>NC_091520.1:14263826-14863826 GCF_041682495.2 Bombus fervidus | reverse complement strand
TTGTTGCAACGTTGAGATTCCTATGGTTTGTAAAGTAAAAGCACACATTTAAATATATCTGTTCCGTACATATTTTCTCGTTCATCTTACACAGCGATACAGTTACCGAGCGTTAAATTCGTTCATTGGTGTAAGACAGTTATGAAAAAAATAAGTAGATTAGTTAATTATTCGTTAACTTTATAATATTTCGAAGAAGTATTTTCTTCGTTTCTCGAGGTAATTGATAACATTGTATAAAAAAAAAAATGAAAATTACAAAAGTGTTTTATATTCTGAAATTTACCTAGGATGCTTATAATATATTTTATATTATCAGATTAATTCTTTTATTTACTATTAACACCAACCACAAAAAGTGGAGAAAAGTATGATCGAGAAAATTATATTTAGTTATAGTTTGCCTATCATTTAACAAACTATGACCGTTTTCATAATGCTATAACAACTATGAGAACTTTAAAAATAAATAGGTCAAAAACTTTTGAGTATCCGTCACTATATGACGTGGAAGAAGCTTACTACATATCTAAGAGTTGGAAAAATCGGTGACTCAAAATCGGGGCTCTGTTTCTGCAGAAAGTCAAACGGAACAACCATCGTCAGTCATTATATCATTATAGCTAGAGCCAGAATCCAAATCCGATCTGTTGATTTTCTATTTTAGTTATAATTCTCTACAGCGATATCGGGTACAAAATCACATACGTCGCAAACGTTCTCACTACTCTTTCGTCTATATGAGAGCTACATCGAATCGATGCTCTACTATCAACTTAATAATACCTTTCTTCAAATTATGGCTCCAGCACAAACTGTAAACGTGGAGACAGTGTAAGTAAATTAGTGAACAAAATGTAAGACTATTCTCACATAATAACAAAGTATCATAACAAATTAATCGATTTTCCAATGTTAATCGAAATAAAGATCGATTTAATTGCTCAAACTGTTTGGCAATTTTTATTTTGCGCAAACAACTGAAAGGAATATAGTATCATTTTATTAGATATCTTGCAATTACGAAAAAAAAAAGATCGATAAATCGTTTAAAACTATAACGATAATCGATAAACTGAAAAGAAGAAAATACCACTGAATCTGAAAATTTGTTCAATTTAAAATATGCCCGGTACACGCGGTGAAAAAACGATCTAATTAACTCTTGCTGCAAACTTCCAATGAAATGCAGAAAGAGAAGTGGAAAATTTTGAATGTCCTATTAAAATTAGATTCATAGAACGAACCCGTAAAAGAATCTAGGACAAGATTACAAAGGACCATCCTCGAATATGGCAGTCCATCAATGCTAAACGACACATTGTTATTACGACAAGATTTTGGCTCAAGTTCAAGATTCTTCTTCTCAGAATTCGATCTTGGAATACCTTCCCAATTTTTCTCCGGCGATTCATTCCGGAAACTTCCTTAACCCGATACACGTACGATTATCGATCCGATTTATCATTTAATAACGGCAATAAGACTCATACTAATACGCAAGAACACTTTTTTGACCATTGACAATATCACTCACCCTTGCAGCGATGGACGTGGTCGGTTTCTCCAATAGATCCCACAGCCACTTCTGATACTGCGCGCACTGTCCTTCACCGAATTCTTCCTCTTCCCTTTGCCTTAGAGACTCTGCCTCTTTTCTCATCTCCTCGTGCACGTGCTCCTTCCTCTGGTGGTACTTGTGTTGGCAACAACTCTCGAGATAGAGCTCGTCGACGCCCCAATACTCGAGATCGTCACTGAACGCCAGTACGCACATCTCGTCGACGAGATGCAGCTTGCCGGTACGATAGAAATTTAAGATGGAACTAAAGGACTTGGGATGGCGATCGAAGAAATACTCGTTGTCGATAAGGGAATAATCATCGCAAAGTTCGGTGATCGCCTCGTGGGTGTTGCAATCCTTCAGTCGGCCTAGACGCGTGTGAGGCAGCCTCTCGAGGGTACGCCATAGCACCTCGTGTTTAACCCCACCGACGTTGATCGAGACCCGTCGGTTAAGGGCCTTCGACCTCATGATCATAAACGGCTCAGGCGGTAGGGACGTCATCGACCTCGAGTAGGCACGCTGCTGCTGCATCTGCAGCGGCAGGGGCGGCGGCGGTGGCGGCGGCGGCGGCGGCGGCGGTGGCGGAGGCGGCGGTAGAGGCAGCGGTGGCAGGTTGACCGGCGCCACCGAACCGGTCGGTCCTACGGACGACGAAAACGGAGCGTACCGAACCTCCTTGTTCATTCCTCCACCTCCTCCTCCACCAGTTTTTCCTCCTCCGACAACAGCAATCCCTCCTCCCGTCACTCCTCCACCCATACTAATCCCTGACCCTACTACCACGTTTACTCCACCGCTTCCTACTGACCCAACGATACCGACTCCTCCAAGGGCTCCTCCTCCGCTACCGGTGCAGCTAGCGATCGACGCACCGGCTGCACCAGCCCGCTGCAACGTCGTCGTGCCGCCACCCTCGAACACGAAACCCTGGTCGGTGCCGATGTAGGGCACCGTGCACGACGACGACGACGATAGCACCGGGCCCGTGACCACGGCGCTTCCATTACGTTCCCCGTCCGCCAGTGTTAAGACGTCTTCGAACCTCTTTTCACTTAGCATCAAATGTACCAGCCGATGATCACACCGACACGTCGGCTAAACGTAACGATCTCTCGCTTCTCTTTCCACGCGAACCTCTTCTTCTTCTTCCTCCTTTGTCCCGTTTGTATTCTTGCTGTTCCTGCTTCTCGTCGTCTTCGATTTCGTCTTCTTCCTCTCCTTCTCCTTCTTCGTCTTCTTCCTCCTCCTCCTCGTCCAGGTTACCTTTTTTGTGCTTCATCCGTACCTACGTCTGTGCCCTTCCGTTGGCTCGGTTAAACCGCGCCACGTCATAATCTGTACAGAAAAATTCGGAATTTTGAATTCATTTGGCGATAAGCTATGATATGATCGGACTGCGGATATCTATGCAAATTTATGTTTTTATAAACGGTACTGGATAAATAGAATTCAAGAACGGTATTCAAAAAGAATTGCTGCAAGCGTTTGCTGCGATTCATTTTACAATGCTGGCAAAATTTCGAAAGCTTTCGTGTAATACATATGAGCCGTTCACGGGCCAAGTTGGCCAGCCCCACTTTTTGAAATTTTTTAAATTTTAGTACCAACTCATTTCGCGTGTTGTATGATTAATATTTATCTTGTACAATTTCTACAATTTTCTCCACTTTTTGCTTCATGACGTTTCGGCAAATGAATAGCCTGTGTAATATATTTATACAAATTTCCGAAGCGTTTGAATATTTTTGTGAGCCACTGTATGTTCCAAATGGAACGGATAAGAAGACAATGTAACTCATCCTAGTATTAGTACGTTTCAGCTACAGTATTTCATAGTACATGCACAGTGTATATACATAGTATATAGTATAGGATGAATCACAACGATAAGAATAGTCACAATTCGTTTTAGATTCCTCTTACGACTGTATTTACTTGACGAAAAATCCGTAATAAGTATGTCGCATTAAAAAAATGATTTTTCAAGATATCAACGTTACGTGACGATAAAAGTACAAAATAAAAATTGCATCTCTAAAATCACTTAAAAATCATACATATTATTAATAAACGTATAATTATCCTTATGTTTTGTTTCTAATTTTGATATATAATTTGATATATTGTATATAATTAATATTTTTTTTTTTTGCCTACTTTATACTATTTTGTTTCTGAAGCAAGCTTATTACAAGAATATTATCTAGTTATAATTTATATTGTAATTATTCTACAAATGCGGCGGATAGTCTGAATATGAAGAAAGATCGCGGTACGGTGTGATAAGTGATAGAGCATGTTAATGTAAAATTCTCGTATACGATTTACTTGATCCATTTTCTAAAATCACCTTCTATTTTGTGTAATTTTATACGATACACGGTATTGTGATTGGTATATACTTATGTATAGATATTACGAAATGTAACCGAATAATAGGAGCTATTTCCAACATTCCTCGAATCGCAGTTCCCCATCCCTTCTTAACGTTTCTGATACTGGGCTGCCTGCCTGTTCTCAGCTAACACGAAAATAATTCATCCACGTTATTTTCTATCTTATTACAGTATTCGGTACCTTGTTCGACACCGTGTTTGGGACAAAATTTCATTGCCATACGAGAAGCACAATATACAAGTGCTGCTTAACCCACTAAGAGTCAAGCAATAATGTAATACATGCGTCCTGTATGTTTAAGTATAAGAACATACGTAGCAATTATACTTACTATTACTACATGTCTTACATTTATGTAGCATACCGTAGGGGGACAAAGATAAGCGAACAGATAGTACAAACAGTTATCAGTGAAATTTTGTTAAATACGACTTGTTCACACCAAAATGTAAATATTAATTTCAATTGTTTACTAAACAATCTATGTAATTAGAGGATACGTAATAAATAAAATGTACGTATATAAAGCTAGTATTAATTCCATTAAATCTCAGTCTTCTCTCTGCTTCTATTAACTGTCCACTTATTTTTGTTTCCGACTGTATTTGCCGTATTAGATTTATAAGTATTTCGACACTTGGTGCATCGAAAGATCGCACATAAAATATAATACCCTGTGTCTTTGAGAAATATCCATCTTGAAGCTTTAAAGAAACTTTTCGTACGCTTGCTCCTTGTTCACAATACAATTCACGTTACATATAACAATGTGATAAACTTGAACCGAAATACTTTAATCCGAAGCACAAACTACTACATCTCACGTCGAAGTAACAACTCCAAGCTGCAGATACACGGTTTAAACTTATTGCATATTAAACCTGACAAATGTAATCAATTTGATGAGATAAATATGTATCTGCGTATTTTCTTACATTTAAATATGCAAGGCACTATGAAGAAAGTACAAAATAAAAAAACACTTTTATCATCTCTTGATGAAAATTTCTATCTACGTTTCGTTTTATTATAATATTAGTTTAATTATAGAGAATCTATATATTCAATGTTGCAGTAACAACGTCAATTTGTTACAACAAAATCAACTTTTTCCCTGCTTATAAATACTTATACAGTGACTCGGAAACGTATTTGAACATTTCGCATAAAAAATTTGTTCGTAAAGTATCATGTGTGTTATGTGAAACTTTTTGAACACAGTTATTGATTTATACTGATAAAGTGTGAAAGCAATCTGAACATGTATATAGAAGTTACAAGTTATTTACTGCATATAATATATACCGTGTACATTAAATATGCATTGTCTATGCATTATGAAGACTCTGCTTAAGTGGAACGAAAAAAAGAAAAATTCGCGTTTGAGTGATCATTCACAGACTGATAATCGCAATATCGAGAAGCAAACTGAATTTACTAACACGAATTGAATGTCACGTCGCAAAAGGTAAGATTGCCCCTTAATGAGTTAACACGCGTACGAACGATCGTTTCGGACGACAGAAACAAGTGCACATCGCGTCTAATGAGGCCAAATTTCAAATCTGATATCATCGTCTGCGTTACTATTTTCGTACGTGTGGCAGAACCTTTCTTTATTGCCGCGCGCGTTCGCAACGAAACGTAGAAACCCGCCCGATCGGAAAAGAGGAACGAAGAGAAACGAGCAGAAAGACGTAAAAACAAAATACTAGAGTAAAGGTGGCTTTCGGAAAGAAACCTAAAAACTGTTTGCCCGAAACACCATGTACTGCTGGTAGTACTATTTATATACGAGGTTAATACACTCTGACCTAGATTCACGGCGAAAAGCACCTGTCTCGATAGTCCTGATTCAATCGTGCACGTGGTTTCGTGCGAAGTCTAGATCAGTATGTAACGAGAGCGATTATTTTGACGAAATGCTACGGAACCACAATAAACAGCTATTAACCATGCACGATAAGAAGGTAGGAACGCTTTGGATTTTCACGCAATGCTTTTGTTACGAGGCAATACCTCGTGTAGAGATGAAACAACGTCTATACATCGTGTGCAGTTTACGTAAGAGTTTTATACATACAGTATCGGTCAAAAGTATCCAGGCGCTTAGCTTATTTTTGACTGTGTAGGATTGTATTTCAATTATAAAATTGAAAATGAGACAGAGAAATGATCTTTGTATTTGCCTGTTTTTCACTGCCTGAGAGTTTACTTCAGTTACAAAAGTATAGATGAAAAGATCTTTGCGCGTGTTTCTTTGTTTTAGCTATATGAACATTTATTTCAATTACAAAGTTATATACACATATATGACAAAGTCTTTGCACTTCCTTATTTTCCATTGTATAAAAATCTACTTCAATTGTAAAATTATAGATAAAAACATGCGAAATTTATTTATTCATTAAAACCACCAATAGATCTATGAGATCTATGAAATAAAATATGTCAAATAAAATATTTTATTTGACACATAATTATTTTGAAATAATTATGCCTTGGTTTACTAGATTTTTTTATTAACTTTTTGATATAAATAAAGTAATTTTTTATTTTATCTTTTGATTTGAATTAATGTTTCCTGAAATAATATTGCTTGTAGTCGTCAAACTGTTAATTCATATTATTAATTTGTACTTTGGTAATATACAAATAATGTTATTATAAATCAACCAAAACACCTTATGAACGATAAAGAAATCTTACGAAGGTCAGTGTATCTGCTACATTTACCTATGTACATATGTTGTTCAAACAAGGACAAACAACTCCAAACAACTGTGCGTTTGGTAACAGTCTCGCTCGCGCGAGTTTATTCAACTTGCAGTATTATCAAAAATATTTTTATTTCCAAAATCCAAAGACTATTTGAACGAATCTTTCATTATTAACAAATTTAATGTGAAATCATTATACAGATGCTTTTATAAACTGAAATAATCAGTTGCGACAAGAATTCATCTATTCTAATATCGAGATAAACTATTTATATAAACTCATCTTCAACTATTTTTACTGCAATTGAGAAGAGCAGTTTTGTTACAAAAAACTATTTCTAGTGTCTTTTCGCTAAAAGGGACGAGGCTAAAACTCATTTCTTGAAAAGTATGCAATTAAATAATATATTATCCAACAATCTATTTAGCTGCAGCATCTGCATTTTTTTAATTATGTCTTCTCGTTAAGAGCTACATTTTATTAATCATCTCTCAGATACGTTATACAGTATTCATTTAACTGCAATATCATTTATGCAGAACATAGTTGAAAAGAGAGATATATATTTCTGATATATTTTAGAAAATACATATTTTTGTGTATTCTAAAAAATTCGTTTTACGCGTATTATGGAATTACGGGAATAGACAATACGGAACATTTTACATGTACGGTGTAGACTTTGTTTAAATAAAATATTTAACTTGACAATATTAAATATTGAGACGAAATATAAAATATTTGATCATTTGAATAATGTATCCTCTTATTTAACCTTTTTAGTTGTTCGAACTCAATTTACTTGGACAAAAAAATAATTTTTAAATGAAATAAATCTTTATTTCGTTCTATACTTTAATAAATATTTTTCAAATAATTCTTTATTCCATTGTGTCAACTTCATCGGATGCACAAACTCTGTCGTATACATAAGCCGATACGCATTGTTCAAATGTAACTGGAATGAGAATAATTCTGAAAGCAAATAACGCTACGTCGTAAAATGATCTGGATTTACTATTTATAACTCGAACATTATGCAAAATACGGTATTTAATGTTCTACGTTACATATTTATTTTTTTGTTCGAACGTGTTAATTACACAAAAATGATTTATTCGATCTTTATATAGAATATTTATTTTTTAAATGGCAATAATAGATCAAGTGAATTGATTGCTTACTTTAATTTATTTTCTTTTTTATTTTTATCATAAATAGACTATGTTCGAGACTGGTTGGCACTTTCTTGTGCTGATTATAAAAAATTCCAATAAAATCTCTCTGAAATAAAGTTAAAGAAACGAAAAAAACACGGACATTAAATTCTACAATAAAACTTCAGAAGTTTGCGTATCTAAGATAAAATAGTAGTATTAAAAAATATCATATTGGATCTATGATAAGAAATGGCATTATATGTACGTTCTATGAAGCTGGTTCAGTCACGAAATAGTACGATCACATCGCATTTAACCTTGAATTATATTTCTAAGACAATAATATCTTATATAGTGGAAACATATTTTTCGTAGAAAATAGTGAAAATGGTACTATTCCAAAATAAACGAAACAGACACTTTCAATTAAATACTTTAGCATAGAAATTATTTTTATAGCAATTAAATATGTTACGAATGAGAAAAAATTTACAATTACAAATCAATAAGAATTTTAGCCTAGATTCATTGAATCATTACGTATTTAATTGTCATAATTGTTCTGTTCTATTGAATATTGTAACGCGTAGGTTACGTCGATTGCAATCATCGCATAAACAAAAATGTTTGTAACGCAAATAAGAATTTTACTCGAAATTCATGAAAAATCTGTTAATTGTTATAGGCACATCTTATTATTTCATTGAACGGTAAATATATTAATTACCTTGACAACGTTCGTCATATGAACAGAAATTATTGTAACAGAAATATAGATCTCGTTCGTGACTAATTTACAATCCTACCAGAGATCACCTACTGGAATTTTCTCTCCTGTATACCTTAAGAGTCCATTGGTAGATGCGAAGTAAACGTACGCAAAGTAAACACATCTGTATAACTCTCTGTCGAGAAATAAATGACTCCACTATACTCCTATAAGCAAAGGAACAAGTAGCGAAGAAGAAAAGCAAGACAAGGGTGAAAAAGAGGAAAAGAAAGCAAATTGGTTCCTACTTCTACGATGATCCAACATCGTCACAAATACGCTTAACGCTAGAAGCTACGAAATTTCCAACTATCTCACGAGATCTCGTCACGATCATTAGCAATTATTTTAACTATATATCCATGATTTTTTAAATGTTTTCTTTTCATACTTTAGACGAATATGATCGTTTCGGGTGAATTATATTCGATGCTTTCTTCCTTCTTTTTTATTAATTGTGATTAATTGTTTATAATTGCGTCAATTGCCATAATATTTACAACTCAGTCCAAATCATAAGTTTAGTTTCATAATCTTCTGGAAACGATTAGTTTATTTTAAGAATTTTAACAGTCGCAATGTCTGATTAAACCTGTGGAAATTATCTTTTCCAGAAAAGAGTTTGTTATACTCTTAATATTATATATATGTTGTACTCTTAACAATATATACTTATAATATTAAAATATGATCTGAACAGCAGAAAATTTGTCACATTTTTTACACGTATCGCATCACGGAATTATGTGTTATTTCCAAATAGAAAATTAATGCGTTGGACGAACGTATTATAGAGGTATAAGTAATGAATTGTTCAAAATTCTATGTACATTAATGCCATACATCATTCGGAACAATCTGATTCTACCTAATGAAATTTTTTTCTATGTTCTATCGTTTCAGGAGTATAGCTTAGCCAGTTGCATGTATCCTGAGTAGTAAACCAATATCAAATTACAAAGAAATAATAATTTTAAATAATTATGAATTTGAAATCTAACTTAGTTTTATCACGTTGCACACGAATTAGACTTTATATACATACGCATCCTAAGTTTTTAAAAATATACAGTGACTCACGGAAGTACTCGAACATTTAGCATAGAACATTTTTATGAATGTATTATGTGCGCTATACGGAACTTGTTGACCTTTCAGTTAGCACTATAATGAGACGCGACTATTGCGATTATAATAGTAAAATTTGGAAGCAATCCAAAAATCTGTATAGAAGTTACACGACATTTATTGCAAACATATACGTTGTGAAAAATTAGCATACAATGTGAATAATTTTAAACATACAATTAATGCTAAAGATGGTCTCATTACATATTCTGGCCTATTAATATAGTGAACAATTGACTGTTCGAATATCTTGGTGATGTTTGCGAAGTGTATGTTTCCAATAAATATATTGCAACTTGTACATACATTTTCAGATCCGTCTCAAATTTTAACAATATAATCATTATAGTCATGTTTTGTTACAGTACTAACGCGATCTCAAAATATTTTCTACAGTATATGTGTAAAAAGCATACCAAATTTGTATAAAAATTTGTATATACGCATGAAAAGTTTCTAAGGGGTGTTCGAATAGTTTCGTGAATCATGGCAAACACAGTTTACGAAATTTTACTGAGCACGATGTTTCAACAAAAATACAAAAGACATTATACATCAATCAATACCTAGTATCAGAATAATGGAACGATAAATAGCGAATATTCAAAATGATCGCATGTAAAATTTTAGTGTCAGAAGTAATTACTAGAGCGTGGATATTTGTGCGTTTATGGGAAATTTAAATGTGCAAGAATCTACAAAACGCGCCAGATATGTAAAAATGTATAACATACTCAAAGTACAATACTTGATACATGATTTAATGGATGAAACAAATTCTTGCTTAGGTTCTATTTCTTTAATTGTATTTATAAAAATATAAATTTGTATAAACATCCGCAGTCTAATGATAAATCGTTGGTAACCCAATGTTAACAATCTAGAATTAAGATCAACCTAACGCTGATAATTTTGTTTCTTGATCCACATTATTCAAATATACTAATGATTACATTGCTTTAAAGTTTAGATGCATACAAAATGTTCAGTTGGTTTTGAAGTATCAAAATAATGAGATAAAAAAAAAAGAAAGACAGTTCCAAAATTCTAAAGTACATAGAATATGTATCTACTGTGGAAAAATCTTAGACTATCTACCGAATAAAAATATTTTATTTTTATAGATATAAATAATATGAAAAGACTTGACACTATTTAATTCAAATCTGTTGCTATTTCTTGAAAAGTATATAATTCGATAATTATTAGTATTTTTCTCAAAATCATTAATTTAATTTAAAATACTAATTAATATTTTGTGATCTTTTTTATTATCTCAATAATAAGATCTCGTTCGAGGATTTTATCAGTTTTTAATAAGCCAAATAATTTTCGAACAGGGCAATGAAAAAAATCATCAATTATGTTCTTTATAGAAGGAATACAAAGAAAGCACACGATTATTACTCACATTTTTCAATCTTTGCATCTATTTCGCACCCTTTAAAAGTATCGTTTGCCATAATATTAAAATAATGGAGATATTGAAATAAAATACCAAAATATTGTTCGCCTTAACAGTTTATACCTCTGGCTTTTTCGAAAACCTCGTCAACCGTATCTTCGAACCTAACAGATTCTTTCCATTATCAATTATCTTCTACTAAAATATTCTTCTTTGGTCGTGGCGACAATTAAAATCAAAAATCTCAACAAGAATTTATAATGTTTCGTCCTGTGATCCTCGTATGTAACATTCTCAAGTTGATTTCAGATTTTTCCGACATAATCGCAACAGTCGTATCTCAGTATAGCGTCAACGAAAAATACCAAAAAGTTTTCTATAGCACAGGTAAGATGATCGTAAAAAATTTCTGCGACAAGCGTTCACATACTTTTATGGATCACTGTATGAACAGCAGCGTATAATACGATCTTTGGAAAAACTAAACGCACGGGTAAACAACATGCTGTTACAATTCCATGGCAATTGTTTGTTGGCTATACTCTAAAAGCTTTTTCGGAGTACACTCCAGTATCTACTTTACGCAGATCGATCCATGTGGGCGGAAACAACTGCGCGAAACGAAATACTCCGATCTCTGAATGATCGTCTGAACGTCTTTAAATCTCCTAGACTATGACGTTCTGTTCTAATGCAAATTAAGTATCGATATACGTAGAACGTCTAATTTAATACGATTACAGCGTCACAGATTATGTAGCGATTTTCAGGATAACTTCTCTTCTGTTCGAAGCGTACTTTAGCATTTCAAAACTTTGCTCTTCGCAGTTGTTTATTATCGCAACGAAACTATGTATTCCGCATCGTCGTGGAACGTTAAAAAAATTGGCAGAAGATTTGATTTCCGTATGGAATCGAACGAATCGATTCTTTATCCATGTGATGCTCTACAAAGAACAACTTTAAATGTCACGACACGGCATTTATTCGTGGCATAATTCCAGACCCAGTCTCCCTCTTACATCCCTGGTTTACTTCGAGAGCTCGTTATGCTCAATGTTCCTCTTATCGATTAAATTATTATTTCTCGCCGTTATTTGGCTCCTATACACATACGTATCCGTAGCATACTGCAGAAATATTCTATGTCCTCTTTTAGCGTTTACGAGAGAAACAGTTTTGAAAACCCAATGATACTTTATAATTAAATAGATACTTTTCGCATTCTACTTATCTTAATCAATGCTACTATAAAATTAGTTGCAAATTGATACAGAAGAATCATGGTGCTTGAAAATATCCCTATATACATTAAATATATTAAACAAAAATATTATTTTTAATAAATCTATGAAATAGATATAAATGTGTTTTTTATACAACACAAAGAAACAATCAAGAATCGTTTGTTACGTGTAAAAACTCAAGTTTCACGAAAAATGGACATAAAGTGCTCGTGCAGCAAGCCATCGATATAACGTCGACGTGCACGTTCATTTCTTCTTTCATTTTCCCCCTCTTATTTCTGTTGTAAATAACCCTGATTTTCCTTCGAAAAATATTTATGTAAGACGTTGATCACAGCCAGCAACCGAATACATAATTCGGGGCCATATTATTTAAATACATGTCCGCGTATTGTTTGGATGCACGGCCTGGATCTTGGCTACGCGTCAATATGATGTTGTATGGCTAGCAAAAATATTCGCGAAGTGTCGTAAGATACGCCAATTTCGAATTCTTTGCTTTTAATAACGTCGCCAGCGATTCAAATTCATAGCGCAATAAAAAAAAAAAGACACACAAAGGCAAACTTACGCACGAAATGTAATGGCAAGTAATTTCAAAAAATCTTGATAAAGTGTAACTAAAGTGATATTAGGAAGTATCGTGTGTTCAGGTTATCTCGGATAACAGTAGTGAAGATGAATGGTAAGCGTTACCGGACAGTAGTAAAGAACGACTATTTACAACCTACACCTATCGATACATTGCAAGCACATTGAAAATGTCGCATGGTTTCTTTATTCCATTATATAGGTCAAAGAAAAGTAATTACTTGCTACGTACCGTGTTGTCAACTGTCATAATTGTAGTATTCGTATCAATGTGAAAATCAAAAATTATATAAATCTAGTATAAAATATAACCAAATTGTGTGCTGGATATGATATGTAAAATTGCTGCAAAAATATGACTATAATTATCTGATTATGCAGTAGTCATGCTTGTTTTATATCATCTTTTTGTGATCATTGAAATGGAATTGTTTGCAGCATATAATATAAAGAATATATATTACAGTCGATACTTCTTTTGCTTTTTTATATATTCTGCGACAAGATATTTCTTACTGGTTTCTGTCTTCTGTTTCTTTTCTAGTTTTTGTAACAATGGCTTGCTTCCATGCTACATATAATATTTTTCGCATCCAGACTTTGATTCTACGTAATTCTGCTAGCAAGTTCTATGTGACAATTTTTCAACTGGATTTAATGACACAAAAATCTGATTCGAAATCACTGTCAAATTCCACGGATAGTAACGATATATGTTGTGTATCCGTGATGATATGACACGACACAATCGAGATCAATGGAGCAATAATAAAACAGTGTGGAAGCAAATGATTTTCGTGACATTCAAGGACGAGCAGCTGAGAAATTCAAGTTATCTGGGTCTGTATTTCGGGGACAGTATTTGACGTGTACCGGTACGATTCTATAACGAAGTAGCTCCTATACGGAAATAGACGTGGAGTGGTAGTAGAAACGAAACCAGAAGTACACTAATTTTTGCGACTCACCTCTGTTTTAAACACGGGCACCATTCGTCCGGAAAGACACATTGCGCACCGTGGTATAGTAACACATCTTGCCGTGAGTAGCACGACGAATAATGCACCGTGACGAGTAGTGACGAACAGTGACGAGCAGTGACGAGTAGTGACGACGGTATCGTACTGCCACTTGTTCCACACTAAGCGCTGCAATCGATGTTCGCGCGTCTATCGATTAGGAAATGGTTAATGTGACATAGCCGCGCTCAGATACAATGAGAAAAAAAAGAAATTTCGCGTTTCTATCCGTTTCATATTCATAAAAAACGATTCTAGAATAAAAACTTTATTGTAGGATCTTTCTATTAAATGATAAAAATATCGAAAGAAAATTGGCAAAATAACTTTCATAGAAATGGAGATTAAGCAAAACGAAACTTAACGTTCATAACTACTAACAGCGTTGGATCGTGTATCCGGTAATGATGACGATACGAATTCTACTAATATTATAACTGCTACTACTACCAACGGAGATATTGTTTGGACTACAGCCAGACGCGCGCCTGCGTCGACGAATATCGTACGCTACCCTGTCTATCGCGCGTGTCATGAAAATTTGACCTCCACCTATGACGCTCGCTTTTCTCTTTTCACAACGATAGCTCGATATCAATTTTGAACCTGTATAATGTTTGTGCATGCGCAGGTATATGCGCGCGCAAGAAATTTATCAAGCTGAGAACAATTACGCGGTACATTTGAATCGATAACAAATTTTGTTAATAAAGTTGATCGATTTATTGAAATAGATAGCTGATTAAAATAACGTCAAGGTATAATAATATTAATAGAAGTTCTGTGATAAAGAAGCAGTAGACAGTGAAATTTCAAAATTAAATATATCTAATAATAAAAGGCAACCAGACTCATCTACGTTCTAGGTCTACGTCTATATCATAACATTTATTTTAACGTTTATTGACATATGTATGATATAAAATGGTAATAAAAATGTTGAATTATTACTGTATACAATATATTCTTTTTGTTCCTATTTTATAACAACAGTAATAATAAATATTTCAGACAATAGCTAAACAAAGTCAAAGAAATAAAATGTATATAAAGTTAGGTTATTCTCTCCAGGAAACATATACATCATCTGTTCTATATCGTTGTACACAAGTTGTTTCTATCCATGGAGTATGCCCTTGGCTTTTGTATTGAAGTAATCCAGCCACAGCGATCATTACACCATTGTCTATACAAAAGCGTTCGTCTGTGGCATGAAGTACTGCATTTCTTTCCTCACACATCACTTTCATCATCTCTTGCAACCTTTCATTACATCCTACACCACCAACGATTAATACTTCTAATGATTTTACATGGGCCATTGCTCTCTCTATAATATTATTAAATATATAATCTCTGTTCCATTTAATACAATTTTGTACTTGTATCAGAAGCAATAACAATACCAGTAATTTCAATAAGCATAGCAAATACTGTTTCTTGTAAAGAAAAACATAAATCTTCTGGAGTAAATTCTTTCGACTCAAGCCAACTGGGAAGATGTTCTTCAATGTAACTTAAAATTCCTGAGAAAGACACATCCATCCCTTTTACTACATAAGGTAATGGAGCTAATTTTGTCCCTCTATGTATATAATATTATATTATGTGTAATAAATGAAATTAATATACATAAACAAATAAACCATACTTTAGTAAAATAACTTACTTCTTTGCTAACTGTTCTATATTATAACCAGGACTAGGATCATTTGATAGCTTTAATAATCTTGCGAAACGATCTAAACAGTTCCCAACAGCAATATCTATTGTTTCACCAAAAATACGATATCTCTGTCGAGAGTATGCAATAATCTGTGTATTTCCACCAGAAACATATAAAACAGTTGGATTTATACTTCCTGTGATCAATCGCCCCATTTCTATATGACCAATACAATGATTTACTGCAACCATTGGTTTATCATATATCTGAGCAACAGTTCTAGCTACTAATGCAGCAACTGTTAACGGTGCACCCATTCCTGGCCCTTTTGTATAACATACTACATCCACATCTTTTAATGTTATTTTAGCTTCATCCAATGCCTTTTGTAAAATATTGAGGATATGTTCTCTGTGATGTTGTGCAGTTTCACGAGGTAGGAATCCTTTTCAAAACAAACTTTAAAACGTTTTATGTATAACATTTTAAATAATAACAAATAATAAATGTCACTTACTTTTGTATGTTGTTGAATTATGTACAATGCATTATGCAAGTATTTAAACACACTTAGAAACTTTCTATGCTTATATTATACAAAACATTTTAGAATTTTATTAACACTAACATTATCATGCTTGGTATTCAAGACTGATCTAAAAATGTATACAAAAGTTACAAGATATTTATTAGAAGCATATCGTTTATAAAAATGGCCAAGGTATTTGAGCAATCAATTATTTTATATATTAGTGAGTCACAACATCTTTAGCATTAATCGTATGTTTAACACTACTATTTGTGTTATATATTACGTCTTAAGTGTATGTTTGTAATAAATATCTTGTAACTTCTATGTACATTTATGAATAGATTTCTAATTTTACTATTATAATTGCGATAGTCGTGTATCATTACAGTGTTAACAAAATTTCAAAAAATTTCGTATAATACACATAATATATTTATAAAAGCTTTTTGTGATAAATGAAATAGTTTCGTGTGCCATTGTATATCATCAAAAGTAATCACATGAAAGGTTAAGTTTACCTTCGCCCGGTGGTGTAATATACGTATGCCGTACATTTGATAAAACATCTTGATCTCGAATAATTCCGATGCCTAACTTATTTGCACTACCTTCAAATCCAATTGCAATTGTCATTTTTATATTTATACGTTTAATTCGAAAAGATACTATACAAATTTACGGCATATAAAACCATTGGCACATGGGTAAATTAATTATCCAATAGAAAGCATAGACAACATGCGCAGTAGAATCATATTCACTTGACTTTTCTCGACGTTTATTTATTTATATCTGTTTCGTGTGGAAAGTAATAAAATATATTCTGGTAAAAATAAAAAATATATAATATTTATTCAATACAAACTTCCAAAAGAATGAATACACATAAATGTAAAAGTAAAAAATCATTTATAAGTAACGAGAGGAATTTACGATTAACCGTATTCCTGCAGCGACATCTGTTACTTATCTCGTTTGGAATGCATCCTCTTGCATTTGGTGCGTCTCTAGAAGGAAAATCTTCTTTAAACAATCTTCATTCGTAAAACGTCACGCGGAAGTGATTCACCGATTCTCGTGCCAGAAAATGCAAGTTTGCAATTTGCCGCGGTGAGAAAAGTGAGTGTCGTTATCTCGAATGGTTCTTGAGCCCGGTGAATGTCGTGAAATTCCTCGGGTAGCGCTCACTGGGTGGGCAATTGATTTTCAAAGTGACCATCGGGTGCGAACGAATGAATGCCACTGACGCTTCGGTACGAAATAGCAGACAACGCTACCAAAAAAAGTTAGAGATCTATTTCAATACTGTCGAGTAAGAGTTTTGTGAAGCTACGTTAAAACAAATATATATATATGTATATATATACATAGTGCAAAGGTGTGTACCAGCAAATGGAAAAAGCGAGAAGAGCCGACCTTCGCTTTTAACGAAAGAAAGGAGCGAAGGAGGCTATACGCGTATATACCGGTTTCGGACACTCTCTTTCTTTTCTTTTTATCTCCTCAAGCCAATACTTGAGGTATCTTCTTGAGTTCTCCGTTACGACACCAGTAAGGTGTTACCCGGGTAATATCTGAAATGGTGTCGCGAAAAATACAGTTTCGCCGGTCGCGAAATCGCGCAGTCGGGCCTTTACGTGACCTTGACGTACCCGTTACTCGAGCCACAAATTCCGTGCTACCGCGTTTCGGTGTGGCTACGAATCGGACGCGACAAGATATCCTCCGATGCGTACCGAGAAGGTGACACGTTCCGCGGATGACATCTTTCACGATGTCAAGAAACGGGCGAAAAAGCCCTACCCGCGACGTTCATTGTATTTTCTCACCTGTGTGTACCATCGGTGTAACGATTGACGCGAGTAATCTTATCGTGTATCGTAATCGGCTACGTGAGTGCCGTCCGGTATGGCATTACCCGGGTAATGCCCGAGATAAACTTCATACCCTATTCGCGGTTCGGTCCGGTTAATAAAACACGAAAATACCTGGACACGATCGACTTGACACGCGCGCGCGACGCCTTTCGAGGGCGATCTCTGAATTTGGTTCGACTCATTGAAAAGTCCACGCGACCAACATTTATGGATCGTGGATCGAAGCGTACTACAATTCTGGACATGCAGAGAGTGGCGATGGTAAGGTCTCGCGACGGGTGATGTCCAGTACCACATATGGATTTTTCGCGAAATTTTTATTCTCAGAGAAAATATACGCTTTTGATCGGGAATATATACTAACTTTTCCACTGCTTCACCACTCCAGATGATACCCATTTGTGACATGTAGAATTTTTTACATAGGCCAGTCGACCCAAAGGACGAATGATACTGGTTCTTCTAACGATCTCATGGCGAATTAGTCCAACGTATTATCATCTTTATGGGCATTCTATCATGTATTGAAAATTAACGTGTTGACTGCTCTCGCAGGAGTTTGGATCACCAGCTTTTCGCTCCTCCTATATCTTTTATTATAACATTTCTATCAGGTATGTGTCTATTTAAGAATAGAAAATTCATGAAATATGCAGAGTGTTCATAAATACATGCTAGTACTTCACGAGATGGATCTACACATCACAATAAATAAAAAACGTCATATGAACATATGTCCTATATCCTTAGTTTTCAAATTATGGTTGATTAAAAAAATGTTCAATATGTTAGCCTCATGGCTTAATACACGTTAATATATGCTTTAGCATTACTATATACATAGCTAAGACATGCCTTGATATTAGTTAAAACTTACAAACAATATTAATCAATATGAATCAGATAGAATTTCAGGCAGTCAATATTTTATTTTCCCTACTTCATTAATGTTTTCTAGAAACAGAAAAATAAAAATTATTTGTAAATTTTACAAAAGCAAAATATACTTCAGCTGTATATATAGACAACATTAAGGCAATAACACGTGTTGAGGCATGAGACAGATACTTTAAACATTTTCTGTAATCATTTATAACTTTCAAACTAAAGTACATAGGTATTACCCTTGAAATATCGATATGAATTTATGAATCACCCTATATAAATAACTATACTTAAAGTAATTGTAAAAATGATAGTTGTTTACATGTGGAGTAATTACAAGTGTCAAATGTAGTACATTTTGTTTGAGGAATGTCACGAGACTATGATAGGCGAAGAGGAGGTAGCGGTAGTGGTAGCAGTTCTAGTAAGTTACGGATGGATACCAATGTATCACAACCCAGACCACATGGCGAAAATCCAGGAAAACGGAGAGAATTAGATAGCGTAATGCGAAAAGCTCGTGAATCTCAGTCAAGTTATTGGAATAAAAAGCTTTTGGAAGTAGAGGAACGCGATCCAAATAGATGGAGACACAGTGGATATAAGGAATTATATGTCGGTGGCACAGCAAGCGGAGAACCTAGTAGAGGACATCCTCGAAGTCCAAGAAGTCCCAGACCTCGAAGTCCCCATATACCAAGACCACGTAGTCCTCGAACTAGAAGCCCACGGTCACCTCGCGATAGATCACATACCAGAGGACGACCTACGCGCAGTCCAAGCACAGGAAGTACTTGTTCTGATCGATCATGCAGTGTCTGTTCACCAAAGGAAAGGCGACGTATCGCTCAACCCTCTCCTTCACGTTCAAGATCACTCACACCAGTTCGAGCTCGAGCACATCCAAAAGAAATAGTACCATCAAGTTCACGAGTAATACCAGCTCGTACTAGACCAAGATCACCTCCTTTACCACGTCCACGTACACCCCCGCCCACACCACAGCCTCCACCACGTCATCAAAAGGACTATAAGACAATTAAAGAAAAAGAAACCAAGGTCCGGCGTAAAGAAAAACATCATACTAGAATCCCAGAAGATCCAAGAGTTCCAGATCCGATTCCATTGGTAAAACATACTTTGTTCATAACTAATTATGAGTTCTGGTTTTAAATTAATATACTTCTGTCTACATTTTTAATCTTTTTCGTTTTTTATACATCTCTCTTATATTTCAATATATAACTATGAAACTTGTACAGATGCGTAAACCTGTAAAGGTAGAAAAAACTCATTCAAGTCATGGAACAACTCAAATGATTAGGCCACCTCCTGAGTCCTCACCTAGTGAAGACAGTGATAGTTCTTCCACAACATCACATGTGGGTCCACCTAAAATGACATTATCAGAGCGGTATGATTTAACTATTAATATGTTGTAAAATTTAAAACATCAGTTTAACAACACAATACATATATTTGAAAAAGATAAAGATCTTATAATAACAAAAAACTGTTCCTTTTTCTTAGATTTGGTAAAATGGCACAATGGAGTGTCGATCGTAGGGACATGGAAAATATGCGCATCACGAAAGATGGAGAAAATGCGATGAAAGTTGTAATAGAGGGTGAAGAAAGAATTGCAAGACTGGGATACGATTCTCCACCACCAGGACATTATCCTGAATCACTTTTAGCACAAGGTCCAAGAGGTCTAGAATGTTGGGATGATGTTCGTGTTAGATATGATTATTATAAAGCAAGAGGATATCTACGAGATCTTACTTTAGATGACTACATAAAGTGGGAAGAATGGTGGTACAAATATCAAGAATGGTTAGAAGCGGAACGTTTTTATGAACAATGGACCTCTTCAAATCGTCCTTCTGGTGGAACTCGAAAGAGACGCGGGCGACGTAATAATACAGCTCATTGAAATTGCGTAAGCCCATTACAAATCATTCTTGATTCATAGACATTATCATTAATAATGTATACTGTAATATTTGTTGTCCTTAGAAAGGAGTGCAAAAAGTGTGTAAACGCTCTATACAGGCATACATCCATTCATATAGAAAACATATGCTGTTAAGACGTATATATAAATATAAATATATTATAATAAAATGACTGTGCTGTAAAAACCTCATTTTCATCAATTTATCAAGTAAAAATTAATTTACAAGATTTTCGCTTTTCATTTTACTACTTTATATGTAATACTTTATATCTATCAAAATATCTAGAAATAAGGATAAACGTGTGTATCGAATTAATAATAATGCCAAGAAAAATTTATTTTTGTTTATATTTTTTTAATTTTGTTTATCACTTTTTTATTTATGATAAACAGGGATCTTATAAAATCATTTTCTATTTAATAAAATTCTAGTTTTTTTTATGGAACTGTTTTATAAATAACTTTGTAATGACATGAGAAGTTACAAAAAAAGTGAAATTAGTTTTTGTATTAAAAAAAGCCTACAATCATAAAATAAATACTTTATCCATCATTTTCTAAAAAATATATATTTTTTTTTTAATATTTCGAAATATATGGAGTGTTTTAGGTTTTTTCAACTAAACTTTGTCAGTATGTTGAATGGGTATAAATAAAAAATTTACATAAATATAGCTCGTTTAAAGATTTATTAAAAGTTATAATAAAAATGCAGCATATAATTTCACATTAAAAAATATATAAAGTAGATGTTAATACAGATAGTGAATTCACACGAACAGTCGATTGATTTATTGAAATGAATCAAAATCAAAATGAACTGTGTAGAACAACGAATGACTGTCAGTTACCTATTGACAGAAATGATGAATATTTTAAAATGAAATATAAGCACTTATTTTTGTCTTGTAAAATGTTCTTTTTGTATTTCATATCTTAAAGTTTGACTAGAAAAACCCAGACAGCTCTGTATTTAACTAATAAATTATTTGACATATAATTTGCAAGATCATATTTAAGCTCATTAAATTATTTATTTATTTCTTTTTTATTAAAAATCTAAACTTATAATAAAGTTATAGCTAGGATAAGAGGTACATTATAAAGTTATATAAATTTATTTTTAGTACTTTCTATTTTTAATTGTGAAATTTTCTTAATAATCCCAATTCTATGTTATTTATCATATAGATTAAGATTACTACATAAAATTATGAAGTAGATCATAATAAATTTAGTAAAATACACTCTTTATCAAGTTACAAAAATTAAATTTGAAATTTCTGTACAATTTATTGTAATTTTATATAAAGGTGTAACTTTTTCTTTTAAGTATACAGGCTATGATTTTATGTACAAAACAAATATGAAAATATATTTAGAAATATGTGTATTATTTTTTGTGTTTTGTATGTATTTATAAAAATTAATTACAGTAGTTATATTCAAAAATATATTATAATAATTTTCTTCTGAAAATTATATATTAAGAAAGAATTGTGTTCTTGAACACAAGATGCGTTATCTCTCGTAATAAGAGGTTAAAAGTTTATCAAAAATCAAATATCTGTAAATAAGAAGTCATATATATATATATATATATGATATATGACTTCTTATTTACAGATATATATACAGTTAAGTTGAGATCAAGTAATGAATGTATTCTAAACTGGGAAAGAGAACACAAAGATGGCATCTCAGAAGATTATAAGAAAAATAATATCATCTTCATTAGGTCCAAAACCTATTGGACCATATAAGTAAGCTATAATAACATATATTCTCAATTATTTAGAATTTTTCAAGTTTTACATTATATACATAATATTTCTTATTTATTTAGATAAAAAATAGAATCTTCCTAATGCAATAGAATATATATGTAATTACAATACATAAAAGTATCTAATTACAATGTAACTAATTTTGTTTAATAGCCAAGCAGTACTTGTAGATCATACTTTATATTTGTCTGGAGCTCTTGGTGTTGATGTTAAAACTGGAAAACTTGTTGCTGGAGGTGCTGCTGCAGAAGCTCGTCAAGCTCTTATAAATATGGGTCATGTCTTAAAGGAAGCTGGATCTAATTATGATAAAGGTTTCATTTATTTAAATTTTTTTTATTTTCCAATTTGTTAATTTATATTTTTCAATTCTGAAACGATCAAGAAATATGATATGATAAACATTATCAGCAGTGATTATAATATTAATAATTAATTTTATTAATCATTAATAATATTTACCCTTTATATTTATTTACAGTCGTTAAAACAACAATTTTCTTACAAGATATTAATGAGTTTAGTGATGTAAATGAAGTCTACAAAGAATGTAAGATTTAATTTATAATTTTACTTATATAAGTGTATGTTATATTTGGTGTTTATATCCACGCACCTTTTTTTTTCATTTAGTTTTTAAGGAAAGCTATCCAGCTAGATCTACATTCCAAGTTGGAAAGTTACCAATGGTAAGAAGTAATACACATATAAATATCTACATATAATTCAAAATCTAACTGTCAACATTAAACATAAAATGTTATTGTAGGGAGCAAAATTTGAAATTGAAGCTATTGCTGTTGTTGGTGAGGTAGAAACAATTTGAATATTATAAGCAAAATTAATTTAAATTTTATATATCAATGAAATATGTTTGCATTTAAGCATTTAAATATTATTTCGAATTTACTATTTTTATGTATGATGCTTTTATGATTATATTAATAAAAATCTGGTTCTTTTACCATATGTATATTTAAATATAAGTTTATTTTTTAAAAACAAATAATAGGTAATAGTAATGGGAAATATCTTTCATAAATTATATCAAATATTTTTGTACTATTGAAAAACCTTAGAAATAAATTTTTGCAAAATTTCCTCTAATATTTTGCTTTATACAGGACATATAAAAAAAAAAATAAAAAACGTAAAATAATGAATTTTAATAGTAACCTGATCAAAGTCACTAAATATTTCATATAACATTAACATAAAAATTAAATTTATAGAAAACACTTTTAGTAGTATTTTATTACAAACAATAATACCTTTTAATAAATATCAGGTGTAGTAAAAGAATTTTTATATGTTGTAAATAAATTAGATTACATTATAAAAAAGAAAGAAAATATTTATGTATTTTCATAAAAATTTATAATGCTATAACAAAAACGTAACGATAAATGTAATTTTTATCTCGTAAAATAAAAGCAAAATCGCGAATATTGTAAAAATATTATATTTAAAATGTTTGTGTTTAATATTTCATTGTAATAAATAAACAAAAACGTATATAATTGTATCCTAACGAACAATATGAATGAATATGAATGATTAAAAAATAAACGTGGACAACAACCAAACATAGTGACAGATATGGATAGCATTGTTTACATAGAGGGTGGTCCGTCATTCATGATACAAATGTGATTAGACAGATTCTATGGCTCAAAATAAGACGAGGATCAAAAATAACAAAACTGCGTTGGGAACTTCGTTTGTGAAAAATCGTGTTTGAAAATTCATGAAGTGTACGTTAATACGAACAACCATTTCATAAAACTGTAAGCGATAATATCTAATTTCTACTACGCTTTGTAGTACCTAAAGCAGTAGACTGTATTCAATATTTGTAGTGTATTAAAATGTTTTAGGAATATTTTAATAAATTGTAAAGGCGCATCCGCATTGTTTTATTACTATGGTGTGTTATTATGTCACAATTAGTGTACGATTACGACTCGAGTGTAAATCTACGTTGAGTTATATAGTTCATGTTACAGCGGTTCTACATACCTCGATATTACAACCTCTTTCACTCTTTTCGAACGAGATTTACCACGTGTAAGCGTCGCTCTTATATTTTTTATTCGATTGTGTTTCGATTTCGTTATTAACTCTTTTACATACAAGTTATCACGATGCCACCTAAATTTGACCCTAATGAAATCAAGATAGGTATATTTTTAATATTTTATTTTAATATGTACTACAAGAATGTACAATTTCCTAACATGTGCTTATTTGTTTCAATAGTCTATCTAAGATGCGTTGGAGGTGAAGTAGGAGCAACTTCATCTCTGGCTCCAAAAATTGGTCCACTTGGCTTAGTAAGATTCTATTTTATAAATTTAAATTATTTATGAATAATATTTCATCTAACTTTTTGAGAAATTATTCTATTTTATAATTGTAAATATTAATCTTCCTCTTTCATTATTTGATTCTATTTTACATTTTATTAATAAATAAAAAACATTTATATAGTGCTTAAATATTGATTTATATTTATAGTCTCCCAAAAAAGTTGGTGACGATATCGCCAAAGCTACCAGTGACTGGAAGGGTTTGAAAATTACTGTCCAGTTAACGATTCAAAACAGGCAAGCTACAATTTCAGTGGTTCCATCTGCAGCATCCTTAATCATTAAACAATTGAAGGAACCACCCAGAGACCGAAAGCGTCAAAAAAATATTAAACACAATGGAAATTTATCATTTGATGATATTGTTTCCATTGCTCGGTCAATGAGACCAAGATCTATGTCCAAATACCTTAGTGGTACTGTCAAAGAAATATTGGGGACTTGTCAGTCAGTTGGCTGCACAGTTGAAGGTAGACCACCACGAGATCTGATTGAAGAAATTAATGGTGGAAAGCTCCAAGTCCCAGATGAGTAATATGGTAAGTTCAGAGCTCCTTGCCAATATTTTCAGCACAATGTTTCATTTTATTAAATATTAGAGTTTATTATACTAAACTGATGGATAACTAAATAAATAAATGACATTTATATTGTTATGTAAATTATTTGCTTCGAGCTCTTGGTAGGGGTTAGCATCCCATCCACCTGATAGCTGTAACAATTTATAATGTTGTTACAGACTATCAGGGATATTGCTATTGAGGAGAAAACCTCAATAAAAAATCATCATTTAATATACCATATATATTTAGTATTTTAATTATAAGAATTTTACATTTCCATTGTTTCAGATTTATCATAAGGAGTAAAAAATAAAACATTTTTAATATGAAGGTGTTGTATTTTTATGTATGTTCCTCCCTCCTTTTAATGAAATAAATAAATTAAAAATGTTTTAATATATCATATACCTTGTACACAATGAATATATACCACACATCCATGTAACATTGTTATTACATTGATTTAATGTTAGATATACTAATTATAATATGTAACAAATATGTTATATAGTTAGAATAATTTGTTTGCAAATAGTATGCTAAAAATGATTTTTAAACATAATGTTACTATTTATTTTCATTCATATAAGATCTATCTTTACTTTAGATTTGACTATATTTCCTTTTATAAATTAATTTTTTACTATTTTTATTGCCCAAATTTAAAGTATACTGAACTACAAGGAAACTTAAAATCATTAAATTCACTTTATTCAATGTATTTACTAGTTAATGTAGATATATATTTCTAAGGGTGTCACGATCAATTAGAAGTTTTTCAAGTATTAATATAATTACTTTGTTATATTACGTATAAAAAAAATATTTATAATTTGTGAAATTCAGATATAAAATTGCAAATGTCAATAATTTTTAAAATGAATAAAACATTATTATTTCATCACTCTTGAAATATATTCTGTACTTTGAGTTAAGTGCATTTATTGTTGAGAAATTTTTTAAAACATTGGAAACCAAAATTACTTGTACATTCTTTACACATGTCTCAATGAAACTGATTAAATTAAAACAGTGGAGAACAATGGAAAAGATTTTAATATCAAAAGACACTTCCCTATAATAGGTTTAACAATTCAGTCTCCTAAAACATATCCTCGTCCCCAATTATGACCACCAAATGTATTTCTAGCTTGTTGTGTTTGTGTTCTTTGTGTAGGGGCAGCTCCAAACCATCTGATATTACCTCTTTGAGATGGAAAATAGGATTCAAGAATTTTTGGAGTATTCAATAATTCAGGTCCACCGAGTTCTTGAGGATATTTGAATTTTAAAAACACATAAAGATGCCCCACTAGAATACCAAAAAGTTCCATCATGCCACCTCCAGAGATAATGAGATTAAATGCAAACAATACCCATGGCAAGTATATTGCTTTAAATTGTGTACCTGTTGATTTATAGAAACATACAATTAATATAAATTACAATAGAATGACTGACAAATTCATAGCCTTATGCTCATAAAAAGAAAAATACATACCAAACCAGAAATTAACAATAGCATCTTTATTCAATTGACACCAAACGTATAATATGCTGAGTACCATAGGATCCATAAGAATATGTAATTCACCAAGAACGCCTATGATAATGCAGCATATCCAGTTGAATAAGAGTAAGAAACAATAATCTGCTGGTCGTCCATCGTATTCTCCACGTTCTAACCTCAACGAATAATTATATAAGAAATAACAGTTAATCAAAAAATGAAATCCCGAACCCCGATTTAAAGGGTAGAAAAACACACTGGTGGCTGCTCTCCAAATTTCAAAATTGTTTATAAACCGATCGTTTATAAGTATTAGTGAAGTCGGATTTATTAACCCGAATCTTCCAACTAATGTGCAAACTATTGTACATAATAGCCAATATCTTGTAAAAATTGGTAAAGAATTAATCCAATTCCTTACGTCTGACATTTTTGTAATTTTTACGTTAATATAATAATTAATATGTATAACACCTAATTCGACACGTACGTGCAACTCAGTATGACAATGTATGACGTGTGATTATTTAGTGACTAAACAACGACACAACGTAGACTAGGTTAGGACACATAATAACAGATATGGTGCTAGTAAGAATTATCTTGATTAACTTTCTATATTTATTCTTTCAATATTTAAAAACAAAAAATGTAAAAGAAAATACAAAATTTTAATTCCATTTCAATTACAAAAAAGAAAAAAATAGTATGAAGAAGATTTTGTAGAATTTTTCATATTTTCATGCTAATTTCTCACAAAATTCTAAAACAAAAAGTAAATGTTCTTAGAATTTACTTATATTAAATTTCGAATATAATTATGAATTTATAAATAATACATAACATATAAATACATATTAAAGCTTCTCCAGTAGTTACATTGTTATTATAAAGTACTACATTACAAATACAAAAATAAATTATATAAAATTGTTTTTATTGATATAACAGCACTTCAAAAATGGTGATCAATAACAAAATTGACAGTGATTATAAAATGTACATGTATTCATATGGTTCATTTCATAGCAGTACTGTATGAAAATTTCGTAATACTATTTATATGAAATTTTTATATTTTAATTTTTGTTGTCCCTTTCTTTTCCACAGCATTATATAACATCAAGAATAAATTATAAAATTTATTTAGAAATGTTCCATTATAAAGTATAATGTAAAACATTTGTTTTGATATTTTAAATGTACAATAACGATGTTGAGAGAGAGAAAGAGAGAGACTTTAATACAGCATGGATTGAAAAATGTGAAAATTTGTTACTAAAGAATTGTTACAGAATATAAAACCATACTTCCTATTTACACACGACAGACATACACACATATATTAACACAACTAATCATCAGCTGTTCTCTTAACTTTTCGTTGCCTAGGACTCTGTCTGGGCGTTTTAGGAGATTTATCTGTAAGAAAGATTTTTATGTAAAATTTTTTACATTTTATTTAAAGTAAATAAAATATGAGATACTTACTAATTCTATTTAATGTTTCTTTTGGCAACCAATCATAGTCTACATTATTAGGGTTCGATGTACCCATTTCGACAGGAGTTTTACGAGTATTAGAAGATCGAGATTTACGACCAAGAGATGAAAGAAGTTGCTGTCCTCCTACGAGTGTCAATATCACACATGCTGCCAGAAATACATATAAGAAAATTGTTTCTCCATCAAGACCATCATCTAATTCTATTATTTGCACTGTTTCGTTATAAACAGCTTCACTAAAGCCAATACCATTCTGCAAAATTATGGACATTTGTCAATTTTTGCATCAATACTTTTAAAATGGAACATTAAATGTGTTACATACAGAATCTTTATAATTTAGATTAATATTAAAACCAAAAGGTCTTCCAGCAAGATTTTCTGATGGAATAAATGAATATGCTAATGTCGCTTCGTGTTTTGGTTTTACGATTTTGTTATATACAACAGTTGAAAAATTTTGGATATAAAAGTTAAAGTCCATTGCATAACGAAAAGAGGCATCCAAAGATTCAAGAATAAAATCAGATTCGCCTTTATTGGTGAAACCAACAAGAAATTCAACCAAATTTCCAGCTGGTAATTCTAGAAAAGTAAATAAATTACTAGTTAATATTAATATTAAAAATATTAATGAGATTCCAAAAGGCTTATTATATATACCCAATGTTGATAATCCATTATAAACTGGTTTAGTAAATAATATAGTTGTATCAGCATCAGATGAAGCAGTGGTTGTTTCATCTTCTGGTTCTTCATCTGTTATCACAGAATTATCTTCTCCTTCAATATCTACGATATCATCTATATTTTCATCTTCTTGAGCATAAACTGTAATAAAAATTTAAAATACAAACAGGACTACTTATACATAAATGGTTGCAAACATATGTAAAATAAAAAACTAATTCGGTCAATATGATTTTAATTTATTATCTAAGATATTAGTTCAAATTTACTAAATGACGTTTGTGATGGTTGCATTAATTATATTTTCAATATAAATTATAGAAAAACTGCAGAAGAAAGGAAAGTAAATTTTTTATATCGATATATATTACATATATGTAATACAAATATAAATCATAACGTATGAAACAGATATTAGTTAACGATTTTTATTATCCATTACCTTTATTCGTTGTGAAAGTAATTGCAGAAATTAAGAGTAATAAAAAAATGCTAAATTTCTCCATTTCGTTGCGTTGTTTTAAAACTAACTTTCCTGTTATGAAAACCGATTTATTCCACTTCTCGAACACTCACTTCAAATCAACACTCGACTACGGTGCTTCGAAATAACACAACCTGCTACCATCTCTGCCTGCGACGTGGAAGCACAGTAACGCAATCGTCAATCCTACAACGTGGAACATTAACGTAACGTTGGCATTAAATAAAGGACATAACAAACGAAAAGTTTCGTGTTGCCAATATACTAAATTGAATTACTAGACTGCAGATTTGTGAATTTAAAGGTGCAAAAATCAACAGAGTAAAGATATAAAATGCAAAAATATATATAATATCCAAAGCAAAATATTCGTTATAATATTTAATAGATAAAACAAATTTCTGCGGAAAATTCAATTTCTTTAATAGCGTCAGAGAGGTCTCTGTAAATATAAAATAACGACGTATAATATTTATAGAAAGATATATTTTCTGGCTACTTAGTTTTAAACCATGTATTTTTATATATTAAGTACTCTTACAATAAATTAGAGGGCGTTTGGGAGCACATTCTACGGAATTGTGAGAGCATTTCATGGAAAATTCGTACATATTCATTTTTTTCAATAAATCTATATTATTCAAATACTTATTCAAAGTCTTTAAGATTTAATTACACAAGAAGTATCCATGCGTCTATTCAAATATCTATCTTTTCAAACAAAAGAAGAATTTCATTTGCATATAGTATCTTCGAGTATATTTAGTAATTTCCTAAGTTGATAATAGTTAATTGTTTGAGAATAATACTTGAATTATAATATATCTTTTGAATTTAATTAAATATATGTATATATTTTTTATTCTTGAAAAATTCAAATGAAAATAAACCAAAATGATTTTTAGAGTCGTTCTTTACTCTTAAGCTGCTATGCTATTGGTTCTTACATGGTATTGGTTGCGCATGGTATAATCCTGCGCAGTAGAAATGAGGAGTAGGAGACTGCCAGCCCCGGTCTAAGAATGTCAGTCAGTCGATTCGTTCGTCATTCGTCGTGTTAGTACTGGATAATAGGGGTTATTCTTTGTTATAACATACTGGTAAAATATTAAATAATATTATAGTAACTTAATTTTCTCTTTTAACAATGTTTATTATACCTTTTAATATATGTATATTACTTTCTTATTACACTACTTACTATATTATTTTTAATATATATTAAATGTATTAATTAAAAAGTATATATTTTTCAGATGAAATTGAAATATTTTTTCTTCTTCTTTCATTCTCTTAACATCATATTTATAAGATATGAATTATTTTTTTGTAACTCATGTTAATTTATTTTAAACATTAAATATAGTAAATTATGTTTAAAATATTTAATTCACGAGTTACTCATAAATATATTTTTGTAACTTATTTGCTATAAATGCTAAAGATAATAAATTAGGCTTTTTATGTTTAAAACTTAATAGTTATTTTGAATATGGTTAAATAATTGATGTCATCAAATGATGAAGTGATAAATTATTATATGAAATAAATTAACTATTTTTTAAACTCTTTGCTTTGGGGGACATAAAATTGTGACTTTTTTGTTGTATTACTCAATAGTTTTTGATGTGTAGATTCTAAAAACAAAAGTTTTAACTTTAGTAATTCCATAGTACAAAAGGTATGCATGTGTAAAGCTAAGCAGTTTTTGTATATTTGACACATTGGTTTCATGGATTCAAAAATAAAGTCTTATTTTAGACATTAATGTTTCAGTTTATTGGAATTTTAATTTGTCTATTATTAAAAAGTTTCATTGGGTTTCATATATCATTATCCAAATTTTTTGGACAATTATGACTGTCTCTTAGAACAAATCATAATAATTCCTATTTTGTTAAAGGTTGGTTTATTCCTTCTTCTTCTTCTTGCTGTTCCCTGGAAAGGACCTAGTTTTATTTCAAAAGTCAAGAATGTAAGTAATTTTGTATTTTGTACTTCATTTAATTTTATTTCTTGTATTTTACATTAATTATCATTAATTAAAAAATAGAATCTTTTTAAAATTTAACAAATTAAAATTTTTTATTTTTCTGAATTGAATATCGCTAAAATTTTGTTTGATACAGATAAAATTCGCATCAATTCACATTTCCCAAATAATTAATACTGTTTTTAGGAATAAATTACGTATAGTATTGTATGCTTTCTTATAGGAGAATCTTCCAGCCTTCACTTCTTCTGTCGAACTCGACGATTCCTATTTGATGGCGCTTTTACGATGGCTTATCTTGGACTCCAGCAGTGTTAGTGACAACGTTCGTCACATCTAATCGTAAGTCGTATGCATTTTTGTTCCTTTGGTCATTCAATCGTGTCGTAGGATGGAAGGTCCGAATCTACACGGAATTTACTGGGTGTATTATATTGAACTTTTAACGAGCATAATGAATAAAGAATATATATTTTACTCGTGAGTAGCAGGACCGAATTAACCCCTTGCCGTGCTATTTAGCTAGACGAAATGCAGGCCCAACGTGTACAGGGTGTAGATCGCTAAAGCAGCCACCGTGATGCGCGAGAAGGTCTCACACGCTTCCTTTCCATATAAATCACTTATTCTTCGTAATTTTCCCCCTTCTTAGCATTACGTAAGGGTTTTAATTAAATTTTACTTCAAAAACCAAAGGGAATATAATTTAGTTATTGACAGTTGAAAATCGGCTAAAATATCTTTGTACTCAAGCAAATTTTACTTTACATCTGCTCGAGTACATTTTACGATTACTTACATATATCGATATATTACGTATAACGTACGTATTACGTACACGTATCGATATATTACGAATAAATAAATACTATTACTAAACAAATCTATGTAAATGAATTACGATTCAACGAAGCTAATAAAATTGCAAAATTTGCATAGACCCGAATACAATGAAATCTCCATATAATCACGTATTTCTTAATCGATTCATAACACGATCGTTACATTGTAAATAAACGACTTCAACGGAACAGATGATCGCATTTTCTATATTTCATCTCGTTCTCGAGTAAATTTGTTCTGCGCGAGACTTGCCTTATACTCGTGTGATTACTCAGTCACGTACAACGTACGTAGAAACTCATTGAATAGGGAGATTGTACTGTATTATTCAAACGCAAAGGATTCGATGTGGACAAAGAAACTAAGAGTTGTGAGAAGACTCAATGTCTAACGTTGCCGATGACTATAACCATACACTTTCAGAAGTAGCTACAATTATTGACCAACGTTCCCTTACGTGATTTAAATATAGTGGAAAATCAATAGTTTCTGTAATATTGACGCATCGAGGAGAAATGTTTGGACGTACGGTAAGGAGTTCTCCAGGGAGTGACTCCTCCGCGGAACTTCTTCGACGAAGAGCGTTTCCGTTTCTTTCCATTAAAGCGGTTAACGTGACGTGCTGGGTACCGATAAGTCGGATAAAAGCAATGAAAATTATCATCGTGTCACATCGAACGTCCACATGTATGTAGCTACATGTGAATAGGATAACAGAGAGACACGAAAAATGATGTTACAGGATGTAGCCTCAAGTCGTAATAACTATATGTATTATAGTTTCAAGTGAGTCCATCGTTCGCAAGAAAATTATCACTGAAATATTACTACTACGATGAAATCCTGTTTATTTATGGGATACTTTTCGTAGCTCAATGTTCGCTCTTATGAGATTTCTATCACAGTTACTGATGATTATTAATCAGTAAGGAAATAACTTTCGGCAATTCCAAAATAGAATAATATAATACAACAACTTGGCATTTAAATAATTCATTGGAGCTATGATTTAAGAATTCTTAGTCTTTGTATTATGTATAAATGGCTAAGAAACACACAAATAACACAACAGATATGTTTCTTACGATCATGTATAACAAATAACTTAAAATATCTTTGCCACAATTAATATTATTAAACAATCTTAGAAGAGATCAAATGCAGAATTTTCCTGCATTAGACAGATCAAATAATTTTAACCAAACTATTGTGGCGTCATGGTTGATCAATTACAATCAATCGCGTGATAATGAAATTATCATATATCGTGTAAGAATACTTGAAACTTTTATCGATTGGAATGGCTGTTTGGTTTCCCAAAGGAGGAAGAGGAAGCAACTCGAAGATGTTACAAATTCGGCTTTTCTTTGAAGAGTCAAAGGAGAAGATCGAAAATGAGTATACAAAGATACTTATTTAAAATTCTACTTCACAGAAAATTGTGATTATTAATTAAGAATATTGTCATTCATTACAACGAAGAAAAGAATGACGAGACAAATAATATTGTTATCGGCTGGAATACTTTTTTTTCGTTCTTCGAAACCATCGAGTTTTCGAGGATTCGAGAAATGATATTGACTCTCAAGATAATACAATACTTACTTACTACAATACCTGACACACTTGATTGTCACCTCTGATCACTCGACCTGTGATGATGTACAATTTATTACATATACATGTACTACGTGAATATTAGTAGAGGAAAGGATTAATAAATAAATTGATAAAAATCCTGCAGGGCACAGAGAAACACAATTTACTCTGAAAAATGAAAGAATAGTTGTGAGAAGGTGAAGATTGAAGACTTAAAAATTATAGCGGAGACATGTGTAAACAACAGCAAAGCTTCCAAATTTTTTCAAGTAGGGGTAGTACGTTCTATGATTCATTGGACACCCCATAGGGAATTCTCATAACACATACACTAGAAATATAGTATTGTCAAAAGTTTGGAATCATTATGTCCTACAGAAGTCATAGAAGTAACAAAAAAAAAAAAAAAAAAATTAAAAGGCTGTTTGATAAAAAATTTGATCGAAAATACTTGATATTTATGATATTAATTTCGAAATAAGAATAAAATTAACAAGTGATTCCAAATTATAAAGACAGCAAATATAAATTAAATACTTTCGCAATCGTTCACGTATATGTTTATATTTATAGTCTCCAAAAAAAGTTAGTGATGATATTGGGAAAGCTACCAGTCACTGATCTAATTTTTGAGCAAAAACTCAATTCGACTTATATATATATTATAACACCAAACACCCAACAGAGTTCAAATCAATTTATTTAAAATATCTCCTGATATTCTGTTTCTTTTTTAGCAACTTTATCCCAATACTTTCTTGTACAAAAATCGATTTAATTTATGCAAACAGAAAGAATGAAAAAATAATAGTTATGAATTTCCATTGAAAAAATAATGTAAATGATAAATGTATTAAATGTTTCCCTGATGAATGCCATACTTTGTAGTCTGATGGTTCTTGGAAGTGACTGAACTTGCTCTGTACATGCAGCTAACGAGCATTGAAGAAAGACAGGTAACTTTGAATGCTGTGTGTTGCGAATTATCGACTAAAGAGCAATCGATCAGGTCAAATCGATCAGCACTGTGTTGAACTATTTGTATAAACGTAACGTGTGATGTGATGCACGGTGGTAGTAAAATCTTGTTGGGAGTGAAGTCTTTCACCCATACGGTACGATGTCTGTTGATGAACTGTCCTCCTACGTTGCTGATTCTCCCTACCAGCCGTTGAATTTCGTCTCTCTATCGTGCCCTTCCGGCTGGTCCTTTCCAGGGGTTTTTTACCTGACCTCGGAATCGTTAGGTTTACAGCTCGAGGAGAACATGCAATTCGGAATTTCCTAAAGAAGGGAATGGGCCTGTCCTTGCCATAAACGGATGGCCATTCAAAATTCCGAACACTGTGTAACTATGTAACTTTGAACGTCTGCGTTCTAATTGCGTGCCAACAGAATTGGTGACTTCGTTAAAGATAAAAGAGAGCAGATTATGACGCATGGCGTTGACGTTGACATTAAAGTACATTACGATGTAATAATATATAACTGCTAAATAAGAAATCTTCCAAGAATCAATCATAATCCGCCTCCATAGGATTATATTGCAGAATACCATGCCAATATCAAAAATCGTAAGCGGTAAAATATTTTTTCTTCTCTTTTTGGTGACGAATGATTTAACGCATTGAGGAAGTCACTTTTTGATTGTCTTGGACTGATTATTACTGATTGTAGGTTAAGAATTTGTTTCTTAAAAAGATAAATAGATGAATGGAAATAGACTAGTCCCATTTGATCTATAAAATAATGATGAACAACGGACCATAGTATTCTTTTTGTTTCACAAATTTTTGCTAGTTCCCTTTTGTTCCCCCGTATAGCACCAATCAATATGATTCCTTTTGATAGTAATTTAAATGCCAGCGAGAAGCTTGTAAAAAATTGTCCGTTGTTATGGCTCTTCCCTTCAGAGTATACGTTTCGATAAATTTCAGTATGACAAATTGACTTAGAGGTTGTGATGTTACTCGTTGCTTCGAGGCGAGGTGCTCCAATGGGATTGCAATAAGCTGGATTGTATGGATGAAGAAATATCGTGAATGGAATAAGGAAATACTGTTTATCAACAATTTATTATACGATACGCACCGTGGTTTGATTCCTTAACACTTGTGTTTCATCTTTTCCTAAATAAGCAAACCCATTTAAAATGTATTTAGTTTGCACATCAAATATGCTTACCATTATTTATATTTTTGCCAGCCAAAATTCAATACCAGATTTGTTGGTTTTATTCGGCAAATATTGAGTAAATTTGCATCATCTGCAGACACTGTGTATGTAAATATGTGTAGAATCCGACAAGAGTTGTTCGTCAATTGTAATATTTGCTTCTGGCTTGTATCAGTTCTGATTATTTTGAATAAACCTGTCGTATAAATTTTTTTCATTAATTTTAGCTGAATTTATTTAACAGGTTTCATTAAAAATTGTGTTTTATAAAAGCAGAAACAGCATCCTACGAATTGCAAACAACTGCAGTTCAAAATTGATTAATAACAAAAGAAAAAGTAAACAAGATAAAACAGCGCTATAGAAGCGTGCCGATTCTTGGTAATCTCGGTACAACAGGTAAATACTTAGAACGACTTAAATGAGATGAACAAGATGAATTGAAAATCTCACTCGCCCATCTATAGCGCGCCGTGATCTTAAATATCACAGTCGGTCATGTTTTTGTTATAATATGTATCGTTAGAATGTACGGACGAGTAGTGCCGACTAGCTTGATAACGCTATTGGCAGATATTCCCATTTTTGGCTTACTTAAAAGTTCTCTTAAAAGGGATAAACGATTCTGATATTTCATTAGCTTATTGTATTTGTTCTTCAGTTTTATTTAATCCAACAAATTTATTCTACTTATTTAATCCTAATAAATTTATTATACATATTCTTCAGTTTGTTTTAATTCAAATACCCCCATAACCAACTCTGAAATGTAATTATCGTCATAATTTATAGGGGAAGATGCTCTTGACGACAGCGGATGGAGTTCTTCAGGACGAGGAGAACCCACGCGTTCGGGAATAGGTGAGTTGGAAGGTGAGAAATTTATTTCTGTAATATTTTTTTTGTCTTGTATCGTCTCTAGTTCCGTAAGAGGAGTTTTCTAAATCAACGTGCCGACAGCTTTCTACTGTTGTGACTCCACACCCACATGTACCATGTACCTTGGTATCCGTGTATAACTATGTCTACCGCCTTAATTTCAATGTAGCTAGAATGTCAATTATGGCTGCAGTAACCGTTTCAAAATTCCATAAATTCATTCCAAAATTTTGTCGCTCCTCGCGCTATAGTGTTTAGAATTACTATTTTCCCTACTGGAAACATGACATGGTTTCTAAAGGTGTCAACGTCCTTTTGCGTATATATCCCACTCGTAGCTAGTGATCTAAGTTGTGGTCATTGTTCACATATCAGGATCTAAGTTGTAATCATTGTTCGCATATCATATTAAAAGAATTAAAAGAATACGACGGTCGAAATGGCCTAACGCAGAAATAGCTTAGAAGCTCTGTACGACTCTGAGTGGTAGGATGGAAGTACTCCGTCCAATGGACCATAAAATTCCTTTTCCTCTACTTGTTTATGATAAGTAACTCACGTTCAATACGTATAAAAGATTTAGATCGTTCGCGTGTTTCTGTAGTCGATGACCTTAATTCGTATGTTCCTCGGTTGATAGCTGCGAACATGAACTAGTTTGTTTGTTTATGTGTATTTTATAATGTGGTTTACATTAAATTTAACATTGTTATTTCTCAAGATATCTAGTACCTTATGGAGATCTGTGTACTAATTTGAAAATTTACCTTTACTGGATCAAGGTGTAGGTCAATCAGAATCAAGCGCGTGTTCATGTGTTTTCATATTTTTCATGCGAATACGTGATCATCCGTGCTTGCATTGTCCAAGGGGAATTCCGTATAGTAGAATCTTGAATACCTTGTATCTAAGAACTTTATGGAATCTTGTTAAGTCTTTCGTATTCCTATTGCTTTCTTCTAAAAGCGGAATTTCCTTCAGACAGATTACATAACACATATATACATTATTACTATATATATACATCATTAATATATATACACATATACAAGCTCAGATAAGAAACTTAAAAAGTGACCTTTATCTTTTTTAATCGCATCATTTGTTTCAAAATTTTTTTACACGTCATCTAGTAACCTGATCCTTCTAAAAAAAAAAAAAAAAAGAAAAATCAAAATCTGGTCCTATTTTTAAAAAGTTATTCTGTTTTAAAGAATGTAAAAAAGATTTAAAGGTAATAAATAAAATCGCAAATCTTTATTAAAATGTTTACAGTTAATAAATAAGTTTTATTTGTTTACTATATATCCAGTTTCATGAATTGCATAGAAGTTTTAACAGATTCGAACAACATGCTTTCAAGGAACGCCACTGTAGGGCATTCTTCGAAAAAGTTTTCCAAAACGTGTCTTTAAGTAGTCTTAAGCATGCTTTGAGCTTTCTTTTATCTTTCTGCAATTCTTGGATAGATAAGCCTGTTGGAAGAATCTGCTAAAGAGAATGAAATAGCTGAAGTATATCAGCAGACCAATTTTCGCGTTGTTGGGTTTAACGTGACAGTCAATTTGATCGTCTTTTATATAGTTGTAAGTCATAATAGTTATAAAACAACCCCACACCATCTGTAGTGTCTGTAGCACAGTGATCAACATAGCAAACCACCTTGGTAGACTGAATTGCATTGCTTTCAGAGTATAATAGGAATACATCAAAGAATGAACAAAGTAATTTATTACGGCATTCCATCTGCTGTATGGTGCATCCTCTATAAAACACAACCATGCATAAAGAAGAACTGTTATATGATGGTACCAATGTAAAAATTGCAATGGCTGTTTCCTTAGCACAATGAAGACTGTGTCACCAAACTCCACGATCTTTGATATAATGAACAATAAGGACCAAAAAGCCAACACGGAATCATATGTCATATGACTGAAAAGAACATAATTACGTTCTTATTACGAATTAATATTTTGTAAATATTGCAATATTGTTTTAATTAATAGTTTATAGCCGAAAATGCAGCAGTATTCTAGCATTAAAATATAAATTAGCTAAATAGGATCAAATTCCAAGCCATTTTCCCAAATCTCTACTTTATCTATTTTAAACGAAACGTGTGTAATGATAGAAAGAATTTGTAAGATCAGCGGTTTCCTGGGAGAAATTTGCCAGGGGAGGTATCAAAATTTTTTAATAAAATATTAATTTTCATGCCATAATATCTATAAATAAATAAAACTTCATATCGTAACGCACATATATGTTACAACAAAACCTAGTTATTATTCTGTTGATTGTAGTTTTCTGTTGTAATAAAGTTTTTATTACTTAAAACATATCTATATTATTATATTTATTAAAAAAATAAAAGGTAAGAGGCGCGGAAAAAAGTTTATTTTTCGGCGAGGCGTAGTAGTATAAAGATTGAAAACGCTGTGTAAGGTCATTTCAAGGTGAGTGGCACTTTTTAACGAAACTAAGCTCTTTGTACATTAGACCGATGTATTTTTTACTCGTATTCTGCATAAAAATATTAAAGTACTTATATCTGTTTTAATATCTTTGAAATTTTAACATAAAAACTATTTTATGCACAATGTTTAAGTAGCAATTAGTTCTGAATTTACTATTCTATTGAAACTATTTTAATAGCTAAAATAAGATATAAATGTGAAATTTCCTACCTGATACAGATACTATGTTGAAATCCATAATGACGTAATACGTGATATAATTCTGATCCCATCCGGAGGAATCCAAAAATGGAGAACACTGCAAGCGATGCATTCCACAAAGCGAGCATTCCTCTCAGCTCGAACTTCGGTCTACTGAACATGAAACATTTTCCGGCAGAAATTAGGATAATATAAAGGAGACAGTAGCAGAAACAATACGGATAGTGGTTCGAAATCCGTGCAACAGTATCCAAATAAGCGAAGCTTTTTTCGAAGTTAAAGGCGTATGAATAATTAGGTACGGTGATCGGCATATAATCCAATTTGTCCATCTTTTTTCTATTGGTCGTCAAAACATTAAAAAGAAGTCACAGCCTTTGCCTATGTCACCAATCTGCTGAAAAGAGAGGAAAGACAATTATTGAGATGCTTTACTATTTTTCATTTCGTTGGTGGTTTCCATCAAATCGAAGTAGATGCAAAAGAAAGATCCAATACAGTTTGTACTACTCCGAGTGCGCACTGCGAATTTTTGCCAATGTCGTTTGGTTTAAAAAAATGTAACAATCCATTTTCCAACAGCTCACGGACCAGGTACTAACCGATGTAACAATTTTATAGATTTATATTAAATATCTCGCGGTTAGTCAGACAGCTAACATGAATATTCTCAATTAATACTTGTGTTATTATTACTAACGCGACGAATGGAAAACTGGTTGCGTCAGTTCGTGTATTAAGCAATAAGTAGCGATGAATAAATTCGTGGTCGAGAATCAATTCAAGTAAAAAATTATTTGACACGTAACACAAGCTGATTTACGGAGATTCTCGCAAGGAGAGATTTATTGCTTGTTAATTCTCGCAAGGAGAGATTTATTGCTTGTTAATTCTCACGCGCTCGATTTTTTAACGATTTTTACATCTTACATCGATATGATATACAAAAACACTGCCGCCTTTTGTAGAATTGCGGCACCTGAACTCACAGACTATGGTAGAACGATATAACTTGATAGCAACACTTGAATACACAAAAAGCAACCCTACGCCGACACATACTAATTCTTGGTCGCCTACAACAACTAAGAAGTCAATTAGATGAAGAATTATAGTTTCTACAATATTTCCGGTGCCAGTAGTTGGCTTTCATTATGCTATTTCCTTTTTAAATCTTATAACATGCGTAACAATCGAGCGATGCCAAAACGATCCTGCGAATTTAAGGGTCGTCCAGAAAGTAATACGCGTTTTGAGATAACAATAATAAAAATGCATTTTAAAAAGATTTATTTATTTATAACTTCGGTACATATGCTAAGTTATTTTGTTTAAACGCTTATCGTAATAATATACAAGTTTATTAACATCTACGTCATACACTTGTACCATTGGTTCATATAATTGCTTTATGCAGTGCTTTAAATCACTGTTTTTTTTTGCGAAGCATTATCGATAGAACGGATCGTTAAGTTTCGCAAAAGAAGTGCTGTGAATATCATTTGCAATAAAATCACGAACATGTTTTTCAGCTCTTTTGTAATCAGAGACATCACTATCTCCTCATTGAATTAGTATTGTAACAGCATTACCGATATAAATAAGTGAAAACACCAGTTTTATTGGAAATCTAACGACACGTTAAGCGGGAACCGAAATTATTCAACTGTATTGTGCTTTGCTGGGAAAATGACTAACGTATGAAACGCAGGTTTGATTAGCTGTTTCATATAGACACAACGCAATCATAAAGATAAACATGCGTATTTGCCGAAAGTGTTACATGTGCAAACAAACTAGCACAGTCCAACACTTGAGGGTGAACGATACAAAACAATACCTATTTATCCCTGACCTCTCGTCCAGTTAATCATTTTTCCAGCAACGCACAGTACAGGCTTATGATGGGGCCTCGCACCAGTAAATTCAATGCACGTTATACTGGATCATACAGGATGTTGAAGTAATTACTTAAAGAAAATCTCCACGCCTTTTCTTTTATATATCCGTGACCTGGAAACCGTTGTTACGAAGAGAATAGAATTTAGTGAAAAAGATTCAAAATAAGGAGAGATCCATATTGTTGTGCAATATAAATTTTGTTTTGGATTACAAGGTCCAGAAACAAAAGAGCTATAAGTAGATTTCTATTGCTGTTTCTTGTAGCTTTTAGTTTGAGCTACGCACCAAGGTTAATTTTTTGGTAATGTCCTTTGCTATAAATATATGAACATGCTCCCTATCATATCTTTTTCCTATTGTATCGTAATACTGTAAGAGCGAGGATCTGGATCAGCATATACTATACCTGTACTTATACGTATTTCAATATATTTTCCTATCACAAATTCGTCCACTCATTCCTCTATCAGTCAACCTCAACACAGAATAATAGACGTAACAGACCTGAATAACTTAGCACTTTGAGTCCATGATAGAACGATAACAAAGTATCAGGACAAATTGAAAGCTGCTTCCTTCTGGGAGAATAATCATGACCCTCATATTTTTACCCCTATCGCATGTGACAATTAATCGACATAGAAGCAGCCCGGAAAGCTGCCGGGAGAATTTTCTAAAAATTTGAAGATAAATCATCGAAGAAAGTGGTTACTTACTGTTATAATCCGAGTTATTTTGAAATAAAATGTCAAGACGCGCCTGCATTTCGAAAATGAAAGATCAGCTTCAGGATTTGAAGTTTTCAAGAATAGGATTGCTCTACCGTTTTGCAGCAATGTATCAGGTGATTACATGATGAAATCAATGCTTATCAATCGATTCTCGTGCTATGAAATGCCAATAAACTAATATTAACGGGCCAATAAACAAGCATGGGTTAGAAGTACGTGTTTGAAAATTGGTTTCTCAAGTGTTTTATATCCGATATAGAAAGTTACAAAAAAAAAAAAAAAAAATATACATAATCGAACATAGATATGTTCCTTCCTTTCGAAAGTCGGTATAAAAAAATAATATCGAGTTTAAAATTCGACCAATTTTATATAACGCATCGAGCCAATCGACAAATTTAAGCTGTCCGCTTTTAAATTATTAAAGTAATCTTTGTGCTGCCTAATATTACTTCATTTATTCGCTACTCGATCCCAGTTAATCGACGTATAGTATACTTGTAAATTTCTAAAACTTTGTAGAATATTAAAATTTATAGAATATAGAAACGTCTAAAATTTCAGGACACAAGATTTCAATAAAGATAAAGTTTACGCACATCATAACACTAATTCAATTATAAATTTTTCTACATATATGAAAGGCTCGCACCGAATAAATTTTTTAATAAACTTATTAACGTTTCGAGGGAATGTTAGCGAAGATTTTTCGTCTCGTATTTACTTTGCTACACAGAAAATTCTGAATCTCAATGCTCGTGCTTATACTCGTATATTTATATTATTATATTGCACTTTCGAAACACGATCGTTAATTTGCTTGTCGAAAAGTAGAATAGGTACTTGAATGTTGCTACTTACAATTCAATAGTCCTTCGATATAATAATCTACTTTGGTGTTCAGTTTCTATGCAAGCGTTTCCCGCATCCAAGTTCCACAAAGTTTTCTCTTCGCGAACGTATCATTCCGCAATGATATGTGCTAGATGCAATTCAGGATCTACCTAGCCATTTCCCACTCTTGATAATATATAAATATGTATAGACACGGGTAGATACATTCGGGAAAGGTATATTTTTTTACCTTTGCATATATTTATGCAAACATGATATTTAAATATGATTACATATCTCTGTTACATGCATAGTACATAATGTATTTATGATACGATATGAGAAGAAAAAATGCGCCCTATGTCTATAAACAAAAAAGAAGAAACGAACAAACAGTAGATAAAACATCGCGTTGGGTATTCGGCTTTTCCACATAATTTCGTTCTACTACATTTAACACATTCATACAACTATATTCGGCGACAAAATTATTAACACAACTTAAAATTTAAACACAAATACTTAACTTAATATAAACATTTAAAACACAAATCTCTTAATTACACTGTTTAGCAGGTGTTTGATTTTACGATCTTCGATGGGATATGCAAATTTGTGTTGCAGTTCCAAAGTTTCAGTGACCGTGGCCGGTAATATTAATATTAATATTAATAATTAATCCATACGCTGGTATGGGAGCACAATTTATAGGCAAAATTTATGAAGCGCGAATATTAGAAAGTAAGATATATAGTCGGTTACGTAAAGAAATAGATTGTTCATAATGTAGACCTTTCCAATATATTTAAAAATTATGGATTTTTATTTTAATTTCAAAATATCTACTCTTATTTTTTATTGCGCCAACAAAAATAACATTTTGTGTAATTTACGATGTTTTGCAATATCATCGCTGCATACGTTCTCGCAGTTCATCTTATTATCGTAGATTAGAAATTTTAATGAAATTTTCTGATATTGTTGAAGCGGTTACCACTTCTAAGAAAACTCTACATCTGGTCTTTTTAGTTATTTCAAGCATCGAAGCCATCGACAGCGTATAGACGAAAGACTGGGACGAAGACAGACCATAAACAGTATACAGGCGACGATGGCTTCGGGGCTTTCAGTCATAGGGTAACACTGCTAGCGTGCGGATCTGGACCAGGTCAAATTATATTCCTATTTGTATCTACACTTCTGTATTAAAATATATTTTCTACCTTACAATTTATTCACGCGTTCCCTTGTTCACACATCTAATAACTTCAACAGATACCAAAATCGATCTCGACGTCGTTGAGTTTATGCGATAATAACGAATAATTTAACGAAAAGCTCAGTAATATTACTATAATCAGTAAAATATAAGTATCTTATAGTTTTGTTTTGAGAAGTAAAATGGTACCTTCCTCGGTAATAAACGCGTATTTGACATGATTAGTTTTGCACCGTAAAATCTAGAAAGAATCGCTTGTCAGATTGAACTTTGTAACTTATCCAAACTTCTGTAATATATTAGATTATATAAGTTTATTTGAGGGTGTGTTTTTTAACCAAAATATTTACATATTTACTGTGCTGCATATAAATTTAAGGTGACTATTCGTCCTTCAGGTGTCTAATGTTTAAGATATTGCACAGATATTTTCTGAATCCAAATTCCACCGAGATCATGTTTTTCTTGCATATAATCATACATGAGCATACTCAAATGGTTTATGTTTAATAAATATTTATTAATTCGAACGTACGTATGCTAAGTACGTATGCTAGAATGTATAAAAAGTAAGTGTAAAAAACTAGCGTAAATTGATCCTAGATAGCTGGATCGGTGGATATTTGCAAAATAAAATTTATATAAAATTGATGTTGATCGTAATCTTCAAAGTCAAATTTCTATTGAACGCATCTTTTCTCAAAAGGTCTCAAAGGAGTCATGGATCGTAACCCAATTGTCTTTTTTCTTTTTTGAAAGAGATGTCAACGTTCTAATTACTCTTAAATTGTATTTAGTTGCCATGTATTTACATCTATACTCATATTTAATGAGAAAGTAGCGTGATATTTATAAAGCAGCAGGAAATTAGCTCGTGAAATGTATCAGAATACAGGAATAATAAGAGAGCCTACGTTCAGAAAGCATTACGTAACAAATTCGTCACGTTCAAGCACTTTAAATGACCATTCCCTTTCGACGAGGATTTTTACTACAAAAGATCACTGATGTTGACGGTCGATGACCGAGAAAAGCTAAAGTTTTTCAGGAACGTTGCTGCGGAAATTTACTTTCTCTTTCATTTCTCTGTAGACATTTGAAATTGGAATTTTTATATCTTCCTCTTGGTGTTGGTACTCCACATTACTTCCTTCGCTCGTGTATCTCCTCTTTCGTTCCCCGCTATATCTTTGTTTGTGGACACCCACGTCAACCTGATGTCTCTCTTCTGTAATTTCCCAGCAACAATCTCTCTGCAATTTTTCTAATCTGTGGGCTGTTTCTTACTTTGTTGCCTAAGAGTTTTAGGCTTCTGTCGCTCCTGTCACCGACAGGTCGCTTGCTGAGTTATGTTGTATTATTGTTCTGTTAGTATTATGACTGAGGAAACTCTTTTTCCAAATATTCAGTTGCTTTGTTTATCGCTAATGCCTCCACAGTGACGATTGATGCTTTGTTTCAAATACTTATGATATTATCTTCTCTCCGTTCATCTTCTTTCTTTATACTAAAGTTAGCTCCGTTCGCAATTCTTTGACCCATCCTAGATCTGTTCGTGTATATTTCTCTGCGTAACTGTCATCTATCATGATTTTCTTTCTCAAGTATCCCTCCTCCGTATTTATCAAGGTTCTCCGATTTTTTCTGGGTTAATATATCATGTATATGAATTATCGCATAAATTTTTCTTATATGTATATCATTTTCTCACGTCTCTCCATGTTTTTCCACACTTGCGTCACTTTGATCTATGCTCTGTGCTCTGATCTTCTACCAATGTCAATTGCGCTTGGTTAGTAAAATTCTGAATCATGTTAACTCTTTTTCGATCGTAGATTAGGAACATACTTTTGTGCTAGCATGTTTAGTCTATCCGACAAATTCGTCATTCCTACCTCTACATGCCTTACGTTGATGGGTGTGGAGATTCTGTATCTCCTCGCTATTCGTAAGCCTATGTTTTGGACTATCTTCAATTTCTTTTAATTCTGTTGTTCCATGATATGTTGGAAGCGAATACTCTTTTGCTTGCCTAATAAAACATTTAATTCAGTTTAATCATAGTACGTGAAACAGCGTCCTTTTGAATTCCAACGATATACAAGCGGTAAACAATTAATTTCTCTTTCTTACGCAACTTACAATTCGTTTAATTATTGCACGATTTTGTTATTCTTATACTTATCTATCTCGAATAGAAAAGTAGATATGAACTTTCTTATAGAACCAATATACTGTTTATAAAGACAATTAAATAAGTTCTTGCCTATGCTAGTGTCCAATCAAACAAGACAGATTCCTAACTTTAAATTAAAATACGTAAGTTTTTGTATATGCTAACATGCAACTGAACAGGGTAGATCCCTAATTTTATAGGTTCTTGTATATGCTAACATGTGCCATCTTCAGGATTTGACCGTATGGTGCAGCACTATCCAGGGAAAAACAGAATTCTGAACGTAAGAACTTTCAACGCAATCAACAACAGGTCAAAGTATCATTTTTGTAAAATTCGTTTAAAGTTTAATTAGAAAAATTATGTTGCGTTCTCCAATAAGTCAAACCATACAGCAAGTTAATCGCAATTTTTCAAAAATGAAATGTAAACGACTAGAAGGAAAAGTAGCTATTGTTACAGCATCAACAGAAGGGTTTGATAACATTTATTGGCATTTTGGAATCCCAATCTTTTTCCATAAATTATATATTCTAATTTATAAAATGTAATTTGTTGTAGTATTGGCTTTGCAATAGTAAAACGTTTAGCTGAAGAAGGTGCTAAAGTAATGATCAGCAGCCGCAAAGAATCAAATGTAAAAAAGGCTGTAGAACAACTTAAATCTGAAGGTTTAAATGTTTGTGGTACCGTATGTCATGTGGGAAAAAGTGAAGATAGAAAAAATCTTCTTAAGAGCGTAACTTTGTTATTTAGTTTAGTTCGTAAATATGAAGATTTTAAAGTATACACAAAAGTACAATTTATTAATAATATTTTAGACTGAACAAGAATTTGGTAGCTTAGATATTCTTGTATCAAATGCTGGCACAAATCCAACACAATCTACATTTTTTGAAACTTCAGAGGAAGTATGGGATAAAATTTTTGATACTAATGTTAAGAGTACATTTCTTTTATTACAAGAAGCTTTGCCACTTTTAAGAAAGAGTAAATCTGCATCGATAATTCTTGTATCTTCAATAGCAGCATATGCGCCATTTAATGTAATTATATTTAAAAAATCATATATCTTATCTTATTTAATATATAGTATGTTTATGTAATTCTTATATTAAAAAATAAAATTAATATTGCAGTTACTAGGTGCATATGGTGTTAGTAAAACTGCATTGTTAGGAATAAATCAAGTAGCTGCTGCTACTCTTGCACCTGAAGGAATTCGTGTCAATTGCATAGCACCTGGTATTATAAAGACTAAATTTTCACAAGTGGTATGAATTTTTATATCCTTTTGTTGCTATCTTACTATATCACTAATAATATATAGTAATATTGTACAATAATATTACACAGCTTTATGAAGGTGAGACAGGAGAAGCTGTGTTATCAACAATACCAATGCAAAGATTTGGTGAACCAGATGATATAGCAAATGTTGCTGCATTTTTGGCAAGTGATGATGCTTCATATATTACTGGCGAAACTATTACTGCTGCTGGTGGGATGCGAAGTAGACTTTAAATATTGTTTATGAAATTATTATAAATTATTAAAATTATAGTCTATTTTATTAAACATTCCATATAGAGTTTTGTAGTTTTGTATAAGATATATATTTGTATATATATAAGAAGATATTGTTATGATATGGTTTAACAATAGGTTACATTTACATATTACTAATATGCAATGTAAAACATGATTTTATATTTTATAAGTATGCGATGTGCATTAATACATGCAACGCTTATACAATAAAAAGCAAAATTATTCATTCCCAATTTGCTAATTTTAGCATTTATTAACTATTATACGCAGGGAAAATAAATAGGGAAAATAAAAATCCGTAGGGAAAAGGTAGGAAAATGAAAAAGATGAAGAAAATAATATTGTAAAAATATATATGATAAAAAAGTTTAGTTTATCAAGTATTTTACATATTTCAATCAAGTATTTTACTTTTTACATATATTGCTATGTACAGAATGCATAGCTTTGTTAATTTAAACGTATGTTTTCTAATTTTTTAATCCAAAGCTATAAATGCTCAACTAGATCAGTGTAATTCAGTTTTGAATAATCTCGTACAAAAAATGATGTTATTCGTGTAGAATCGATTCAACCAGAGAGAAAATGAGAGTGTTTATGCTTATAGTTTTTTCTGGACTAGTGCTGCGCCATGCAGAAAAGATGATCCACGCCAGCATATACAAGAACCTATAAAATGAAGGATCTACCCCTGTTTGGTCGAACACTAACATATACAAAATCCTACGTATTTAAGTTTAAAGGTGTTAAAGTTAAAGGTTTAATAAAATAAATTTCAAACCAGAGTGCTTCGTTATCTGCCAGAGTAAAATGCTTCTGATATCTATTACAAGATTCTTTGAAATAAAGTTGTCTTTTTGATCGCACCGTATTACAATGAAGTTACGATCTTCTACACATTTTCAATAATTAGAGAAATAATAGCAAGTATATAATATTTTTTCGTCATTTTATAAGATTTTCAAAGAATCAATAAAGTTTGATTAATCATAAATCAACGACTTTGATTTTGTTTATATAGGAGGAATAACTTGTATAAAATTTTAATTAAACAGACACATATGGAAGTAAATATGATGCTTATTTTGTAACATACATGATTGTAAATATACATAAGTTATGTTCCAATTAACATTTATAGAATAGATTTACAGAGCTGTAACGATGATTAGTTTATACGTTTCGTCACTTTCTGTATAAAGATTACTTATGATTTAAGTCCCAGTAGTGCTCACCATAGCTGCCATCTATATTTGCCCACTTAACCTGCATAAATATTATTTTATATTTAAAAAAAATAATACCATAGATTACCAATTATAATGTAATTAAATTATAATAATCATTGAGTTCATGTCTTTTTACTAAGAGTAGCTTAAATTTAATATTTTTGCTGTACCTTTCCACGATGTCGATTATTCGGAAGATCTTTTTCTTCGAATCTTTGTTCCCATTGAACTGGGTTTTCGCAAACATAGCCAAATTGCAATTTGTCATCTTTCTGATGTTCTGTAAAAATATCTCTAAACACATTTAATTGTATATATTACACATTAATTTTATATCATTTCAATTTTGGTTAAAAATATCTTTTTTATTCTTAACAACGATTATTTAATAATAATTACGTTAATTAGGATAGCATAATAGAAATTTGTCTGTTTTTATTATAAGAATTTTTATTCAATTTTCTAGTGCTATACTCACTGAAACAGTTGTTTTTTCATAGCAATAATTCCTCCGTGTTCTTCATCAGTTGACTTTTCTCTTAATCTTTCAATTATATCTGTAAATTGACATTGTTTCTATAATTTTCATTAATTAGTGTATATCATTTATTACGTAATTATTTCAAACGAATGTATTTATCGAGCAAGATCGAGTGACCTTCTTCATTTGAATGTTCGTATATTAGATTGTATTACAAAAAATTACTTATTTTGTTTATTTTATTTTAGGGACATTAGTATCAAAATATTTTACGATTTTCTTTGTCAATGCTTTACCGCACACATGTTGAAAATTTCATCGAAATCAGTTGACGTACAAACAACGTATCGGAGAATATAAAGATCTTTAAATAGTAGTTAGATAGTAGTAAAGATAACAGGCTCAAATAAAAGGTTGTAAAAGGTGGCCTTTACTATTTTCTTTACGATTCCGACCAATTGCAATTTTTAAACCAATTTTTTATGCGTCACCTAGTAAATTAATCCTCTAACTTCTCAAAAAAGTTTGCCGTTTGATCTAATTGTAAAAAATTATTCTGTCTTGAATAAAGTCTGAATATTATTAATAAGTGATTGTACTTACATGTACTAATATAGAAGTAATTAATAAATAATTGTAAATAATACTGTAGATAAGGTTATTTGAGATCAATTACATTGAAATTTTTTAATCACGTATAACATAAATATTACAGGTGAATATGTATTGAGAAGAAAAATCAATAAATTACCTGAAAAAATTTTATGTTCCTTTTTTGCAGCGCTTATAATAACCGGAAGGATTATAAAAAAATATAAATAAATAAATTTAAACATAGCGGAATGATTGAAAGTTCCTGTAAATGATTGCAATAGATAAAGTATCACCGATCAAGTTTCAATACGAACTGAGGTGACAAAGTTTTCAGAAATTGTACATCGTCTATGCTCTGATTGCTTTGACACTATTCGATGATGTGAAAGTTAGGACATAGTAACTGGTATTGTTATCTTGTAGTCAAGAAATTGCATAGATTCGTACGTATTGTTATTAATATTAATATTATGAGTTGAATATTGAAGATATAATCGTCAGTGGTACTGTTCGATTAAAAATAACACAGTGATAATTACTACAGCAATAAAATAAAGTTATTATTACAGTAATGAAGTACTATACAATATAATTTAAAATACATATATATATACAGTTCTGTTTTTACATGATTCTGATTTAACACACTTTAAGAAAATGTATAATTCGCTTGTTACACAATTTCACTTAATGTAACAGGATGATTTATGTCTTCGAATGTCATTACCTTCTTTTCGCTACATTACTTTCGCTCATGCAAGTAGGTTTGCTCGCACACAGGATTATTTTGGCTAATTTTTAATTTACAATAATTAAAATACAAAGCAGAAAACTCAATTTTTGTATTTCTGATTTTCATCTTATTTTAGCTTCAAAAATCACCTCTCAAATTTTTTACACCTGTAGCCGAGCACCCTGTATAACGTGGTCAGAAAAATACCAAGTCTTATATATAATGGAGTAAAACAAATAAGATGAATAAACAGGAGCAATATTTTAATTATTTTTCTGTAGCGTTTACCCATTGCGCTGATCCGTTCTTAGACAGAAATTATTTTTACACGATCGATATTTCAGAACATGGGTCATAGGATCCCATAAAATGCAAGATCTATGCTGTATACTTGTCTGTGCTTTAAATTTTAATACATAGATTCTTGTATATGCTAACGTGGAACCAAACAAGCCAGAGATCTCTAATTTTATAAGTTTTTGTATATGCTAGCGTGCGTCGCCTTCAACACTTGGTCGCATGGTGCAGCACTATCCCCGGAACAATTAGAACTACAGGCGTGAACACTTTCATTTCCTCTCTAATTGCTTACATATAAATATTAATTTACATAAACATTTGTAATATAATAATGGAATATAACTAATGAATATAACTTTTCTTTAATGAGAATAGCTATATAATTACTTCGGATTTCACCAAATTAAAAAATTTGTAAAATTATTTCTTTTGCTTGTAGATTTGAGATGAACGTAAATCAGTTATACACGGTCATGAGTTTAATATTCTGTTTTATATATCAGTGCAGAAAGCAAAATAAATTTATACAATAAGAGATAAGAATATTATTTAATACTTTCAAAATTTTATTTTATTATGCAAATATGTTGAAATAATATAACGTATAACATCTATTTTCTAACACATACATAACGAGTAAAGGTATGTATACATTATTAGGATAATTGGAATAATGATATTAACATCTACGTGTTATAATGCTACATCTAATACAGATTTTAACATCGTTAAAACGCATTTGCTGGACATACGGTATTTATTTCTTGATATAATAAAAAAAATTCTTTTTACAAAATAAACTATACTTTTTTAAAAATAAGTTCAATGAAAATAAATACACCTTCTTAATAGAAAAGATGAAATAAAACATCATGATTAATTGTGTTAGCAGAGCATTTGCATTTTTTGTAAACTTTATACTTTTCACTATACATATAACGATTGGCTCATCTGTCCCAGTGAAAATAGGAATTATTTCACTTATAAAACTAGAGTTTGAACTTTAAAATAATTTTGTTCCTCTATAATCTCTGTATTTGATATACTTTGAAAATTATGTAAAAGCTATTACGCTATTATCTTATAGAAATTCATACTTCTCTGCTAATACCTTTTTCTTCAATGCCTTTCATTGCTTTTCTGTGATATACTCTCTATGGGAGAGAGTTAGAATAGAACAATGGTAAGTAAAAGCATTTTGCATTAAAGACTAATTCAGCGACAAAAGAGTGTGTTTTACAATATTTAATCTCGTGAGGCGCCAATAATTGTCAAAATGTATATGAAGATATTGATGATATCTATATAAAGGCTTAGTGCTGCAAAAATATACTCTTCCGCAGAAATCGAATACTTGTGATTACCACCAATCATCATTTGTGTATCATAGATCAAATAAATAGAGAAAAGAAGGGCCCCAATTGATGCATATACTAAGGTCATAACTGGTCCACGCCATATTGTTGCGATTATTCCAAAGAGTACGAAAATGATCAATGCAACGAACAAAATGGTGTTAAGAGCAGTGAAGTCAAATTTCGTTTGGAATGCGAATAATGTTAATGCAAAACAAACAGCTGCAGTAATTCCAATCGCCAATAGTACCTAAAGTATTTAATAAAATGTAGTGTTTTATTTTTTATTTATTATTAGTAATGAGTATAATTATTAAATTCTTAACTAATAAATTAAGAAATCATAAACTACTATCTTTAGGGTCATACCTCTTTAGAGTTGTATGTAGAAGCAGCAGTAGCTAACAGAAAACTTTCTGCTATTGTAAATAGCAACAAAAACACATAATTCATAGGGGCTTTTCGTCTCACACTAGTGCAACAAGCCATACATATAATCAGGACAAGAGTTGCTACAAAGGAGATCCAAAATAGCTCTTGATGAGATCGAACATATTTTCTAGTAGGTTCATGGAAAAGGAAGAGTGCAATCATCGATACTGTAATCAGCAGCTGAATCATTAGTATACTGTACACTTTTCTGAAAGCAGATAAAAGTCAAAATTATTAAAACAAACATTGGAAAATATTATAAACCTTCAGCGAGAATACACACCTGATAAATCCATTTCTAATGGTTTTATCACTGAACTCAAGTCCTTTGATGCCATCAGAGTGCATAGATTCCTCATAATTTGACCCATACATGCTTGCTGGTGGAACTGTACCAAATATTGGGCCACCTGGTGGAATTTGTCCGTAAGGAGGTGCCCCTGGAGGAATAAAACCAGGACCTAAAAACAAATAAAATGTCATAAATATTAATTAGTTAGAAAAAAAGTTAGGGTATTGGTATAAAAAAAAGTAATGACATTAAACAGACCTGGTGGTGGTGGATTTCCTCCGTAAGGAGGTGGATATCCAGGAGGGTACGCTTCTTGAGACGGATAACCAGGATTTTGGGGAGGATAACCTGCACAAGCAAATTTAAAAGAAATAAGATATTACAATGCGATAGAATCTTCATTCTGAGTTAAGCATCACTCTTTGTGAGATTTTGTGATCCATTAACAGTCACTAAATGTTGATGTATGATTTTCTTTAAATATATTGTTTTCCCTTCAATTTGTAATTTTTTCTTTCTGAGGGAATCACACAACATGTTTAAACTATATTAGCTCTTCTTTAACCTCTACCCACATATATAAAAACACTATTACTTTTTCAATACTAGCTAATAACCATAAATTATGATTAATGATTATACAGTTTAATAGGTAATATTCAATGGTGATACCCATTTGAAATAAGCAACATGGTGCTTGTGGTTTACTAACTACTTTATTGCATATTGAAGATGTAATGAATCATAATAAAAAATATGTATAATTTAGAAAGGAGATCAGAACCTTGATGCCCTGCATAAAATCCTGCACCTGGTGTATTCTGCCAAGTTGCCATCTTTTGGTTTTTGTTTTAACTGAAAAAGAATCTATTATTATCATGAGACATTGTTGTGATAACAGAACATCAAAGGAATACCAGCGCACGAATGTACCAACAACCTTAAAATAGAGTTAGTCACAAAATTACTAAGAACATTTGCTTTTCAACATGTTCCAAAATATTTTATTAATTTCTCAAAGCATTTAATATACAAAGTATTACTATGTTAGAAGTATCTGTACTAAATTACATAAAAACAAAACATTAATCAACTAAAGTTATATTATAAAATTGCAGTTCCAAATATGTATATTCATTCTTAAAAATCACAATAGTAATAAGCAATTAATAAATAAAAGTAAAAGTATCAAATTAATAGTTACCTATACATCTCCAAATAACAAAGAAGATTTAAATAATTCTAATATAACATAATGTGTCATGTTGACAAAATTTATAAAAATTACCAAAGAATTTTTTTATATCCTAAATGCAATTATTTTATATGAAACTGATTCATCACAGTATGTATGAGGAGAATCAGATATCAGATATCAGTATATCAGATATAGCTGAAATAAGTTTAAACATTACAAGATATAAATTGCTCACATTTATAAGTATTCTTTATGACACATCGTTTAGCCTTATGAATGTTTATTAACAGGATAATCCTAACAAGACCGTTTTGCATCTAGAGATTCACATTCATCTACGTATAACAAGTATTTAAATACTATAAATATGAGCATAATTAATCTTTATTGATTTTCCCAACGTATTAAGATCAGCTGCAAATAAAATTCACCAACATTAGTTAATAGTTATTATTGTTATACGTTTACGTTATATGTATATATAATAATGTTATATGTATAATGTCATAATCCAATGTGCTGCTAAAAAATATATTTTCGTTAAAAACGTAAGTAACACATACATATACAACGTGTCTTTCAAGAAACGTCAAAGATAAAAAAAGAAAACGGAAGTCGGTAATGTTGCACACGGTAAGCAATCTTACAGATATTATTGCAAATGAATAACGTAAATTTTTAATATACTTTAAATTTTGATGTAAAGCGTATTATTACAAGCGATATATTCGAACATATCAAAATCAAATGATTTTGTTCCGGTAGTGAAACAAATAAACATAATATTACGAAACACAGCAACGATATATCGATACTTTAACGTTTTCCTACGTTAGCACCTGGTACAATGAAACATTGAAGTTTACCAGAATTTGTTCATTTTAAAAAGACATTTTTACAACAAAAATTCTCGAAGAATACGTATTATAATATTAACCTGAGAAGCAAATTGCTGATATTACACGTCAATCTGATGCGTCATGCGCACTTTCTGGGAATGACAATCGATAACAACATTCGTGCGCCGAATATAAGCCAAATTTATTTACCTTTTTCAAAAAACGTTTAAGATCCTTAAACGAGGAAACGATTGACACCGCTTAAAATGATGATTGATTTAACCAGATTATGCAGTCAATTTTGATCGTTTATGCACTATGGTTTCTACCAACACTACCATGTAACGCGTTCTACTTGCCAACTTTTGACCGATCTCACACAAGTATAGCATGCAACTAATTTAATCATACGAGCAACTGATATGAAGTGAGTTGGATATAGAGGGGGAACATTCTAGTAGACTAAGCGCTTGCGTGACACGTTTATCGCTGTATTGTTTACTGTTATATGAGATATATGTTACATTTTCAAGAAGAATATTGCGTAATGCGAATTCCACGAATGTGACATGATCTATTGTAACATAATCATTTCATGTCATTAAACGAACGATAATCTACCTATTTCTTTATAAAGAAGTTAAAATTCCATTATATAATGATGTGATATTATTTTCTATACACATGAAAGTTGAAGAAAAATTTTAATATTATCTGTTGCACAGAAATCACAGAATATACTAAATATGGTTTTCAGTATAAGCCAGTCTTTATAACGAATGAAGAAAGTAATAAAGTTCTAGAATATTTTAGTAATTAATTTCTGTAATGTAATAATACTATGAAAAAGAAATATATATCTTTTCTTTTCACTTATCTTATGCCTATGTTTTTATTGAAAAGTTTAAGATCTGAGAAATAGATATCGCAAAAATTTTCAAAAACAGATTTCCTCCCTGCTGATAGTATCAACTCACAATAGGTACCAACATAACAAAAAGGTCCCTCTAGAATCCACGTGTGTGACAATTGTGGTTATGTTTTCTAACGTGTAGTATAGTTTGTATAATTAGAGTTTAATAATACTACCATAAATGGTAGTAAAGAGTAAAATAAATCATGTCAACTTGTAAAATACATAATATTAGGTTTTATAACCTTGAACCCCGGTCTGTTACTTGTTTATCTTATGAATGTAAGACGAAAAAGCTAGCACTTGCGAGGTTAGTTTCTCAAATTACACTTATTTAGACTTCATAGGTGATTGTAACAATATTTACGATAACATTTTTACAGGAATGATAATTCGATTGAAGTTTGGAATGTTGGGAATGCACCTTTTGTGGAATGTACGATACCTGGTCATCCAGATAATTCCATAGAAAATATTCTGTGGATAGGTCCAAGATTGTTTTCAACCGGTCTTCATGGCATGATAACAGAATATGATTTAACGACATTATCTATCAAAAGCGAAGTTGCAGTGACTGGAGGAGCAGCCTGGTGCATGGATGTTAATCATAAAAAAACATGTTTAGCTGTTGGTACAGAGGATGGATATATCAATACATTTTCTGTTACTCCCCATTCATTGATATACGAAAGGATATTTGATAAACAGAAAGGAAGAATCCTTTGTATTAAATGGGATAACACTGGAGAAATGATCTATACAGGGTCTGTTGACACAATTAGAGTTTGGAATGCCGTATCTGGTCATGCGATTCATAAAATGACGACTTCTAGAAAGGAAGCAAAGAAAGAAACTATTATCTGGTGTTTAGCAGTTACGGATGACAACATCATAATTTCTGGAGACTCACGTGGGTATTTATCATTTTGGGATCCTCACATGGGTACTCTAATAGAATCCCATGAAAGTCATACAGCTGATGTATTAGCTGTTACTTTATCTCATGACATGAATATCGTATATTGTGCTGGTGTTGACCCTGTAGTGAGAAGCTTTTGTAAAATAACTATGAAATCAAGCGGTAGGCCACAATGGGTGAAAGGAATCGAAAGAAGGTTGCATGCTCATGATGTAAGAGCCTTAGTAGAAGCTGATGGAAAATTATATTCAGCTGGTGTAGATGGATATCTAGCCCAGTCTAGTTATCCACCAAAAATTCTGGTTAAATATCCACCATTACTACAGCTTCCATGTGCTACAGTTTGTAGAAAATCTAGATGCATTCTTTTACGATATACAAACTTTCTTGAGCTATGGAGGCTTGGATCATCTACTAAAATATCTTCAGAATCAATACGTCCTGGAATGGTCCACCAGTTAGAAGAGGAGCCTATAAAATTGCTGCAATTAAAAACGAAAAGAGACGAACACATCCTTTCTTGTGCTATCAACAAGGATGCCAAAACAATTGTTTATTCAACCGATGATCATGTTAGAGTTTTCAACTTTGACGTGATCGAGGGAGATGCACAATTATCGAGAAATGATACGGACATTTCTGCAACCAGAATACAAAAAATGTTATTCAGCCCAAATGGAAAATTATTTGTAACAATAAATAACGACGAAAAAAATAGCACTATAACATTATATAAAGTGGAAAAGAAGCATCTGAGACACCTTGGCTTTTTTTACACGAATAAGGAATCTATTATGAGTGTTGGACTTGTGTGTTTTTCTCCCGACAGTAAATTTTTTGTTTGTGCTGATCGTCAGGGTAGGATTGCTGTATATAATGTTAGTGACGCTACAAACAATGATGGACCTGTCGCATGGTTGTTACCCAAATACAGTTGTCCACCAACAGCCATGGCGATCCAACAAGGCACGTTAAATTTAGTTATCGTATATTCTGATCACAAGGTAAGAAAAAAGCGCGAGATGTAACAAAGATTTTCCTGTAGCTCGAGATATTAAAACTTTTAATATCTCTCGTTTAAAACGGTCTAGTATCGTAAAACGATAAGTTACTAAGAATTAGATCAGCTATAAAAACGTATAATCTTTTTATCACCTGCACCTTCTGCCTTCCATGAAACTTGCAGTAAATTATTACTGTAACTTCCAGTATCACACGTAAAATTAAAAGCTCTAAAACTGCACATTTTATGAACAATTATTTTCCATGATTAATCGTTGGTTGTTTAATTTCAGATTGTCGAGTATAACATATTACAAAGACAATACACCAAATTCTCGAACAATTTACAAAGTCGACTTCCCAAGCAATGGTTAGCCCGGCCATTTCCTATAACGAATATTATTTTTGATCCGCGTAACGAGAATATCATAATAATGCACGACGACTCGACAGTTTACGTAATTGATAAATTGAACGAGTTCTCAGAAAAAGAAGCGAAAATTTTAAAGCGCGAGAATGGTGACACCATCGAGGACAATAATTCTGTGATAAATTCTCAGCAAGTTTTTCAAGTTCTTAAAAAATACAAGGTAATTTCATTTATAACATTATATAATTGAAATATACGAAAATCAATATACAACATCGCTGTTTGTAGCACCTTGTATACTTGGATTGGTTGAACGACGAAGAATTAGTGGCAGTCGAAGTAAACCCCATATCCTTGACGGAAAAATTACCGCCGACTCTTAAACAAAAATGGTTTGGAATGTAAATATATGAAGAATGAAATAAATGAAATTCATTTTCTTACTGGAATCGAATGTTGTCTACAAAGCCGTCATCACATTTTTATGAGCATCAAAATGAAGAATTACATATCTATTTCTATGTCAACTACTACATTGTTCATATGAGACTACAACGATTTATTTTTTAATACATTTTCTTATAGTATACAGTCTCTGGTGTATAAAATATATATTCCATAATTTACTAGAATTCTCCACTTAACCGAGAAAAATGAATCTTTGCTGCATGACGCGAAATTCACCAGGTGCAATGGGTGGTTCGATCGTTCGTTTCGGCGAGATATACCAGTGACCTGTAAACTCAAGATTATATTCTGGACGAGATGATCGTAAGCCTACCATACCGGATGCCGTTCTGGGAATGAACGGCGATGGTTTCAGAAGAATTGGTGAACGCTTAATCGCATCTTCCGGTGGTTTGTGTTGGAAAGTGTCCGCCGGAAATCCCTCCTTTCTGCATTCTTCGGCCAGCACCTACGGTCAGTGACACCGGGGAACATTAAAATTCGTGTGGTGCGCATCGCCGATGCTGCACTACGCGTTTTCTTCCAGCTGGTTTGTGGTACCTTGTTAAAAAATTCACCCGACAGGTGTTCATACTTTCTGGACCAGTTGCGCCGAGATAACTTATCTCGTAGCATAATTTCCTTACTGAAATTCACATACCACTCGATATTAATAAAATACATCATATATCACCTGAGACTAAATGGAAGAATTAACTTGTTTTTCTACATGTCTCTACCAAATACTGTCGAAGTTCACCGGATTTCTTCCCTTACTCTTCTCAATTCTACCTTCTACTTTATCTTGCGATTCGTCCGTCATTTCCGAGGAAACAGAAAATTTATATATAATACACGATACGATAGGGAATCGTAGTTTTCACGTGGAACGGATGAACAGTATGTTATTGAAATCACTTATACCCAAGTAGAGCTTTGGTGTAGTTTGTTCGATACGGTATCCGTTGCCATAGTCTCTATCTAATTCCATCTCCATTTCCAATATACAATTTGATATATTTCATACAAAGTTTGACATATTTTCCAGAAAATCATCTTACCAAAAAAAAAAAAAAAAAAAAAAAAAATCGCCAACTTAGTACAGTAAGTAAGTAAGTAAGTAAGCGTGCGAAGATCGTGAAAGCAGAGTATTTTCGAGCATCAAGGCTCGATCAGCGAATTATTGATTTTCAGTAACAGCCATATAAAAGGTAGGAAACGAGGTACCGCGGGAAATCTCGTTGAGCCAAGGTAAACCGAGTCTAAGGACCGGCTACGAGGCCATAAACCAAGAAGTGTTTAATCTTCGGTGCGCGAGTTGTAACCCGCAGCCGTACGAAGGAAGGCGTAGACGTAGCGGCTTAAGCCTGCAGGAAATAATCAAAGCGGCGATACAGTGGCGAATAGGTAGAGAGAGAGAGTTCTGTGTGTCGCAATGTCGAGGTAACGCGATGTACACCTCTGGTGTACGTGAATTTAGGTGCGTCTAACACGTTCGTCTTGGTTCGAGGTAACGGTTTGAAAAGCTTTGTAGTTGTGAGGACTGGAGCAACAGCAACAGGGGGGAAGGGTGTAGGAAGGGGGTTGGAAACGGCTGCAGAGTGCAATGCGCCAAGATTACGACTAATCTGCGCCCGAGACTGGTCGGAAGCGTAGTTTCTGTAACTTACATCGCTTAAAGCGTCAGCTCGTTCAACCCTCAAACTCCTCGTCGCCATTCCCGCCCGCGCACATTTTCCCTCTCCCATAATATCGTCCCCCTTTATACCTGTTTTCTCTCTATCCCTTCCTCTCTTTCTCCGTCTATAACCACTCTTGCATTAGCGAGGACTGATTCCCTTGGGAAAATTGCGTTCTCGAAACTGGAAAGTTTAACGTGCCACGGACTTGCCAGGGACTTTACTATCCACGGGTCTACCAGGAAAACTTTATTCTTTCCGTTACCTGCAGCCTCGAGAAATGAACAACGTCTCTCCTCTCCTCTTTTCTTCTTCCCGACACGGTAAGGCGATTCCATAGGATTTATTATTTAAGCGTCGACGTTGCAACTCTTCTTCGAAAACCGAGATAGTTGGTTCGTGTATTACAGAGAGGGTGCGAGCGAGTGAGAGAGAATGAGAAAGAGAGAGAGAGAGAGAGACGGATAAAGGCAACCGAGCGAGGCTTATATGCGGCCGAACGATGAGATTCAATTGACTGGAGCCTCCTGGTACTAACAGCTGGCATTAATCACCGAGAGATCGTCGATATAATGCACGCGTGTTCCGTGGATAACGTGCACTGGCTGGGGTGGCTCGTACTTTCGGACACGCGAGGGTTTCCCGTTCGTTATCGCGATACCAATATTCGCACTCTCTTCACGCACGTCTCGTGTGTACACCGTGTATACCAATTGACGGCTGCTTCCCTTTTCACGTGGCCGTGATCCCCTCGATCACTCGTACGCCGGTGATGTCTGAAGTGGCGGCATCGCGCACGCGAGCACCATCGGCAGTCCGAGAGAGGAATTCCCGTAGCGATTCGCGTGTCCATCGCTCGAAGTCCTTATAACACGTTACTCTTATCGTTCTTGCATTTCTCCTATCGATCGAATAGTTTTCCAGATGTCTTTTTCTTTCAGACTGGACGATTTGAAACTTGTAATTTACATGGCTATCAATTTACATGACTGTCATTGATGCTTATACATATAAACACTGCCATTACATATACGTACATGAGATTGTGCGGAGAATTGTTAATGAGAATTAGAAAAGATTTAACTAGAATCATCAGACTATCAGCGGGAATGGAATGGAAGGTATAACGATCAATTCTTAAGTTCACAAGTTTTTTCTCGAACAATGTTTCGCTCCTTTTAATAACGAACTCCTTCGAACTCGGCTTCTAGACTATTTAATTTCTCGAATAAGTTTGTAATAAGAGATTACAATAAATATTAACGAGTACAAAGACGTCTATTTTACGAACGAATATTGAATATTTCGTGTTAGTCCTGTTCAAGGTAGTATTTATTCGAACGTTTCATTATTTGATAGAAATTTATACTAAAAATAATACGAATTTCTTGAACAGCCCGATACGATCCCGATATGATCGATTGCTTTACCATCTGCTCGGAGAGCGATTATCGGTACGATCCGATGGGATCGACGTATCCAGGTGCACGCTGGAAGAGTGCAAAGGTCAAGCGGGGGAAAATGTAAAGAAAAGAGAAGAAAGAAAGACAGGTAAAGAGACACGACCGAAGAGAGAAATTTGCGGGATCGTAGATGTAGAGACACGGCGGGGCGCGCTGTAAATTACAAGCGGAGCGCCAAACCGCTATGGTCTTCTCTCGGTGGCGCAGGGGTGTCTAGACGTATAGATAATACCGAGTTTGTGCGGGGGCAGACGCAACCTAGACGGTCCCTGGTTCATCCAGCCACCCGAACCAGCCAACCAACCAGCCAGCCAGCCAGCCAACCAGGCTAGGCTAGACACATCGACCATGCTCCGTTTCCCTCGTTTGCCTCTTACTCTCTCTTCCTCTTCCTATTCTCTGTATACTCGCTCTCTGTCCCATTCTGGTAGCCAGCACCGTCGTTTTCACCTATATACTGTCACGGTCTTCGTCGCACCCGGCCATCTGTGAGCATACCTATATGCCAGCAACCGGATTTCCCATCGTTCTCGTCGCACCGGCTCACGAACGCGAGCTTCCTCTCGCATTCGCCGCGAAAGGCAAGAGATGCAAATACTCAATAGCATCGCCCTGCTGGATCCGAGATCCCATTGGCAGCGATCGTGACGCGGATGACGCACCGAGTCTGTTTCTACGTCTTCGTCTCACCTTCGAGACTTCCTTCGAGACAGCCAGCCGAGGTGTTACCTCGCGACCTCGGAATTGTTTCCGCTCGCGAACGTTCCTCGCGATGTTCCGTGGTACTTGGCTGAAAATTTACCTTGCTTTCGGCTGACAGCCTTCCATTTGCTATTTGATGTGTTGCGGGAATTCTAATGGCTGATGTAGAGGTAGCTGAAGAAATTGCGATTCCAATGGCGGAGGAGATTTAGAGTCTTTGGTTACGACGCTATCGGTGATTTGTGGCCGACGGAGATAAAGATTTGGTTTTCTGCGCTGGGAAAGTGAAACGATAGATATAAATTACGATAACGGTGCTGGTTACGCAATTTTATTCTCACTTTGATACTTTATTTTCATAATTGTTAATAGTCACTTTGCAAACTATATAGCGGGCAAATATTTCTTGATAAAAGAAGTATACAATTAATAGCGTTGACGATTTACCAAAACTAAAGCTATTTTTTCATTTTTGGAATTGTTTCCCTGATACGATACGAAAACTTTGATATATCGAAACTGTTATTTGAAACGACAGTCTATGTACGATCTAATACAGTATAATCTAATACTTTCTGTTTTTATATGACCAACGACGAACGCTAGAAACGTCCGCTTCGATCAGCACTGGCTTTCACAGGGAATTAAGGATACACTCGATCCCCCGCGGTGTCCGCATCTTCCTATATCGTTTCGCAGTAGACCAGGCCTCGATGCCGGTCCGCCCGCCGTTTTAATCGGCCGACTGCAATGTATAAATCCCCGTTAAATAATACGGTAGTTAACAGTGCCATTAAGCCGTTCGAGATACCGCAAAACCGGTAGGGTGCTCTTCGCTGTACGCGCGAAGTCCGTATTTATCGGCAGCCGACGCGCCACCACCGAGAAATATTGTTCTGCGTTCGTTTCCACCGGTGCGGCGTGGAATTCGACGGCCGACAAATATGGTGAAGGGAGGGCAAGATAAAAAAAAAAGAAGAAAAAAGAGAAAGCAAAAAAAGGGAAGCGAAATCAGAGAGAAGAAAAGGAAGGACAGAGAATGGAACGACTTAACGTACATCGGCTCATTGTACTTTTTCAAATGAACATGGTCGACGAAATTCTTTTATATATTTTTCAAACTTGTTCATTGACTCCAGTTAGTAGCACTTTTTTCTACGTGCTAAAAAGTATTTCATTTTTGTGGAATTATTATCTACCAGTAACCAAGTCAAATTTTGCAGGATGATTCCCCACCTCTTACACTTGAGTTATCTTCTTGAGAAGAGGAATATGTACATACTTTCTGGCTGTTCCTTAAGCGTACGGAGTTTCATCCGAATAGAAGCCAAGCTGATTATAAAGAAAGAAAACGTTTGACGTTTATCGTATGTATTGTGCTGGCAACTAAGAGATCGCGGATTTTGTCAATACCACCTAATGACAAAATCCGCAATCACTTAGTTGCCAACCCAATATAATTTTCATTATAACGTCGAAGCTGTAAGTCGAAGCTTTCCCTTTGAATCCAAACGAAGTTAAACAATTCTCCAATGGTTTATCGGATTTTCTTTCGTTTTTCTATAAGCGTCTTGAATCTTTGCGGATATAATTACGATAATCGAGTTTACGATAATAACGCGTATAATATATTTATAAGCGGTTTCTGCAAGTGTTGAAATATTTTCGCGAGTTACCGCATAGTAACGAGTGCAAAAACGGGCAAACGTGCAAATTCTCGCCTACCCTCTTCATTCAAGGCCGTACACGTAATTAATTGTTTCAGGTATGATGAGAGGGATCGTTTTTACGCGGCGCGAATCGTAATTAGCGTCTTCGTATAAATATGAAATTTCATCGCGATTATTTAAAGTCACGTTGTCGAGCGCGAAAACGGTAGCTCGCGGAAGCGTACAGTATATACGCCAGTGCGGCTGACACTTGGAGGGTTCGTTTTAATGATCTCGATCCGTTGATTCCGAATGGACTCGGGCGTTTCCTAACGACTAACGTCTAACGACTGGGCGAAGTGAATGGCGCGATGATGTCTTTGCTTTATTTTCGCGAGGGGAAACGATGTCGGGAAAGAACCAACCTGGGGGAATTGTCTCAGGTAAATTGAGTTCGCTTTAATTCGAAATGGAACAAGTATTCGATGGTAGAGTGGTTAAATAAAATGAATAGGCTTGATCACGGAAGTATCTGGCCACGACACAGTATCTGCCCAAGTATCTGCCATTGATACAATTGGAAAACTTTGTCCGTTAAATATGTTTAAAAATTCGTAGTTATATTAAAGTAGCCCTTTAAATGTTAGATTATACGACGTGACGAAAGCTTTTTTAAAAGTTGAAATTAACGAAACGAATAAATAAAATATAATGTCGTTATTTAATACCCGGAATAAGTATCTAATAGTCACAATCGATCGATATGGTATATAAAAATATGAATATTAAATATTGTATGAAAAATCGTAGTAAAAGTTAAAAGATAACAAAGAAACAGAGTGTAATGTTAAAAGAAACGATTACACCAAAGCTTACCTTTATAGATACATAATTTGACAAAAGTGTAACAAATATCTAATTACTACAATTAATCAGAAATTCTTAATAAATAGAGGATACTTTAATACTATTTCTTTCAAAACACGTTTACGATTATGGTACTGAAATGTCCACGAATATAAGAAACATCGATGAAGTGAAGGGAAAACTAACGACAAACACATCGATCCATCTTGTACCCGCATATCTCGGAGGAACGATATTGCGGTGACCCCGTTGCTTGACAAACGATCGCTTTTATTCCGTCGGACAATTACACGTAGCGAAGAAACGCTAACGAGCAATAGATATAGATAACAAGCAGCATCCGCCATAGTTTACGAATCCTCTCGTGCATCGTTCATGAGTCGTTCGATAAAAGAGTTCGCTTATTTTTCGGGGAACAACGATCGAACCAACTGAAAATGCTTACAACACAGGGGGTGACCGTTGTCGTGGCCATTATCTGTAGCGGAAACATCGAAGAAAAGCATGTGACAGAAATATTGTCTGCATCCATTTCGATCCATCGCATCCATAGGCGTACAATAGGATCAGAATGATCACGTTGACGACATATTTCAAGGCCATTGAAATCGCCGGTGGCTCTGTTATTCTACACGTTTATCCGATCTTTTTTATAGTCGTATTAACCACTATACGTATTACAACTAAAAGAATGTTTTATAATACTGGAAAAATCGTATTAAAACCTTCTATTTAAAATCGAAATACGGATACGCATCAAATTGTGTTGATAAAGTAACAACTTTATTTTATGCGTCATCTTACCTTGTGATAGAAATATTTGTATAATTTCTATGTTTTTTTCTTGAGATTTCAAGAGAAAAAAGTGTAAGAAGAGTGTTCCTTTTAATGTTCGTATTATTCGAAAAGTATATGCGAAGTTTCGTTAAATTCGATTGCTCCATTCGAGAACTTCCTTTGGTTTCGATCATCGACGAGGGTCAATCGTGAAGAGCGTGTTGCGGATGGCAAACCGGAGCGTGAAAATTGCGAGACGTAACAGAAAATTTGATCGTCCGTTTGCTCGATTTTCTTGCGTAAAAGGGACGAATTAATTCTCCGGCACCCCTATCGCGAACTCAGCCATCCCTATCGGCAACCCTTTGATTTTAAGCAATCTCCAAGGGTGACTCGCTACATTCTCATTACAATTTTATTTCCTCCGCGCTGTCTTCGTTCGATCACTCTCTCCGAGGGAGTTAACTCGTTTTATAGGATGGGTTTTTTTTTTTTTTTGGTCTGGGGACGCTCCCAATTACAATCCCCTAATGGTGATACTAATAGTACAAATCGTTCAATTTTGCCGACGATGTTTTCCACGTATATTTTTTATATACCTTTATCTATATTTTTCAATAATTTTCCATTTACTAATTATTATCAAATAACGCAGTCGCATAAAGCCGCGTTCGAATTAATCGGGTTACCCGTATTCAAGCAATTTCAGTCATTTTATCCGTGTCAACCTGTTATTTACTTAACTTGAAGTGTCTTTTGAAGTTTCGAGCGAAGTTGAACTTTCAGGTGTGCCCTAAAGGTGTAGACTGCGATGCCTACGACATACTTGGATTCAATTAATTACTACAGAGTGCAAAATACAAATGCTATAATATTATTAACACAATGGTGCGCAAATACATTTTCTGACCACCGTATAATACGATCCAACAGTATGGACAAGATATGATTCAACATAACCGATCCTCTGAGTCACCAGTCTCGTATCGATAATATCGTAAAAAGTCAAGAATCTTCATCCTGCAGATGACGAAAATAGCATTCAATTAAACAATTATGCCATCGCACAAAGCGCAAATAAATACATACGCCAGCATTGCCGTGTACAGTCGTAAAATCAATCGGCAATAAAATTCTGTCATTTCCGGTCTAGCCTTGTGACAGGGTCGAGCGAACGAGTTTCGTACACGATCAGATCCGTTCTGTAACAAGATCACCGTTACGAAATAATTGCATCCTGTGCGGCCGTCGCGACGAAGCCGCGCGGCAACCCCTTCTTCCGTGGCTCTTTCCGACCCACCCCTTCTTTTTATTCGCTTGTGCGGCCTTTTATTCGCGCGAGCTGTCCGAAAAAGGGGCGAGAGCAGGGTGATTCCGGAAGCAAGGGCAACAAAAGTGGCTGACGAGTGCGCGGCCAAGTCGTAACGCCGTCACCCCATCTCGATCATCTGCCGCCGCCACCACTACCATCATCGTCGCTTGTATGACGCAGCATCCCTGCGGTTTCGAGTTACCCATCGCCGACAGCAGGCCGTCTAGCACCCGTCTAGCTTCCACCGAGTTTTTGTTTTGTCTGGCGAACTGGAATGTTTGATGCATCGTCTCCGATCAATTATATCATTATACGCGCGCCGAGCTCTGTGGTATGCGGTTTCATTGGCGCGAGTGCACCTCGTAGCTCGTGTATCTCACAAAATATTCGTCCACCTTGTCTCAGGTTAATTGAAACGTTTGTTCGTTGGCCAAATTCCGACGTGAAGATATTGCTCTGTTCTGCGTGCATATGTATATATATATATATATTTAAGATTCTCGGTATATGTATAACATTTTAATTTACGAAATTATGGGACCATAATTGCGGCTATTAAACGACTGAATAATGAATGTCTAATGAAAACGTAGAATTGAGAAGTTCAAGTAAACGATAAAATAAGATCTCCTCCTTTATACGTCGTTAGTCAGCTAATTCAAGTCCTTAATAGTCGCTAGTTAACTAAATCAAGAAAAATTTATGCGAAACTGTCTTTATACAATTCTCGGGTGAATTTGAAATAAATTGGATAGAGACACCAATAAAGATAAATATATCGAACTAATAACGTAAACAGAAATATAAAAACACGGCAAAGAATAAAAACGAGAATATACCTAATATGGAAATATATAAAAAATTATAAAATTAAAATTCGTATCATCTCTGATACTCGCACCATCAAACATTCAACCTCAGTCTGAGAAACCAGTCATCTTGACAATCTCCAATACTTTCTCTAGTCCTTTCTTACCACCCAAATCGCTTCTGCTTCGCACCTGTGGTAGTTACAAGGTTGATTCAAGCGTTCTGCACTTGCCAATCACGGTTGCAGGGTATTTAATCTCGTCGGCGATCGTGCCAGGGATGTTAATTACCATGGAACGCGGAGTCATCGAGAAGGCCGTGGCACTTATTCACCTGTCCCACGTGCATACAGGTCCCGTGCTCGTTCATACCCGTTAAGTCCATTAAAAAGCGTTAGCTAAGGTCCTGTTTCTCCCCTGAAAGGTTATTGTGCCGGTGGTAACACGAGGTCTACATTAACGCAGACATTTGGAAGGACACCTGTGCGAAGCCTAGTGCACAGTAGACTTTTGGATAACCGGTCTTCGCTTTAACCGACATATTTTTATTCACATGGAAATAATTGACCAGCAAAAAAAATCATTCACATGTTCCACAATGCATAGGTATATGTATATATATATTATACATATAATATTAATATATTTTCTTGATAACGAAGCCTTAAACGAACCCTGTTGATTGTTTACTCATAACCAGCCGGTAATTAGTCATGTTTAAGTATACTTGATAAATTTTCAAACTTGACTTTTTGTCGAATCCCAAGCCGAAGATGAAAAAATTCTATTCCACATTATTTTCTTATTTTTCCATAAGGAATCGCGTACCGCGCGCTTTTACATGTTACTCGGCCGGATTTTGTATATGCGACCGGTAAGTAGAAGGACATTTACGGAAAACGAGATAAACTGGAAACGTCGCTATCTTATTAAAACTACTCTATGTTATGGTAGACTAAAAAATATTTGTATGTATATAGTACATACGGGACCGTGTCCATTAGAAGCTAAGCTAAGATCAATTTCGCTACGTTAAGAAGAGAACGTGTTTCTGAGCGCAAGGGCAGGCAGCAAACGTGTTTCTCTTGCTCTAGTCTCGTCGCCGTTTCTTGATGCATTGTCGAATGCCTGCACATTAGCGCACACGCGTTCCCGTTCGAGCGTGAAACGTCGATGACGAAGCGTCTTCGCCGCGCGTGCAGGTGCGTGCACATGCAGATGACGTTGACCACTGTGCACATGCGAGCGTTAATTGAAACAACAGTTAGACCCAGGCGATGAATCATTCAATTAAGCGGATTCCGAACGAGTAGTACGACGCCGCGCCGCGTCGTCTGGCGTCATTTCGATCTAATTACACGTCCGGACTAAGTGGCTTCGCTGGATTCGCTGAATGTCTAGCGACGAGCGTCTTTTTAAGCACCGCTGCAGTTACAAGTATCCGTCTGCCGCTATCCCTTTCCTCCCTGCTGTCTAGGAAACCAGCAAGAAGCAGAATGTAACCCGTAGACGTGTAATTATTAATCCTCGTGTTGATTTTAGCTGTTTGCACGGCTATTTCGTTGCAAACCGATCTGTCGTTCGCCTGGTTTTTGTGCGAACGTCGCGCGGTTACGCGTGAAAATTGGATAAGTAAATGGAGATGCTGGTTGAAGCGTGTGAAACGTTTTGCTAAAATTATTATATTAGTAATTAGGAAACGACGATTATGATGTACTTCCAAACGCCACTTTTTCTCATACTTTTATTAAATTCTACAAAATTATTGTTGAAGTGGTCGCCACTTCTAAGAAAACTCTACATCTAGTCTTTAATTTTCTCAAGCACTGAAGCCATCGACAGCGTATAGACAAAAGACTGCGTCGAAGGCAAACCATAAACGGTACACATGCGACGTTGGCTTCAGGGTTTTTCAGTCATAGGGTAACGCTGCTAGCGTGCGGATCTGGATCAGCTCAATTATATTTCGAACTTTGTACTTACACTTTAATATTCAAAATATATATATATTTTCTACCTTACAATTTATCCACGCGTTTCTTCGTATTCACGTACATCCAGTAACCTTAACAGTTATGATATTATCCTTCTCGTGAATTTGATAAAATATTTTGCACGATTTAATTATTGTCTTAAATAGATGTACACTGTGTTGAATCGGGCGTGGTAATTTTCTATCACAGATCCCAATAATTTATATTTATCGCGTGAATGTTTTAATAATTTATGTTGTGCTTCGAACACTATAATACGAATGATGGTCAATTGAAATACATTAAGGATCATCACAGAGGGAAGCTGATCTTCCATTAAAAGATGAACGCAGATTCGGCTGATTTGTTGATCAGAGATGAGCAGTAGCATTCAGCTTGGCTTCTTAGCAAGTTTATATAAAACTCGATAGCGGTCGTGTTTCCTGTTTCATCAGAGAAGGGCTTGTTTCCTGTAGTTTGATCGTTCCCTTCGTGGCTTCCTCTAACCCCATTTAGAATCGTTGTCTGAAACGAGCCCTCTGCCACGATAATTTGATTGCTACACCATCCAAGTCAGACCCTAGCGAAAATTCGTAATCGCAGCTGTGTAAGCGCTGTCGCTCAATTCGGCTTCTCGTACTACAAACAAATAAAAGAAGAAAGAAAAACATCAGCATACAATGAAATTCTTCATTTTCAGAAATTCAACATTCAAATTCGAATCAAAGTATTTCATAATTCTCAAGATTATTTACTGGAGAGTAACTATCCGCTAATTAGTCAAATTAAAATTTAATAAACAATATCTACCAGTTCAGTTGTGAAAGAAGGTCATAATGTGCGAGCAAAATCACGTAAATGGTTCGGACAGAAAGTTCTTATTATTCGTGGACACGAGCAAACGTCATAAAGGCATGTACGCGCTAATCATCATAATTTGCAAGGACGTCTAGCCGGTCTGTCGTTGAAGCGCGACGCCTCTCGTAATTCGAGTGACAACTGACGGCCGTCTACGCGTTAAACGCTCATGCCGGTGCCACGACCCAATCTCATCCGACCGAGGAGGAACTTTTTTTACGAGAACGCGAGAGGTCACGAGACGGCGGCTGTACTTTCATTCTCTCTTTTTCTTCTTCTTCCTCTTTCCTTCTTTCCGCAAATTACGTAGAAACGGTGGCTTTCTTCCAGACATTTTTCTCGGCAGCCCGACAGTACAGAATGAATCACCGTTTCCTTGCTCCTGCTCATGGAACAGGAATTCAACATCGCGCCTCATTTCTCTTATTTACAGATGCATTTGCGTAAATTTCCAGCCCTTTCCCTTCACCCTTTACGAGAACCCCTTGACAGCACGGTTTATTCGCGATCTGTTGGCTCCCCGGTAATTCTCGGGAATCCCTCATCTTGTCGCCCTGAGGTATTTCTCGTGAAAACGTCGACATCGCCGCGAGAATCGTCGTAAAAATGACGGAAAACGAAGCTGCCGTTATTTTTAGTTTTTTAGCCGGCGTGTTTACGGCGACACCGATACGATGGAAAACGTTTCCATGGTGAAAACGATTCGTTAACGAGATGGAGATTTACGTTATTCCGCGCTCATTCGCTTTTTTTTTCAAAAATCACGATAAAAAATATGTCGATAGGTAAAGTAAGTATTTTGCTACTATAGTGAATATTCAGAAATATTTAATACCTAGAGTATGGAACATCAAAGCTGCTTGATAGTCACAGTGCGGAATGTGGAAGACAACGTGTATTGTAGTAGAAAATTGTATTTTCTTTTAACTTCATGATGCCGTTAAGAAGTGGAACATTTTTAACGATAAAGAGACATGTTCATTGAAAGAGCAAGAAAAGTTTAAACTTAAGAAGTTCGTACCATATACTAATCTTTTACCTGGACATATTTGTAGTATAAATGTCTCGTAGCTCTTACGTATTCACTTAGATTGGTTGTTAGATTGGTATGAAATTTTATCATACGATGGTGGTAGTCGTGCCTCGCTACAATGCTAACGAGACTTGAAAATATTTTAAATCACGCGTATAACATATTCCTAAAAGAAAATGTTCAAATACGAACCCGTGTGTTCTATACAATATATATACAAACACACACATCGCATTAATCAAACTAACTGAGAGATAAATCTGTTCCGATAATCGGTATTCAGATGATCAATATTCTACTGTAGGCTTTGTCTAAAATTGTAGATCTAAAAAATGATACTCGGTCGATAGTAATATCTATTCACTCTGAAACATGGTTGGAGAGTAGAAGTTTCATAATGACGGTTATCTTAGTTCTTAGCCGCCTTGTACGCGGAGGGACGAGGGAAAGTTTCTCGCGGCGCGATATCTGCGGCGAGAAAAAAAGAAAGAGGACACCGGTAAACAAAAAGAGGGAGCCCGGGCAAAAGACGCAACTACCATGAATGAAATGCTGCTTACCACCTATTAATATCCATCACCTCCTACAACACGATGTCGCCGGCCTCATAACGCCGCTCGACGACGCAGTGGGAACGTCTTCACGCGAGATTACTCGTCGTTGCGGCGCGGCGTCGCGTCATCGTTTTTTTCTAGAGTAGCAGCAGGGTTTTACGCAACCGCGAGAAACAATCTCGCCCACATCCCTCTGGTATCTTGTCGCTCTGTTTTTCCTTTTTTCTTTCCTCTCTATCCTTTTTCTCTTATCTTCTTCTTTCTTTCGTTCGTTTACCAGAGGTGGTATCGTCTGCACGAGGTGAGAAAGAAGCGCGAATCAGCGCAGTGCGACGACAAGGACGAGAAGGCGACGTCACAGCGTGTTTTATTTACCGAGCGGAGAAGTCTAGACTTTGCATTATGCCACCGTTGCACGACACTTGACGACACCCCCGCATGTCTTCGAACACTTGTGTACAAACGTGACGTCGGCACACGAGGATCAACCAACATCGTCCGGGTGTTTGCGACAAAACTGGCTCGTTGCATCGTCAAAGTCCAGAGCGGTGTATATACGTACTAATGGAGAAATACCAGGCGACGATAGTCGTTGGGTAAACGCGACATCCAGGTCAGATCGTCTGAACCGCACAGGTATTGGTACGACCGTAGTTTATCGGTGTTCGAGTCGCGATTGAGATATCAGACTTTGCACGTGGATAGATATAGGTACTTACCTATGTTTCCTATCGTGATTACGATTTCTTTTTAAATATTAGATGTTGAGAAATTTTGTAGGGTTTCAGAGATATTTAACATCGTTCTATGAACAAGCAATTTTTTGTATTAATATTTTTTTTAATACTTTATGAATCCTACAATTTGATCGAAGACCACTAGTTGCGATCTAGATTACTAGATGCTATGTATCAACGATGCGTTATAAAACTTGTTACCTTTATGACTGATTTTTAATTTTAATAATTCTCTATCAATTTTTCTATTATTTCCAACTAATCAATCGATAGCCAATGTACTGATTATTTCTATCGATTATGTCGACAAATTTGTAACTAAAGAATCCTCTAAGGTAACTAGAGTACTAAGTTGATTATTTTTAAAGCCGCTAAGATCTATAAAACAAATAGCTTGCCAAATTCTCGACTTTTAGTCATTAACGTAGAGTCAAAATACCGACTACTGTTAATTGCGACATATATTTCAGAAAATTGTCACGATCGGCACTGCTATGTAGTACGAATTCCAAGTAATTATCCTAATGGCAACAGTGGGAAACATGTGAGAAAGTATTACAAGTTACAAGGTATATACCATGGAAACAATCCAGCGGAGAAGAGTCCAACGCGGGAACCGTGAACATTTCTTAAAGCTTTCGGAATCTGAAAGCGGTTCGTTGGACTTTCTCGAGAATTTGTACGGCGAGAATAAAAGAATCGTAAGGTGCAACCCGAAACAGTTGGTGCCGCGTAAAACACAAGCTAAACAGTTCTTGTTCCCGGCACGATAAAACGTAACTCACGCGACACCAGGAAGGTAGTAATTGTTCCTCGTATTTCTTCGGGCGGTCCAACTCCTTTGAAATTTTCATCGCGAATACGCGACTATGGAACGAACGAAGTAGCTGTCATAAGTCGAAATTATTTTTTCCGTGGAACGACCGGATATCACCGAGTTTAACAAGATGCCATACTAGAATTACTCGTGACCATTAGCGACCAATTCAAATACGTACGTCGCAAGTAGATTTGATTATTGATCGACTTTACGCGTTTTTGGTTATTTTAAAATTATTCCAAGTATGTAAATAAGTAACATACAAATATATGAACAAATAGATATACACGATCCTTACTTCAGACAACAATATACCGGCAATAATGGCAACTTGTTAAAGAATAACTTGACCGTTTAAACGCAATGAGAATGAATAGCACAAGAGCATCGCATACTAAACCATGCTTCCCAGGTTATAATCATTTCTACGGTGCAGAACAGTTTTAAGTGGCCGAAATGACTACCCTCCCGACCTGATGTAAAACCACTGACGCGTAATTACTAATTTTTATGACGGTTGATAACGTCTGTTCATCTACATCTCTGGAGAGTACTCGAGCATTTTAGCGGACATATTGTGTTCGTTAAAACGAACGAGGAATGTTTAATTAGCACGACTCTAGATAAAGCAATTATTTCTTGGTTTTATTTCTGACAATTAACGAGATGTAGAAAGCTAGCAAATTAAGGTAGGTACTATGCACTTTTGAAAAATAATTTTGACACTTTACCGGTGTTGCTGCGACGTTTATTATTCTGTCGTAGAGCATCCATCGTGAAATAGTAAAACCAGAATTATAGTAACTATTGCAGTTTTTCATAGAATCATATTAAAAGTCAATATACTTTTGGAATTATAAATAGATAAATAGATCACAATGAGTCGTACATCGGAGGGTGATTTTTACCTCTTAAGCTCGAGTTAACACAACTAAACAGAATACGCATCTAATATTTTCGGCTTCTCTTCGCTTAAACAAAATTTCATCTAAATTGGACTTGGTGATTTTTCTTTGTCAGCCGATTCACGCGTCGAAGGATTAAAAACGCCTAAAAGAGAAAAGAATAGGTCGCGTTTAAATTCTCTCGACGACGTAACGCGACGTAACGCCACGTATCTCGTATTTCAACAAGAAATTTTCAACTGTTCGGCAAGTGTCCACCGTAGGAAGCGATAAGACACGTTTACAGCCTCTTTTCGCGAATCTATTCGTTTCTCTTGATTAAAGAAATAATCCCCGGGGGGTGGAAGTAGAGGACGCAACTCGTCCTATGTTCTTTAACATGGTCGCTCGAGGCCTCGCGGAACGAACCGAACAGGGAAAAGTTTTCGCGGAAACGAAACGGAGAACGAAGTCGAGTAGCGGGGAAAGGGGCGCGAGCTGTGAACGGGAAAAAGAAAGGGAACGAACAGATAGCGAATAGCGAGCAGACGGGACGGGCATGGTTGTGCCGGACGGCATTTTAATAGGTTCGCAGGGTTCGAGCGAAAAAGTTGCAAAACAAAATAAATCGGCGTTGCGACAGGTCGGTCCGCTCTTTCTCCGCTATTTTTCTCTCTCGTTTTCTCTCTCCTTTTCTCTCTCGTTTTCTCCCTGTCTCCAGGCACGGTTACGGGGCGCAGGTCATGCATATTCACGTGTGGCATTCGTACGCATGGAATTAAGCGGCCGGGGAATTAAAGCGCTTTTCGGCGGGAGGTAGTCCAGGAGCCTTTTCTCCCCCTTCTACCCCTGAGCTCCAGGTGATTACGCGGGGATTTTTCGAGGGATGGCATTTCTATGGCGGCGCGGTAAGTACAGCTGCAAGAGGCTACGCCGCTAGCGCGACGATTCGACTCGTATTATTTCCCGAGACAAATTAGACTCTCGCGTCCTGGACAACGCGACTCTACCATTTTTTCTACTTTCCTTTTGCTCGTGCCTTCAACCGCGACTCACGCGCTTTTCACAAAACATTGCGACTAGTGATCGAATACGAAACGCTTCGAACCTGTATACGTACGTGAACATGACGAAAATGTCGAATCACTTGAAACGTGAATCGAAGCGTAGAAACGTTCGAATAATCTAGAAAATATCTTGGATATCTTGATAAATTTAGAGAACATCTGTGACGTTCGTCCAGACGACTTCGTAGTAGTCGATGATACTCGTGGCTTGTTTATGGAGACGTGGTGGTGTTGAGACGATATGGTTGTTGATTCTGAATGTATAACGTGTGGATTGTCGAGGAAGATTACTGCGAATGTAGAATAAGGGATGTGAGTGGTAACTGTACGATAGAATGCTAACTTGCGTTCGACTGGAAAATGAATTTAGATGCTCTGTTCGTATTATAATTGACTAAACTTGGATCTACTAGAATTCTGAAACTTTTCCTAAAACGATAGGTATCTTTGGATAGAACTTTTACACAGGACTTACGTTCCTTACAGTAAAACGTAAATTTTCTAGGTAAAAAAAAGAAGACGTATTTTGTCAATGTTAAAGGATTTCTCGAGTCGCTTCAAAAAATTCCAGCACTCCTGCGCCAGTTACAAGCGTAGAGTAGAGGCAGCGAGATCGGCATAAATATTCATGTCGTTCCTAGTAAAGGCAACAACAAATGCTCTGTCGCGTGCGAAAGCGATGCTGCTACGGCTAAAAAGTCCGCATCGTGCGCGCTGTACCTATCCCAGATATTTGTAAAACAGGACAAGTAAAAAGAAGAAACAAAAAGGAAAACCTAGCAAAAAGAAGAAACAAGAAGAGTCTGTATTAGAAGAGGTTGGGGACGAATTGACAAATTAATCTCATAATTACGGGCGACGTGTGATGACAATTGTTCGGACGAATTTCAGCGAAGAATTTTTACGCTGCGCTCGTTAGAAATCCCAACGACAGCGAGGTTTCAGTCGGCGCTAATTTGTTGCCTGTTGTACGGGAGCTCTTTCACACAGCGACACGTGTATCGCGTATAATGGATACTGATTGTATCGATACTAATGGATAGAGTATAGTAAGGAAAGGTTATTTGAGCCATCTAAGCTTCAACGTGTTAAAATCCAATCTTGAACTTTCCACGGAATAATCAAACTTGTTGTATGTGCCTATATTACGAGATTAAAATTAATGTTTAATGCAACGACAAAAGGATGTATCGTATACTATAGGTTTAGTCAGGAAAAACAATTATGAAGTACGGTGATATATGAATACATTTAGTCGAACGAAATTTTAGTCAGTGCCCTGAATTTGCAGGTTGAATTTGCTTCTCTGGATATGCTATTCTATAAACAAAGAGTCATAGGTAACAGAAAGAATCGGTAGGTTTCTATTTCTGTCATATGAACTCCAAGTGTGCAAACTACTTATCGCGCAAGTTTATACAAATCGTGTTCTATCATATTTTATTGTCTGGCTATCGCGTGCAGTATCGTTGCGAAATACATGGTTTCGTGCGAACACCTGGATATTTTCGTGGAAAGAGCCACGACAAAGTAAGAAGAAGAAGAAAAGGTCGCGGAGAGGATGTCGAGAAATCGCCACGAGGAAGACGAAGCGTCTGAAATAAGGCTCGAAACCTTAAACCTCCGGGAATCTCCGGCATCGTGCAACTATCACGTCTGCCAACCAGCCCATGCACCTTCCCCCGACTCACCCTTTTGCTATCCCTGTGTGCCACACAGTCGGCTACCCCTTTCTCCGCCGTCTCCGTCGCCGCCGTCGCGTCGTTTTCATCTCTCCTTTCACCCTGCGCCCTCGTCTCACCGTATGAGAGATCCCCTCGCCCTTTCGTCGGTCCTGTCTCACCCTTCCATTCGACCGACCGCCCGTCTAGCCGCCCTTCCAACCCCTGCACCGTAGTGTGCGCCGAGCGCCACCCCCGATCGCGTCCCGACGAAACTCCTCGCCACTCCAGACGACAGCGGCTCTGGTAACGGAGACTCCTCGAAACGTCGAACGAGCGCCCGTTACGAGCGCTTTTCTCCTCGTGCGGATGCGATCGACGCCCGGCTCGCTGACGAAGTGTGCAAAGTCGAGCCGAAGGACCTCGTAGCTGGAGAGATCGATCGATGGTTCCGCGGCTCGTTCCAACGATCCTCAAGGGCGGACTGTTTGCCCGCACACGCGACTTACCAAGAACGATGACTGACCTTTTTAGACTGATTCGAAACTATTATTTTCGAAATAGGCACACCTTTGACATTTTCCTCGCGACAGCCGGTTACAATCAGCAGTCGTGTTTGACGAGGGGACGATTTTGTCGAGTTACCGTTGCATTCTCTTGCGATATTTTGCGAAAAATTTCTTACGTAGAGTCTGCAGACGCTGTATAATTATGTTTTGTATACCTGTTATTTGTATATTGAGATTTACAATTGGTTAATCTTGTCATCTAGTTCTATGATATTTCGAAGTACTACACCAGGCGTTATAATCATTCGTAAGTCATAATTTCGATCACCAAGGGATTTACCATCGTCTATTACTTAGCAGCGATATATCTCTATATTATTCTCGATTTATATTTAAGTATATTAATATATATCGTCATCGAGATGTAGAATTAGAATGTTGCAGTATCATAAACGTTATAATTATTACCGTAATTTCGTTCTCAAGTAACGGATGAGATCAAACAGCTTAATAATGTTCGATTAAACCAATTTCAAGTTAAAATATCTTTTCTATACATTGACATACATATATATGTATATAATCAATGAAATCTAGAATTAAGATCTCGAAATATTTCAGATGCAACGAATGCATATAATTTTCAAATAGTACATAATGCTGTAATTGTAAGAAGTCAATTCGGATTTAAATATTTTATTTTGCCATTTAACCGTAAGAATTAAAGGTTAACGTGTCAAATTAGTCATCCACCAAGAAAGAAGATTCTCTTTTAACGGTCTACGAGTCTGTCTATTTTATTATTCAAGCCTGACACATAAAAGATACCCAGTTAATGAAAAGAATTTATGAGAGCAACATCTTTCAGGCGACCACGAACGACTACATCCAAAAATAAGAATGCATTCATTGTGATTTATAGTCTGCGTCGCGCGTCAATGTTGGATGATTATGGATGGTGTTAAACGGCAGCTTCTGACGGCAGCAGATGTGGTTCGAGCGGTCTACCCCGCAGTGCAAGAGGGAGAAAGAGGAGGGGACCGTCTAAACCTGCGACCATGACATTGAAACGTTACGTCGGGCATCCCCCTCACGACGGTCGACGGATGGACAGGCAGACGAACAGATCGAAATCTGCCTTCGCAGTCCTTCGTCCCTTCTCATGCGATTCTCCTTTTTCTTCGATGATTCAGCCACGGACCCTCATAGACTTGCATTAAATATTCATCGATAATAAAAGACTCATTGGCAATGTAATATTGTAAAAAACCAGATACGACGCGCGTCTTTTTAAACTGAAAACCAGTTGCAAAATAATTATTACATTCTATATTGGAGATATCGTTAACGGCGAATGTCACATTAATGCAAAGATGGACCTTAATTCTGAATGTATAAAATTTCCCATAAAAAAGTATTTCCCTCGTAACTTCCATAAAATTTTTCTTACGCTTCTTTTTCTAAAATTAATAATAACTTTCATAAAGAGCGTACTTGAATACAGTATAATAAGGACTAAAAATTTTCCTCATAATCTTCATGAAATTCTTTTTACGATTAAAATTAATGGTAATTGTCCCGAAGAACACAGTATATATACTTTCCCACTGACATTGAATCATTCCACGATCAAGTTCATCAAGCGTTTTTCTCTTAAGAAGGTAGCTCCCTGAAATTTCAACTGCACAGACACGATATCGCAGGGATTTTGGGGAACGTTTTGCACGGAATTCTATCTACGAAGTCTCAGTGGGACGCGTATTTATACTCACGGTAGCATGAAAGATTCAAGCGTCACAGAGAATGCACGACGGTTCGGCGAAGTGGATGTCGAGTTTTCGGTCGGCGGAACGATCAAGGTGTTCAAGAATGCGGGCTCGGCTCACCGAACAAAAGTGTATCCTTCTGGACGATCGGGAGACCGAAACTGACGGGTTTGTAGAGACCGAGATCCGATATACGTCATGCGGCAGTTTTAACCGGACAATCGCGCCATCGCGTTATATTCCATCCTGATCGCGGGAATGTTCACTTTCGTATGCGAAAAGGGGGAGGAACAATGGCGTAAGTAGCATGCACGACCGCGCAAACAGACAGACGGCCCTGCGGGAAATTGCATTGCACACATCGGATGGACACATGGAATCGTAACCTCTCCTTCTCGTTCTATCGCTTGTCGCGCTCTCTGTTCGATCGTCTGTTGTTCCCCGAGCGCGTCAGGGCCCCGATGTCCTCCTTCCTGCCCACTTACGATCGTCAACCGGCCACCTGTCCCTGCGTATCCTGTCCACCCGTCTGTCCGTTCCTCCATCCGTTCGCCAAGCACCCAACGTTTCACGCTTCCGCGAGAGTCCAAGTGGCAACGCTTGTTCCCGAAGAACAGCTCGCAAATAGAATGGAATTTCCAGGGAACCTATGCAACATGGAGCCACATACGGCTTGACCGAGTGCTATTCCGTTTGATGGGACTTGATTGAAAAGAGTTGTACGTAGTCGGCCAACGGTTCTTGTTTCTTCATGGGGAACAACAGAGTACGAAGCCTGCGTAAGTTGAAGTGGTTGGATTGTGACGTGAAATGAGAGATACTCGAGGTAAAACTTTGACTGATTAACAAACTCCCATTGTTCGGGATATTCAAAGTAGTTGGTAAAGAGGGAGAGTTGATCAACTACGACGAAGAATTTTTCACGTGAAAAGAAAAGGTTTACTCGGTAACATTTCCTGAAAGGAAGGTACAAAGTCGATCGACAGCGACTGGAACTGTCGTTTCGTATTACATCGGACAGGATTCTCGTTTCTTTTTTGTTGTACAGTTCCTGTTAGATCAAGACGAGTGTGACAGTTTTCCCCGGACGCGACGCTAGAATTCGTGTAAGCTCCTTTTGTTGCAATCTTGTCTCTCGTTCTCGACGCTTCCGCGTGATTGCCGATGAAGACGGCAAGGTTGCAGCCGATACTAAGAATCGGCACGTCTTTAACGAGGAAAACTACATCTTCTTCTTTGGCGTAGGAAACGAGAAGCCACGTAAGGCGACGGTAAACGACGAGCAGCCAGTAGGACGGACTTGACTATAAGGAGGCAAAGAAGATGGCAGACGCCCGCTCGTCTAGACCCGCTTCGACTCGACTCAACTCTCAACTCTCTGCAGTCACTCGATAAAAAACAGTCCGCCGCTTTCCTGGCCATCCGATGCATTGGCGTACCACGTTAGGGTTTCTTTCTCTAGTCTCAACCATCGTGATTCCACCCCAGTTGATCGAACCAAGTCGATGGTTAACCTTCTTCTCGCTCTACTTACTTTCTAGCGTGAAATTCGCGCAATTGTCATCGACCGCTGTTTCTTATATGCGCATCTGTATCAAAACGTTTCTATGCGTTAAAGAAACGGTATTGAAGCTACATAGAAAAAAACGACAGGAATATTTTTTATCGATTTGATTAACATAACGAAGAATATACGTAACAAAGATCCAACGCTAACCACCGGTGAACACCTGACTAGAAATAACTTATCGGTAGTCAAGAGGGAGAAGCCCGCATGAATTATGGAACCGCATCGGCAATTACCGACACGTCGTGCATGCGTTTACAGCTAATCGAAACGAGTTTCGGAGGAACGAGTTTACCCGTTTAACGAGGACTGTCAGATGGAAATCGAATTCACAAGGCGTGGACTGGCAGCCCACGCGCGGAGTCGGGTCGCGCCGCCGCGCCGTACCGTCGCGACATCCTTTTTTGTTTTACGCACGTAATCAGAACATGTGCGCACATTGACCGTCATCGATGCAGGTGCAGAGTGAAACGGTGCGCGCCAAGCGGACATATACCCTGACCTTACCCGAAAGGCCAACCTGTCGACCACGATCGTGCCAGCTGCAGTCTCTCTGTCTGGCTCGGTCTGGCCTCGTCGATGTCGACCGTTTCCCAGCTCTCGACGCCAATGCAGAAATTACCCCCTGCGACCCCCTGGACCGTCTGAGCGGTGTCTAGCCATCGCCCCCTACCTCGAACCGTCGGAACCCTCGCCCCCGTTGCGCCCTACCTCTTTCTCCCTCTTTCACATCCCTTCTCTACTCTCTCCTCTCTTTCTCTCTTTTCTCCGCTGCTTTCCCTCTTGCTCCACCGTATCCGACTGCCCCACCCATCCTCGTCTCCACTGCTCCTACCCCCGTCCCACGATCTCCGTCGACCTTCTCTCCCCGGTTGGCGGGGGTGCAGTCTAGCCAGCGACTATAGTCTCCGCTTCGCTATGGTATGTAGCTCGACCAGGTTCACGCGATGCATCCTATCATCGCATCGCCAAGGAGTGTAGGAGCCGGCAGCCGAAAACCTATCGACAAGACATTGTTGTTGGATCGAGAAGGAAAATTTTTGCCTTTCTCCGGTGCTCGACTAACATTGTTCGGGAGTATCAGCGCGACGAGGAAACGACGATTGGCGGACGTGACGATGAAAGCAGGACTACTCGACGATTTTCGATATCAAGTTCACGATTTCCACTTGGAAATGGATTGCTTGCCTGCTATCTGACTTTCACCGTAGACGTTGAACAGCGGACGGGGATCGAACGCAGGATCCTTTTCAAGTCTTGCAGAGATCGATACTGCGAGGGGGTAGTGATTATGGAACGTTGTATCTTCAATCAAGTTAGGGGTTATGATGAAGAGCAACGACGTCCTCGAAGCTAGATTGCGGCAGCTATTAAAAGACCGCGGTGGAAGTCAAGGTTGCGGTGCAATCGATAGTTTGAAGTTCAAGGAATATCGTTGAATTGAATTTCTTCTCATAGAAATTTTTGATGGTTTGATAGGAAATGATGCCATAAGATTCTCTTGTAGGATGTAATTCTGTATTTAATTTAACAACTCCTGTATTTCTTTTAACAGTCTTCTATTATCTAGTAAAAATATAGTATAAAGGTTAAAGCATATGTTTCAATACTAAAAAACGACATAAATGGTGTCTGATAAGTGCAACGAATTTGGATAAAACATACTAATATTGTAGATGCTAAGATAATGCTATACGTAAACCAAATTCGTTCGACCGAGAATTCTGATGGTTCGCACGGTTGTTCACCACATAAAAGTACACGTCTTAAACGCATAAAGATAATGACGTATACACAGAATATACGGTACAATGACGAATACTGTCCGGTTGTTCCAAGTGACTAGCGTAAATAATACTTTGTGTCCGATACGTTCGACTGATCACGAGTGGTAAATTCCATGGGGCTCCAAAAATGCGTACAAAAAGCTCCCTAGCACTTTCTAGATGCCCCCTCTTCGTTGCGTGACTCAAGACGATTAGGTCTGGCTTGGGAACGCAAGAGTTTAGTCTCGCTTTGATTGGGGTAGGTCCCAAACGTATAGTCGACGACATAATAAGTCTACCACCAGCAGGACTTGCTACCAACGTAGCAAGGTCAGTGATAGGGGACCTACGTTAATTAACGTCTTGCCGTTAAACCGTCCCGATAGGTCTCTAGAGATCGAGGCCTGATGGCCATCATAAAGCAACGATCGAACTCCGTTGGGAAAATCATAGCGTTACACGGAGCTCACAGTAGTATGTATATTGCAAACGATTAATTTTGTCGCGTACATCATAAATAACTGTTTGACACAATTAGTTAAATGAAAATCGATATTGCAAAAATAACATCGTGACAATTTTCTATCGGTTCGTTTCTCACTGCTCAATTTCTCTATTTCTCTACAGAAGTACACGACTAATGTTTAATTTACAAAAAGCAAATTATTTGCTTCCATACATTAATTTATTACAAGAAGATAATGCAAGGAACAGCAAATTCCAAGTTAAATTTCAGAAATGATATTTATATTATCATTACCTTCTTCTTCTGCTTTCTAATTTGTGGAGTTGACGAGTATGGTCTCTGAGTTCAACAGGCTCAACAGTTAAAAAATATACAAAATTATTTACAATTGTAAATAGGGTTTATAGTTACGATCGCTAAAATAGTTGAAAAATATGATTATCTCTTATACGAAGTTGTATTACCGAGATGACAATATTTATTCGGATACAGCGCGACTCCTGTTCTGTCTGGTAGAGAAAACACAAAAGTAGTTACCATTCCGTATTCCCTTTGTGCTTTGTAATCTTCAAAATATAACAGGAAGGGTTTTCTACCCTGCGTACTTGAACGAGAATTTCCAAATTCAATAATACTGTTCTAATTAAGGAAATGTTTAAAACTAAATTAATAAACGACATTTACACCATTATAAACATATGTATATTACTAGAAATTTCAATTTTATAGAATGACAGAAAATTTTCTACACTGTTAGATTACAATTATCTTCGTGCTTGAATGAAAACTTTCAAATCCAACAAATCTGCTCTTATCAAAGAAATATTGAAAATTATATATGTAGATCATTAACCGAAATTCAGGTTATTATAAACACATATTACTATATAAATTCCAATTTTGTAAAGTTAGTTATTTTCCTAAAAATAATTAAGTATCGATAATATAAATAAAATATTATTACCCGATGAATTGTTAAGAAAGCTACAAATTCGTATTGTCAGATTTTAGTATCGTGCTTCCAGTACTTGTAGTCGAAGCCTACGTACGTCGAGCGAGATGGTTGTCGTAGGTCAGTAATCGATAAAAACCTATTTTTCCCGTGCGTGATGCAGTGACGATGGGTCGCGTTCGTATTGCTGTCCGTAAATGTATAATTTGTCGCCTCACACAATAGCGTTATCAAGGAAATTGTTTTGTTGCGTATATTGTCGTGAAAGATCAATAGGTTGGAAGAGAAAAAAGTGTGCGGGTCGTTTGCGAACGAGTTATTGAAAAGCGCGAAAAAAAAAAAAAAAAAACGTGCGTATGTACATAGAGAACCCACGGAATATCCAATGGGGACGAAAAAAGCTTTACAAAGTATATAAATACATACGTATGTAATATGAGAATGTTACGCGTCTGTCGTATACGGATCGTCGCGTGAAAAATGAAGCAGGAAAGTCGAAACATCGTTTCTTTTATACGTATACACAACGATGTGCCACATAACCTAACTTCGTTTCGATTACGAGGCCGATGAAACGCCGAGCGTGATTTTTTTTATTTTTCGTTTTTTGAAAATCCTTGTGACTCTTGTATTTGTGTGACTGGTACGGAGGTATGATGTAATTCACGCGCTGCATCCATAGAAACGTGAGCGTGCGTTTCTATCGTGAGTAGCAACTGTGCGTGCACGCGTGTCCCGGACGTACCGACGCGTGAGTATGTACGCGCGGACGAAAACATGCCGTTGCCAGAAATAACCATGTATGAGTCAACTGCTGAGTCTAAATAGGAGGTTCGCTACATTTAGAGCTCGTGTCTTGATTATACATGGTCTACACCATGACAAATAACCTAGAAAATGCGTGCCTATCGAAAGAGTTTGATTACGACAGCGCGTTGTAAGGTTATTGTAACGAATTCGTGTTCTGACTGACAGGATTCTGACGAATCGTCGTTTTGACGAATGAAACATTTGAAGATTGAAATTCAACGCTTGTTTCGCTGTTCATAAGTACGAAGACACGATTTAATTTAATACAAAATGTAACTAACCCTGTTAGAAACAAGACTGATCAACTCTACTTGTCATTCATTTTTTAATTTCGCCACAATAAAGTTAATATCCAATTCTCAAGGAACAAGTACATACATACATACGTCCGTAAATCCATTCGTTGCAGAAGATAACGTAGATAATGGTAAATTCTGAGGTAAGAGAAGCGTGTAGAGATTGAGATGTGAAACAAAATCTTGAGTCAAGTAACAGCAAATATAATAGAGAAGTGAATAACGAATTCCAGAATTTGTTATAGAAACAACAGAGAAATACAGTAAACATTAACAAGAGGGAATGAAGCTTGTTATTACAAAGTTAAGATTCTATTATAGCATATTAATCTAAAATTTTAAAGGAGATAATAATCCTTAAAAGTTTGAAGAGTTAAGAATTACATTTTTTGTAGGTGTTCTGATCTATTTGACTGTTCTGACATACAATTTAGTTCGTCAAAATGGTCAAAACACCAGAAGCACTGTAACTATAACTCGAAGTATGGAATCGTCGATCGCAAGGATCTGTTATAACAATCCCGAGACTAAGTGCATAAACTTTACGCTACCAGCGTGCATCTTTTGTGTTATAATCCATTCGCGTGTTGTAATCCAACGAGAAGTACGCTGTCCACCAACAGGAAAGAGTTTAGCAGAAATGTTTTATTCATCTGTTTAATCAACAATTAAGATTAAGATACATCTCGTGCCACATCAAAGGTGTAACATCAAGTAGGTGCCCTTGAAGTACTAGCGTGATTTGATTTCCATTTTTCTTTTTCGCTCGTTAAAACGTGCGGCTTCCAGCGACTCTCGAGTGTTACTTGATTTTGTAAAAAAGAGATACCATAATAAATATGTACAAAGAAGTGTGAGGAAGGGATGGTAGAATAGTAAAGCGGGGTAAAAGCTATCGTTGACTGCACTTGTAATTCAAATTTTCTGTTCCGCAGCGCAAGATGCGTCAATGTTGGCGAAAAGACAGAGCGAGAGAGAAAGAGAAATAACTTAATTAACTGGTTCCGGTGTGCGCGAGAATCGTTCGTAAAATCCGTAAAGCGAGAGAAAGAAACAGAGCGGTGAGCTTATTCAACTCCGTAAAACTGTTTACGCATAAAAGTATTTTCATAAGCAACACATCGCTTAGCGAAAAAAGAAGTCATTGCCGCTAAATGCGGCGTGAAAGCGACACACGGACACTAGTCTGATTTTTCAGGGACACGTTTGATCTCGTCACTCGGAGATTAACCTATCTCTGACGTATCTACCAGTGGTTACCAACGTGAATATAAATATATATACATAGCTAACGGTGTCGCGCGACACACGCGTAACCCTCACAAGCTGACCGGCACGTGTCGAGACAAGGCGGTTAGTTGAAAGCGTTGGACAGAAAGGCAGACAGAAAAGAGAAAGACGAGTAGAACCAGAGAATAAAGGACCGAGGGGTGGGGTTAGAATTATACGTGCCCCGAGGAAAACTCAATTCGCGGCCACTTTGACGCACCCTCCATCTGGGTGGATCGTCGGATAGGCGCTGATACAAATCCACAAGATATATTCCTTCTTCTTCCTTCTCCTCTCTATAACCATAGTCTGTGCCCTCTCCTTTTCTCTCTCTCATCAGAGCACATAGCCGTAGTAGTTTATCCTGCTTTCTACCCCACTGGTGTACACCCGTGCACGTGCAGATACTCATTCGTACACACCGACAGGCCTCGCAGACACGTGCGTGGACCGGCAACAATTCCTAACCAAAAAGCCGGAGTCACCCTCGCCTCTTCCCCTCTTGCCCCTCGCACGGGAGTGTCTGGCTGCGACCGTCATCGGCGGGGCATCGAGATGCGGGGAAGTAAGAGGGGAAAACACCCGGCACAGTGGCGAGCGGCAAGAGAGGAGTGGGAACACAGACCGACAGTGGCACAGGGGGGAAGCTACGTACTCGTGACGTTGCGTCTAGACGCCCCCTCCACCTCAACCCGAAACGACGTCCACACAACGAGCGCCGAGCCAGCGCAGCGCCGAGGAACATCTCTCGGTTTTCTCCGCCTCTCGTGTACGTAAATTGCCGAGCACCGAACTCAGTGTTTTATTCTCGCGGCGCTAGATGTCGCTCCCGTTGACTGAATTAACTAGCGCGACCGCGGATTTTCAAAGTGCGCGGGTTTTTCTGTATTCGTATGGTTTACCTGCGTTACGCACAAGCAGTACCGTTTCAGTTTATTTGAATTTCTTTGCATTTTTGTAGTGATTTTTGGTTCGAGAAAGTGACAGTGTCCGGTGTATTCTGTGGCGGCTACGTTGATGATTATTTTGGAAGAACGATGACGACTTTTCGTTTTGGAATGCGAGTCCCCGTGTAAGACGATTGGTAAGGTTAAAATTTTTATCTCCGTTGCATCGTTGCATATATTAATACTGGATGTTCTATCGTAGATGTTTAACTTTTAACGATATCGATGACAGATTAATTTTATTATTCTTATCGCGTTTTATCGTGATTCATGATTCATCCGAGCAAACGGTGCATACAAGCGTTTTATCAGGGATCATGGCTCGTGAGTCAGGAAAGGTTAGGCGGGATTTAAGAGCGGCGTATCCTTAAGTTTACGTTCTTACGCATGCGTTTAAATTAGGAATGGCATTTAAGGCCATTCGTGAACTTTATTATCGTTTAATCGCGACGGTATACACACATACGCGCTTTTAATCGCGTACACGCGTATATAAGCATTAAACACGTATACGCGCATGGACGTGCAAAGACACGAGAGAGTAGATGTGCATCGTTGAATTTTTATGGACTGAGGGGAGCGATGCGAGACAGACGTTTCATGGCCTTGAAGATCCGCGGCCAGCGATAGGGGCATAGTTCTTTTGTGAAAAATAATTTTAGTCGTGAACCGTCGTTTCCACCGGCAAACGTGCAAGCTAATTAATTTTCTACGGATCGTATACCGTGTTTGACGCGAGAAACCGAGGACCGGATTTCTAAATCCACCTTTAGAACCATAACATCGAATTTCATCATGGGAATTTCAGAAGACGGCCTACTGAAAGACTATAGAATTCATTTTAGGCTATTTGGAGAAGCGATTAAAAGCAGATAATTTATGGGTAATTGTTATTTGTCTGGATTGAAAACCTTTGCATGAAACTGATAACTTGCTTTAAGGTGTCTTAGATCGAAATGATTAAATCGAGTGCAGCTCTTTTGCACAATAATTGTTAATATACACATATATATAATATTAGCGAATTAGCAATAAAAATAATAAAAATTGTCGCATGATCGTTAACCCATAACTCTTAATGATCATTCATGAAAGGTATTGAGCTACGAATGTAGAAATATGAAATAATTATGTAGTTTATTTGTGTAAGGAAGTTCAAAGATTCATATTAGGTTTAGTTAAATTAGTTCATAAACGTAAGACACTGTTCAAAGCGACATTTTTACAATCTACATACATACTATATCGATTTTTCTCATCACTCATGGAAGAATATATGGCCATAGCTAAAAAAAAAAGTAAGTACGGTATGCACTCTGCACATGAGAACATCTATCACTCAAAAAATATGATCAGAGAGAAAAATATCTCTCACTAAATTGTGTTATACCGCATTCCACCACCACCACTTATGAAAGAGTTATAGCTCATCTCAGACTACCCTGTATAATATACAGCGAGGAATAAGATTATTATTTATTAAATATAGGTAATATAGGCAATTAAACAGGGTAATATACGAGGTGTTCCAAATAGATTGATCAAAAATTTTCCTATAGGTTGCGTATATTGAAACAAGAAAGAAAGTTTATGTAGGTGTTACATATATCCTAAAATTCATCTGTATCGAAATATAATTTATTTTGTCATTGGCATATTTTCTATCATTCTATGAATTTATATGATATACATATATGTATAAATATAATATTATAATAATATAACCACGTTTCTTAAGTTAGGCAATCTATGATAATGGAAACAATTCGAATACTTTATTACGAATCTATTCTCTTTAGCTTTAATATCAGTTTATCGACCCAAATATTACATATTTACTTATCGAATCCTTTTTTCATTGACGTATAAAATATCTACTCAAATTTTCCTCCAAACATAATGAATCACTCTGTATAACATCAAGAAACTATAATAGGGCTGAAATTCATTCTTCACGCCTATAAAATTTGTCATAGTTTGATATCCTCGAATCGTTGATATTTCCTAATAAAAACTATATGTATTGTATTTTATTACATCTTTACGGTACGAATTGAAAGTATAGACATAACACGTGTGCAACGAAATCAAAAGAAAAAGCGAGCCGCCGACTACCGTGAAAATTATTCAACCCGTTGAATGGCGCACGTCGGTTCCTGCATTCCTTCGTTCACGTGTACGGCGCGGCGAAGGCGGTCGCGCAAATAAAGCGTCGACTCGCCTTCTGTCGGCGACAATGGCAATAACAATTGAATCCGCGGCGAGTGGTAACTGCACGTGTTTATGACGATCTCGGCTTACGCTCGTAAAGAGTGGTTAGCCTCTAAAGGCTGAGGCATCCGACCGACCTTCTCGTACGTTTTGTTTTAATAAATAAAACGAAGCCGATTGTGTTCACTTCTTCGGCTCTTTTCCTCTAATCCTATTTCTCGCACGTGTTCCCAATTTCTTTCCCTTATTTGTTTCTTCCCCAATTTTTCTCTCCTTTCTTGAATTTCCTTCGCCTCTTTTTTTCTTAATTCTATTCCACGCGCGTGATTTCCATTTCTTTCTCTTATTTGCTCCTTGCCCAATTTTCCTGTCCTTTCTTGAGTTACACAACCTAACAATCTGTGTTCATTTTGATGTTTTATTTCGACATATATGAGAGTTTATAGCAATTCCGTTCCCGTTACACATCTTCATTATTTTCAGGAATATCATGTCGGCAATGTCGCGTAGTATTATCTTTAAAAGTTGCCTGGTTACGAGAAAGATATACGTGTAATAGTTTTGTTCGAACCGACGAACGAACATTTCTCAATTTTTAATTCATCCATTCCATCCAACTCGATATATCGCATAAGTATCATCTTCATTCGAATCCCAGATATACGCAGCGAACTTGTTAACGAAAACGAACGCGATTTAAGGGGTATTTATCCGAATGGAAAAAGATCCTACGTTGGCTATTAAAGGTACGCGTAAGCGGAGGGCTGCGTTCACCGCAAACAGAACTTACGCAAGCGAACTCGCTTGAAATGCGGGCTCCTGCAGCAAGTACGAGGGAAACTATTTAAAGGTCACGCATATACATACATATTTCGTAGAGTGGCGCGGCGATGCAGCTGCACGAACCGACCACGTAAAAATATGCGAACGTTTGCTCGCGCGCTCGTTTCGCGCCACTGGATCGTTCCACTCCGCGTGCATTGTCTCTGTCGTTGATGTTTATACCTGTGACAATCTAACCAGTGCACAAACTGTTTCTATTGCAATTGAAAATTTGTCGCATCTTACTTTTATATAAGATTTACAATACTTCAGCGTTACCCTATCATAAAGGAGGGTAAATTGTGGTTGAAAGTAACAGTTGAGAGGTTTCTTGAGAAAATGATGTATAAGTACATAAACAAACACATTTAGTGTTTTACAAGTTAGCACTTGCAAACAAGATAATCGGTGCTATCGAGTTTTTCTATAAATTTAAGAAGAACCATATTTTATTAATTACAAGACTCGATGAAAGTTATGTTCGAGGCTAGCTGGTTGTCACGTGTTGAAACAAAATTTTAGTTGGCGTCCGATCGACTGTACACTTCTGTTTGTTAAATCCATTTACTTAAATGCGAACTTGTAATATTTAAGTGACAAATTGTAAGTCGTAGCGAGGTATGAATTGCGTTCTTCAGGAGTTGCGTGTTCTTCTTATCAGAAAAGAATTGAAAATTCCAGTAATAATGTCTGTTTTAACACATTGATTATATCGAAACGCGAAAAAAGAAGAAACACATCAATTACGTCAGTAGTATTATCTTCCTAAAAATAATTGAATTGGCGGACCATATGCGTTGTATCATCAATGTGTTAGATTTGTATAAGATAAGAACATTACAAATATTTATTGTCAGCATCGTAAATGGAAATTCCATACTTTTTAATGAATTTTCGTATAGCAAATCATTGGTAAGATATCCTTCAAGGAGAAGTATACAAGATACGGAGAAATCCACGCAAGATTCCAGAGTTTAAGTAGAATAAGGTCGGTACGTAACAGACGAAGAACTAAACATAGTAGAAAAGATCGATGGAGGCAAAGGGATGTCGCACGAGTTTCCTCGAGTTGTCTGCACTACGGTAGTGCCTGTGGTAGGGTTGTTTTGATGATTTTGTGTAAACTTGTTGTTGAGAGAGAGAGGAATTTGTCGGTTTAGGGGATTAAGGAGCTAACTGGTGTGCAGAAACACGGAAAACGAGCGGGTAGTGGGAATGAGGCTTAGGGCACAGGCAGCGAGAGAACGTTGCGAAGGAGGGAGCCATCAAATTCGTCCTTTTTTGATTAATTTTAGTCGCCGACCGACAGCCATGTTTTGAAAATCGTCCCCATTCTTAGCTTTCCGTGTATATAACGCGTGCAACTCTTAAGTGCGTTTCGTTCGTTCTAGACCGAATACGAAAACAACTTTCTCTATTGTTCGCGATGACGGGTAAATATAGTGCGTCTAACGAGCCGTGTCAGAGCAGATAAACAAAATATTTGTGTGCATACCACGTGGCAGCTACGAACGGAAGTACAAACGCCAATGGCTGGCAAATGTCGGTTAACGTTAACCTATTCAAGACCAAGCAATCAATGGTCTGTTATAACGTTATAAATACACCAATTCCTTTAAATATCATGAAATATAAGTAGAAGAAATAGTAATGAAAAAATATAAAGGAAACCCTTGATATTCTCTTTAATTGTTCTGACGTTAAAAATCAGAATTTGATATCGTAAATTGATTGAGAAAAATTGCAAATTAAATATTGTGTTAACGTGAACGTTGACTATTGTTAATGAATATTCTTCTCCGGAATCATCTCACGAATAGTTCAATGGCTGTATAGGAAAATTAAAAATATTTACTTTTTCTAATAAAACCATCTCTGTAGAGATCAAACTGGTTTTGTAGTTTTGTATGCTACGTTATGTACGATGATAACGTAAGCATGATTACACACTGAAATAATTAAATCAATGCTCGGAAAATTTGATACTGTCTTAAGGTGGTAAATGATTATTATGTTCATCTATTTACTTACTCGACTTCTTGTAGAATAGTATAGATTGTCTATAGAAATATCGGTTTGCTGTCGTTATTTCTTGAATAGCTTTTTTCACTAACTAGAGACTCATTCGTTAATGTTCTTTTAATCCAATTTAGCCACTTGTCTTATAACGTAGAATGTCCAGTCATATTCGTGGTAAAGATTGTAGTTTTGATTCAGTAAAAAGAGTTGTATTTGCTTCAATGTCAATTCTTCAAATTGAGGATTATCAAATAATTCATGTACAATATTCCAATATCACATCAGTATTATCTAGTACAATATTACAGTAATGGATAATTAACGCTTAATTAAGCAGCTATTAAACAAATTATAATTTATCAGATACTATTCTCTAATAAACGAGTTAATAAATAATTCGTTGAAATTTGAACAAGTATCTTGCTTTTCGCAATAACAAAAGAAGAAAGTAGATCAAAGTATTATAGTCACCCGATGATCTCGATAGTCATCTCAATCTTAGTCTCCCTCTGCAGCCGAGTTTAATTTGAATGAAACTGTCGGCTCGACACTCGGTTTCGATTAATGAGAATCCGCATCGAGCATGCGCAGCAAGTGAGTCTTCGTACGCACAGTTGTACACACGATCTTCCTCGAGATGTTTTCCTTTCGCTGTCCACGGATGCCTGACTTTAAACCGAGAAGCTTATTATCATTTGCTACCAGTTATAATAGAAGCGAGGAGGACGCGACCAGAATCGTTTCAGCGTCTCGTTGATCATCACGCGAGGGAAAAAATTTAACCAGATGGTTTTTGTTTAGTCTGGAATCGGCTTGGCCTGCTAACGCGGCTATCTAGTTCGGTCTCTCGACAGGGAGAGAAACGCAGCGGGTGCGATAACTTTGTCGAGGGCGCGTTGTGGAGTCAAAGTTCATTAAAACCTCCCACGAGGGAGATCGAGATCTTTAATTCTTAGAAATCCTCCGTACTTTCGTTACGACCAAAACTATTTTTGCATCTCGTAATATCTGGCAAGACTTTTCGTCTCGGTTAATACTCTTACTCAGGTCCATACAAATACTCTGCGACTGTTCTACTGTCATGGATTGTCCAGACTTATTCTGTAGAACTATATTATTGGGTTGGCGACTAAGCGATCGCGCATTTTGTCAATAGGTGGTCTTAGCATATTTAATTCAGTTTTTTGCTGGCAAAAATCAGAAGTTTTACTAACATGGAATTATTACACTGCCTGAAAGATGGCAGAAGGTCATCGACAAAAACGGACAATATCTAATTGGATAAAGATATTTTTAAGCAAAAATTTGGAATTTCCTTTCTTATTTAAAATACGCAATCACTTAGTTGCTAACCCAATACAATACAAAGCACCTAGGTACTTACGTATGTCATCACTTTTGATGAAATTTATGTCTGTGTGGTTTACGAATTTTGCTTCTGTTGTGTTAAATATGTTTTGCTTTCTTCGCATTGTTTTATATTTAAGGAGCGAAACCAGTATCATGTTTTCGTAAAATATTAGAGTGTTATACGTCTTATTAGGCACCTTTGATATCCCTACAAAGTAAGCGCAGTTGTTAATCCAGCTTTTTGCTAACCGATCGTTTATTTATTGCACCATGCCAGCTTAGTTAATCATTATTACTTTTTCCATATTTTTATGTAGTTCTACCATATTTTCATTAAATTACAATTAATTTCATAACATTTGTTAAATACCACTTCTCATTACTGTTCAATGTTTAAATTATAAAAACCGAAAGTCTTGGCGCGTAAGGAACTCAATCACGGAGAACCGAATTTATTCTCAAAAAAGAAAACAAAAGAATGATAAAGGATGTCGTTTGTAAATCCGATAGAAGCTAAAGGAAGGAAAAGGACACATATATGTATAACGTTGACCGATCTGCATGCATTGGTGAAAAAAATTTGTCTTTTCCACGGGCAAACGAGAACGAGGCATCGTTTGTCTGTCTCGCGCGTGAAAGAAACGATTCTAAGAAAAATAGGAGGTAGAAGAGAGTGTAAAGTAGAACGATGTAGCGTGTATCGGTCTGAAAAGGAGCGTCGTGGGCAAATTTGCTTCTCGTTCACCTCCTACGAGCGTAATGCTCCGGCGGGGAATTAAGCAACGAGACGATAGTCAATCATGAATATACAAAGCCGGGTAACCGGGAGCGGCGTTGGCATAAAACGTGATTAAAATTAACTTGACAATAACCAGTCCACATTAACAATTTATATTTCGTTGTTGCCCGGTCGCAGGCCGTGCCACTCGAGCGCTCGCCGATTCGCATTGTGCATTTTCCACGAACCTCGCGATTCCGTCGCAACAATTGCAGAAACACACGAGAAGCACATTGTTCTTCGAATAATGTGTGAATAATGCATCTACTGGTTTCGTTTTTTTTTTTTTTTTTTTTCTTATAAATATCGTGTTTCTGAAATTCGACGAAATACCTGATATAGTGTAAGAGAGGAGAATAAGATTCTGTCTTTAAGAAAATCTTAAGCTTATTTGCTAGAAGACACAGTAGAATTCTATTTATAAAGATTTCATTTATTTGAAAAGAATTGTATAATTAAGCCATAAATGTTTGTGCAAACTCGCTATATATTCTTACTATATGTACATGTTCTTCGCTCTTTCCTCTTACTATTTTCCCTTATTATGTTCCAATTATAGAGCCTTTTAAATACACATTATCTTCCAACAAAGAAAATTAGCACTTGTATCTACGTCTGATTTACAGACTACAGATGTAGATCTGTCCAAGAATATTCTACTTCGGCGCGCAAGTTACACCCTCACACCGTCTACAGTCTACAGTCTACAGTCTACAGTCTACAGTCTACAGTCTACAGTCTACAGTCTACAATCTACAATCTACAATCTGCAATCTACAGTCTACAATGCATCTAGAAACGAAATCCCCAATTGAATAGTCTATAACTCAAGCGACATAAAAACGACGTACCTATAATACAATTCATAAGTTGCCGCGGCCTGTAATTATCGTGACAAATGATCGTTTAATTGCAAAGGCGGTGTTAACAATTTCCATGGACCGCCTACAGGATTCTTCGTGACGAACGGTCGATAAGGGTGTTAACTGCATGTCCTGTGATTGAAGGAGTTTCTGCATCGTGATCGAACCGTGTCATGAACAAGAGAAGGAGAGATCAGAGAACGACAGAGAACAAGAGGATCTATAGTAACGCAACAACGTCTTTGTCAGGCGTTCGCGCATTCTTCGTGAGCCCGACAATTACATTCCACGCATCGCTTTGAGCTGTGCCCAACCCGCCGCGCCGCGCGCCGCCGCCGTATTCTGCCCGGCCACACATTGACACGATTTGCTCCTGGAAAATTTCAATACGCTTTACAAGGTGGCGGACAGTCGCTAGCGAGATCAAAGGGATCGTGGACATATTTCGCGTTTCGCTTGTATCACGCCGCTGTCAGGGAATTTGCCCTTCGCTCGTCCCCTGCTCTCGCCTTTGATTCCACAAAAGAAATTTCGTGCTGGGCTTGTTGTCGACGCGACGCCTCAGCTTCTCCGCTCTTTCTTCCTCTTCCGTGGTGGAAAATTGGTTAACCGTGTGGGAATTACGCGTCCACTGCGTCGCTTTCTATGGGACACTTCGTCGATGTGACGTCTCGTTTCATCTCGTAATTATGAATTACTTTGGAAACGTATGAACGTTTACTAGCATTTATGATACGTTTTAGCTAAGTTTGAGACAGGAAGTAGATTTTAGAGTAACCGAAGAGATCGTCACGGAGAGACTCGTTGCACGATTGAATTAGTGCTATTAGCGAAACTTTAAAAGCCGCTATTGTACGATATTAACAAATTCGATAACGTAACAAATGAAATATTACAAATTATATGTTATCTATCATATTCTATTTATCATTATTCTATATTTTACAATTAAATTGTAAAGGAGAAGTTTCTAATCTATAATTCGTAACTTGTCAGTTTGACAATATTATTAACATAATGAGAGCGTGGTGATTTAAAAATTCTTTTATAATCAAATATCTAGAAATGTCTTACGGCTCGTTAAATATTAATTTTTGCGAAAATACGTAAGCAATAGTTGCGAACAATTTGTTCTAAGAATCGGTTTGACCAAGCACTCGTTGACCAGGCGGCGTGATCGTCACGGGGTCGTTGCACCATTGTTTACGCGTATAATGTTATTGTTGCTGTATCTCTGGTTGTCGGTTGATGTAATGGAACGATGACGTGCTTATACGCGGCAAACACGCCAACGATCCACAGTTATGTACGTTTGCTGCACTATCGCTTGCATATGAGCTTGCAAAAATTCAATGTCACATTATTGTCAGAGAATATACGTATTATTATTCAAAAGATCGAATCGCCGTGTCAGGGCTGTAACATACATCGAAGGAAGATGGGAATGTGATTTAACCTCGTCAGGCTGTTTATCTCCTGTTAAATCCTTGCTTTGTCCAGGTACATACGTTCACCTAGGATCGTTCTTTCAACTGGAAATATAAATTTGTATCAATTATTATCAATCATATCGATCGACGCGTAAGCATGTACATTGTATATGGTATAGGTAGGCCAGGCGTCCATGAGGATTTCCCCATGAAAAAAAAAAAAAAAAAAGGTAGTCTTCTATATGGTTAAAAGGATTAATATAGCGATATTCATTTTCAAAAAGCTAGAACTTGTTTTACGAACTCCAAAATCGCCCTAATATATAATAATTCTACTTCAGTGCTACAATGTATACTGATATATTTGCATATTAATAGCGGCGACATTGCATCGCAAGATGCGACGTCCCCATTCTCGAGATTATCGCGTGGAAGCGTTAATTACCATTGGAACCGTGTCGTCGGAACGATTCATGCGAAAGGATTACGGATGCACGAAATTCGTGACAAAGCGCGAAGTCACGACCTACTTCTACAGCTTATCGCAAGAAACTACGGTTTATGTGGGAATTACGAGCCGGCCTGTATTTATCTACGCTATTCAGGTGGCACAAATAAATATGACGTCACTTAACAGGCCGAACGCCGCTTCTCGCGCAAATAAGCGTCTCTATTATTAGTTTTCTAACGTCGTGTTTCTCGTTTGAGGCGTCAAGTGGCTTGCACAAGAGTCGAATGCACACGCCGATTCTTTGTTTCGCTCCGCTATGCCTGCGTGTGTCCTCGCGCCAACTCATAAACGACTCTCACGGTCGCCGTTTTTCCAGATAACGCTTCGATTCTTCTTCCTTTTTCTCCTCGTCCCTTTCTTCCTTCCTTCTTGCTTCGCTGCCGATTCAGCAGCCACACCAGAATCTCTTCTTTTTGCCTGGCCGCTTTCTTCGCGCCCTTTTTTCGTTTACCCCCACCCTCGCTCGCTTTTTTTCTCCACAGCCACTCGTGTTGCATCGACTCGTCGAGTCGAGCCGAGAAAGAAAGAGCTGGAGAAAAAGAGAGAAAAAATGGTAAAGAGATTTTGGACGAGTGCATCGAGCAAGGTACGAGGAGAAAGGGGTGGAGGATGAGACGGTGAAAGGGAAGGGGTTGGTACGACATTGGTCGCGCAACCTGTCTGCTCGCTCATAGCCTCAGAGAGTGGTACATAGTATAGCGGTGACGCTGCTCTGGTATGGGGATTGGAGCGCAATGGGGAGGCAGGGGGGGCTACAGAGTGGAGAGAGGTGGTGGAAGTCGGGGGACTCCCGTCTAGACTAACCCCCGGTTCACCCCCGGCAGACAAGCCAACCAAACTGTTCGAGTGAACTGCTCCGCGCTCCTACTGCTCCGTACACCCCCTTAAAAAGTTAAAATACTCTGTCCTCGCGCCTCTGCCGACCTATCCCTCTGTCCCAACCATCGTTGCCAACCCAAACCACCCCCGACTTGCGGCCCCACACCTCTCTATCTTTCGACTTCTCCAGATTTTATTATTACCATTTCTAGTAGGCACCTTCTTTCGTTTCTACCTCTTTTTCGTTTTCTTTTATTCTCCTCGGTGTTTCTTCGACCTGCCTCACCCTTTCAATCTGGTCTTCATCCAGCGTCGATGTAACGAGGGCTGTGAAGCATCGTTTAAATTGTTTCCGAAGGAAATACAGTGCATCTGCTCGCTATCTGCCATCATCTCCTCTGTCTGCCCGTCTGATGCTATCGGTGAATCTTCCATTCACCGATGAACTCTGTCCCTCTGTTTGTGTGCGTCTGATCGAGGGAGGAAAATTCGGCCTCCATTGCACTCTTTTGTGCCTGTAAAACGTCTCTCGAAACGTTTCATGTAAGCGTCTATACATGGCTTCTACTTTCAAGGTTAAGCAAAAGCCGCTTATTATTTTTAACACACGCGTACTTCTTTTACTCCATATACTTTATTGCTAGGATTCTCAATCCATGATCACGCGTGTGATAACATTTCACCGTGTAAGATGCAAAGATCCAAACGCTTGCCTGCTGAAATTCTGATCCCTTTTCACCGTATCGTTCGAATGATTAATCGTCCATCTCGTTGTCACGATTACGTTCATTGACGCCCGACGATCCTGTTATACACGACCGTCATCGAGATACAATCGTATCGCATCGTGGACGTACATACAAGTATATAGAGGAGGGAAATCTGCGAAGTCTACGAAGGACGATGGAGTCGGTGCTCGTTTAGAAACTGCTGCCCACTTTTGTATCCTCACGGTGCGGCGTGCGACGGGACACAGGGATCGTGGCGATGGCGTGGTGATGCGGTGGTAGGTTCTGTGTGGGAGGTAGAAGGGGTGAGGGCAAAGAGAGAGGGGGGTCGGCTGCGTGCAACCAGGGAGCGGAGACCGCGGCGCGGCGTTGCATTTAAACGACGATAAGTCTCGAAGCTTTGAAGACATCGCATCGGTCGGCTTGGATATGAGAGGGGCAAGAGGGGGGTTCAACGACCCGTTGACAGCCAGACAGGCGGACGCAGGCCAGACCAGTGCATCAGCCCGGTCGAACGAGTGGAGAAAGAAGGACGGAGGAACACGGTGGTAGGAGAATGTGGCAGAGGAGCCACAACGAGCGGGGAGAAAGGGGACGAGTATATCGCCGTTATTATCGCCATCGACTTTTATCGCCAGACGATAACTCTCGACTCCTGGCGGTTACCTAGCTGCTCTGACGATGCTTTTTTCTCATTCTTCTTTTTCTCGTTCTCCCGCTCTCTTCTGGCCTTCGCGCCGCTTACTCGCGCCCTACCCCCATTCCTTTTTCCCGCTTCTTGCTTCTCCCTTGCCGTCATTGCCGGCAACGTGGTTAACGCGGGAGAGAACGATCCACCGACTGGTCCGGTCGCGGCAAATGCCCTTTGACGGCTTATCGCTCTTCTCTTCTCGGCGATAATCGCATAATTCTTTTTCTCTCATCCTTGTTTTTTATTCCCCCTTCCACTGTTTTTTCCTCTTTTGCTTCTTCCTTTTTTTCTTTTCCTCCGTTATCTTTTATCTTCGCCTCGCCCCCTTGTCCGGCGACAGAAAACGCAGAAATTTTTTTCTCGTTTCGTAAAAATCTGGCTAATGTGTACGTGGTCGGTATGTATTATTTAGGATTGGTCACTTTTGCGCTGACGAGCGATCGAACGGGTCATGGTTACGACCATCGGTTTGTTTCCAGCTACTTTGGTGTCGTTCTTTTAGTTTGGACACGTGCAATTGCACATATGTACTTGCAACATATGTATATTGTAATTAATATTGTAAAGTGCGACGTTATTCTGTCGTTGAGAAAGAAATTCTCTGAATTTCTTTAATCTGAGTACGGCTTTTATCGTACAATTAGCTGTATTTGTATTCTTATATATTCTAATTGGCTTAAGTGGATATGCATCTACATGTATCGTTATTTCCATCATACGACCTGCAATCTTTTTGCCAAAGGCTTCTTGTCGGAATTTTTTGATAGCTATGCGTTTTCAAAATCTGTTTCAATAATTCAAATTCCAAGATCAATACTTCTTCAGCGATGATCAAACATATTAACTATGCGGTATAAAGGTAAAACCTCGATGACTAAATCACATGATCTTGATCGCGTTGTTGCTTCGCGACGTGAATACAATGTGAACGAAGAATAAAGCTTGCGGAATTTTGCAATCAGAAGGAAGAATTGGACGGAGCGCGTATGTGCACCGTGCGTGTTGGTCGGTCGACGGCGTCGAACCGATGAAGATGAAGGATGAAGCCCTTTCCAAGCGATTTGATCGGATTCCGTGTTTGATCGTCGATAATCCAATTTGCCCTCGACGCCCGCTGAGCTATCGTATACGATACCAAACGCGAAGGGACGAAGGGGGCAGGGGCACATGTATTTTTCAACGAGCGTGCACCGTCTGCTTCGTACAGTCGAATAGATGTCCCCTGTCAGACGTGGAGCCGTTCAATTTTCTGGAATCATGCATATACCGTCGCGTCGCAGAGACTGCCAATGAAAACGAGAGAGGAGAAAGGTATTTTTGCATCGTGAAATGCTTTTTTTATCTTTTCCCTTTTTTTCGAGTCAAAGGGGAAATCGACGAGACGCGTTTCTTCGGGGTACATCCGTTTTCTGGGATCGATGATAAGTTTCTTTCTTGCATGTTCAATATCTTGTTGGCTATTCGTTCATAAGAAACGATCAGACCCTCGAAGTGTATATGTGTGTTTAGAACGATCAACGAGGTTCGATAGTGTTGGAATTTTTCGCTCGTTGGAATATGAATGGCAATTAAAATGGTTATTGTTGTAGGGTCGAATGAAAGTTAATTATAGTTTTGTTTGCGATCTTCTTAATAAACTAAAATTTCAATTTGCTTTTTATTTTACTAATGAAACTTTATTCCTGATGATCTCTTATGTCTTTTATGCAACCATAAGTACATCGATAAGTCGAAGATGAGTTCAGTTTTCAACAGTGTCTGGACAGTTTGCGACCAAATTCTATACGAGTGACACAAACTTAATTGAATAAAGTAATCGAGGTGAAAGATATAAGGAAAAACATCTATCCGAATTTGTGCGTATAATATAGTTTACGAAAAATCATTTAAATGTCGAAAAGTGCTCCGTTTTAATTCTATAGAAATATAGAAAATTTCGAATTGGTCATTTTAATTAAGAATGTCAATTACACACTCAGTGCCCTTTGCATTAATCAGTATCTAATGGATGTTCCAATTCAAGAACGTTCTATATTGCTTCCATCGACTGTACGAAGCAAGAAACATGGTGGATGATCGACAAACCGGACGATTTCACGCGAGCCCGTAATTCGCGTGGCGTCTACTCGTAAAGAGGAAGATTCAACAGGTGTACCAGCGATGCGCGAGAAATTGCACTCGCAGAAAGGAAAAAAGGTAGGCGGTGGTCGGATGACGCGCACAAAGAGCGACGCGTTATTTGTCCGCGCTAAGTCGCAACGCTTCGAAAGAGCTTGACGCGTTGCAAACATTCCAGTTATTAACAGATAACAACGGCGTACGAGTACCTACTACTCGCGCAAGGGTTGAAAGAGCTAGCGTTGGGTCTCTGGCACGAGTAGTCAGGTGAAAAACACCAAAGTCGATCGATAGGACCATTCGAGTTTGACGAACATTTGCTATATTGTAGTTACCTACGTATGAATATAATGATCTCTTGATAGTTAAATAGTGTGAAGCTACAGAAAAAGAAAAACAAGAAATCTGTAAATTATGACTCTATGCGAAATGGTCATATTTTATGTAATAGACTATAGCTAATTAAATTCTTATTCTTCTATAGAATAACTAAATTCAAACTTTTTATCGTTCGAATCATTTCACAGCTATGAACAGTTAAATCGTGCAAGCAAACTTGCCTATTTATTCTAACATCTGTATATTCCATTTGTTTCTATTTTACAATCTCAAATCCAATTCCAAGATCAATACTTCTTCAGCAATGATCAAACACATCAACTATGCAGCATAAAGGTAAAACCTCGATGACTAAATTTGTCACAGACGAGAAGTCCATGATCTTGATCGCGTTGCTGCTTCGTAACGTTAATACAATTTGAACGAAGAATAAAGCTTAAAGTAGCTGAAAGTAGCTGTTGCATAAAATCAGGAGTAGTCAGTAGTCATGCACTCGTCTCTTATTCTCTGATCCCAAGCCAATCTTGTCATACATCTCTGGCATTCCAAATCCCTAGTTTCTTTCGCAATGAACAATCTTACAAAGTTTTCATTCCTACATTCCTAAGTTACGATCATCAAAGAAGAATTAAAAGCTACGAAAAGCAATCCTACGAAAAATCATAAGGACTTTCACTGTTATCTCGTAACAAATTACTCTCAAGCCATCGAGTACCATGACATTAATCATTCAGGATCGCGAACTTGAATAAAAATCCTGTCCCGTACGAGTGTCGAGCGCAAGTTTTTCGTGTAGATCCCGAGCCACGTGTTCGATATGGGTGATTCGATGGGCTAGCAGCATCGATGCTGGTCGCGTATAAATTTCATCCGGCTGTTTAATTGAATATTTAAGCGAAAGGCCGCGGCTGATTTCGCATAATCGGCCGGTTTATTGACTTCGAAAGAAACAACTTTCGAGAGGGAGTATATATATATACATACGTTTGGTTCGTCACGAAGTATATTCCCTTTCGTGGCGGTGGTCGGTTTCTCTTTTAGTCTGCACCTTTTTTCAGTTCTGGCCATCCTCTGCTCTGCGCATTTTTCCTTTTTGGCTCCCGCTAGCCAACCACCCCACGTAAATATATTCGTATACAAGGCCCGTCCTCATGTTCCACGCATGAAGTACGAAGCGATACGACGTGGTGCGTGACGTTTGCGATCAGTGGGTTCGGGAACGGCAGGTGTAACTGTAAAAAACAGCCGCAAAAATTCAGGCTGCTCTCTCGAGGAGAGAAGAAGCCCTTGCTTGCCTGCAGCCTCAGCTTTCTCATCCAGTTTCATCGTCCTCCGTCTTCTACTTTCGGTTCTTCCTTTTCGCTCCCGTCCCTTACACGCCCTCGGCTGCCTTCTGGTATTTGATGGAATAATAACAGGGCGAAGATTCGTGATGCGCCACGGCTCGTTTCCAATGCGGTATGACGCGTCCGACCAGATACGACAGGTTGCACGAAACCAGACTAAATGACGGATCATTAATAAAAGAAACGTAAGCTATTGGTTGGAAGGAGCTGTTCGTTGAGTAATTTTAGGACATTGTTCGAGTGGCTTTTTTTACATCGTGCAAGAATTCGCCAATTTCCTGAGTTTGTGAAATATTTAAAACTAACCCTCTACAGTCCACGGTGTATCTTTTTATACTTTGTAGGCAAATTAGGCCGTTGAATACCAGTTTTTGTAGTGTTCCGGGCTTTTCAATGATTTAGGAAATTTCTCTGGTATTCTTCGACACCTGGTTCTAAATATTTTTGAATGAAAATAGAAAGGAATAACTGTAGGTTAAGAATTACGTTTTATACGAGATTCGTCTTGTTGGTGAAAGTTTGTACCGAAAACCTATATTCCCTAGACTGAATGTCTTCTGGACGTTTCCCAAGGTTCATAGAGATTCGAAGGACGCTCGTTCTGCTGAAGAGAACTACCTTTAAGCGTATTCCTCTCGCGCGCGACGATCAAGGCTGCGCTGGCCCTGCGTTCTCAGACAAGACGGCGCGTTTTGTAGAAACACGATCGCGAGAGTATGGATAGCTGTGGGATGGTGGGCTTCTTTGGACAATGCGCGGACACAGGCAGGCGGTCTGTAGATCGGGGCCGACTGACGGAGCAGAACGTAGCTCGCGGCCGGTTCGATGAAAAAGAAGTCATGCACGTAAGCGGGTCGAATCGCTCTAACGCAGACAGGCTATACGGTGTAGATCAAGTATGCGATGCATTTATGCGTCATGTGGCCTCAAGGATTTTTTCGGAAATCCAGGGAGGATATTCGGACAATATAGAACCGCTGAGAATTCGTTCCAACGGTAGAGGAACTAACTATATATCGATATGTATCGATTTGCATATGTGATTATCCTTTTTCAAGTACAAAGTACGATAGGTGTTAAGAACAGGTGGAAGATGGTTCAAAGTTTGGTTAGATTGTGGTGGAATTTTAGGTCTTTTTTGACACTCAGACATTTTATAGACATAGAGTATTGATTTTTACAGTATTGATCTTTCTTCAAATGTAGGAAGAGTTTGGAGAAGACGTAGAGTGGTTCAAAATTTGTTTCGATACAAGGACGAACTCTCGATACAAACTACCACATCCTGCGATCTACATACGTATACGTATAGTCCAAAAGCCGGTCGAGAGTTTTCTAAGCCACGAAAAATGAAAATAAACGGCAGAACTCGTGCATTATTCGAACCATGTTTCGCTTTATTACTTATAAAGTATATCCTCGAATGAAAGAGTGGTAACTACGAGTACGAGCAGAGGACAGGGTCGAAATGGAAAGACGAGGAAAGAAGCGAGCAAAGAGGGCGAGAAATAAGTAAAGCTTCGCTCGGTCGTGAAAGAAAAAGGGGAAAAGAGAAAAAATGTACGGAGCAAAGGGGTCAGGCACGCAAGGAAAGAGACGAGCAGGTTCGAAGAAAAGAGAAAAAGAGGGAGAGAGAAGGCTACGGGCTTGGAAAATGAGAGAGGAGACAGGCCGGTGAATGGCAATGGCCTGAAGTGTACTAGAAGAGCGAACCAGGGAGAAGAAGGAGAAAACAGGAGGGGGAGGGAGAAAAGAAGAAGGGAAAGGACGAAGAAAAAGGGAGAGAAAGAAAGAGAGCATAGGCCTGTGTAGCAGGCCATCACAATGTGTTCTGGTTGCTTCGGTCTGTCCGTTCGTTCCTGTGCACGTCCGTACGTCTGTCCGTTGTCTGCCCTGGCACTCCAACCGAGTGTATAGCCGTCTGGCCCCGGTGGAGGGTCTCTGACCGATTATCACTTGGTCTTTATGCTCTTTGAGGTTCTTTTAAACGTCTGTCCCGTTTCTCTGCTTCACCTCCTCTTACTACGTTTGTTCCTTCTCATCGCGCCTCGCATCTCATCATAGTCTTTCTTCCCCTGCCCTTCCATCCTTTCTTCTTCTCCTCCCTTGCGCTTTGTCCACATTCTTTTCGTCGCCATGAAATTCTCTACCCCCTTCACGGTGTTTCTTCGTATCTCACGATCCACCAACCTGTTCTCCGCTTCTCTTAATTCTTTCCCCTTTCTTCTGTGAAAAATCTTTTCGTTTGCCTACACTGACCCGGGCCTTCTTTCGGTTTTCTTCGTGGAAATGTTGGTTGGTAGCGACGAACTTGTCAGCATAGGTTGGTTGGTAAAATGAGAGATACAGTATCATTCAGTATAAATGATTTTGATAGATACAGTATCATTCAGAATCGAGAGACTCGTAATGGGAAAACGACGCTTGTTAAATTTGTCGAATTTTTATTACGAGCAACGATCTATAATCTATATCATTTACTTATCGTTGAATGAAAATTAAACAACTTTTATGAAAGCTCGTCGATCGTTCACTATGTCGAACGTCTCATTATAAAAAATTGAAATCTATCGGGAGGAAATTAAAGATGATGCAGCGAATCCTTCAATTATTCAAGCGATTTCCATCGACTGTTAGAGTCGTTCGGATAGTTATGAACGGTAGTGTGCGTGTTCGTTGTGAAAAAATTTACGGGGAAAACATTTCATTGGTTTTTGATAGCTACTACCGATATGCTTAATCTGCAGCCGACGAAAATATTGGCGCTTCGTTAGCCGCGAATCCAACGATTTACGTGACTATCGACGCGACTCCTCGTCTCACGAAGGGATAAGAGGATTACAAGCGAGAAGGATTATGGTGAAAAACAACGCGAAGCGAATCGCACTGGGGCCGTTTATCGGAATTCGCCTTGCATCCACTAACTCCTCGTTAAACGCCATTCTTGGATAGAATCGTGTAGCCAACAGTTTACTGTTGTACAGTCCTCAACAAGCAATCGTTTCTTGTAAAATGTAAATAACACACACATTAATCATATTTGAAGACATACGTTTTTCTAAATTTTATCATTATAACGGACGTTAAAATTTAGAAAATAAATGGAAATAAATTCAATACAAAATTCCGTATCTTCCAAACAAATTTCCATTTTTCCACAACTTTCTATCAAACTTTAATCTTTTTATTCCAAAAAGGTTTGAACACCTGACCAAAGTATTACTTGTATAATAAGTTAGGTATCGTAATAAGTAAGAATTTCTTCAAGTCCTTTTAAAGCCTCAAAATAATAAGAAATCAGGCCAGGGATTCGAAGAATTCCATAATGCTGACCGTGCTAGTGAAAAATAGGCGGAGGATTAAGTAAAAATCCAAAAGATTTAACCATGAAATCCCGATTGTAACAGCGTGAGCTCCGGTAATCCAACTTGTCTGACCGTGTAAGTGACGGGCAAAAGGTCGGCGGAGGTTTATGGTAACGGTAAACGGGGTGCTCCTCGGTATGCCTTTCTTTAAATACCATAGTATAGTTCTCGAGTGATCGTCCCAGTTCCACGAACTCGGTGTCCGGTTCCAAGTATGTATATCCGTGGAATGCCGCTGTTCAAGCTGTCCGTAAAACTTGCATTTTTGCATTTCCTTCCCTTCCTCTCTCCATCCTCTGCCATTCCACCGCTGAATGTTCGTATCTCAATGCGACTATCAACCTACGCGCTTCGCCTTTCGCCAACGAGATTTCATTCTCGGATCGACGTTCTTCAGGGCCAATGACTAGCAACGACCGTGTTCAACCGATCTTTCTCGTTATGCGAGCACTCTCTGTTTACGGTACGCTGACTCGAGATCGAAGACCCCTTATCTTGCAAGTAGATAAGGCTTATTCATCGTGCAGGACAAAGCTAACAACTGCGCGAGACGTTTGGCGAGAGTCTGCGACGATGATGACGAAGCTGAGTCACGTGGTTAAGACGGAGAACGATACGAGAGGTGGGTTGCGAAGAATGGTAACACGGAAGCCTGAACAAGCACTCGGTTAAATCTTTACCATTTTATGGTGTATACGAAACGATTCGCGGATTGCACGATCGAATATGTTAGGGGATCATCGGAGAACCGAAGCTTTCGGATCACGTGTTTGTCCATTTATAGGACATTTCTTCATTCGATTTTACAAAAATAGATTAACTCTTCTCCAGGTGTTCAGTGTAATAACCAAATGCGGTTGACAAACATGTTTACGTATTGATGATTTGAATTATCTGTACCTGTCTTCCATATAAATTCCATTAAGATCAACAGATTTGGAATGTTCTCTTCTCACATCGCAAAATCTCCTATGAAGTTTCAATTAATTTTGTTAAAATTCAAACAAATATTGTTCTACATGGCGAAGTATAAAAATCGGTCGACTCTAGCATTTCAAGATTTTGCGTCCTTTTCTCTAAATAAGGAGCGGCGTTCGATAACGCCGATATCGCCATGTAACCAAGGGGTTGGGAAGGCTGAGTAAGACACGGAACTGGTTTCCGCCATTAAGACAGAAACTCGAGAATGGATATCGCGCCGCTTCTGACATTCCACGATTAATCTTTCCGATGAATTATTATCACTGACCAAGCGTGTATCAATTCCTCGCTTCAGATCAATATATGTCTACAGCTTTCAATTTCTTTTATCACTGCTTCTTTTCAACTTTTAAAAACGTCAAATATTACATTTAAATTTTCCTTTGTAAGTGATTGAATTTTGGAGCAAAGATTAGGAGTAGCGTATCAAAATTTGCTTGTACGAGCGGCATGTACTCTATGTTACGTCTGCTGCGCAGTGCTTGAGAGCGAAAGGGTGACACAACGGAACGTGCCGGGTGTGATGTGCCAAATATGCATAGGTTCATCTGTATTGGAGAATCTCGGGTTCTGCTGCCCGATTGTCTAGGGGACATTGTTGGTGCGTGCCACGGATCGCAGTGGTCAATGCACTATCAATGGATTCTTGTTAGCATAAGATCCACGTGGTGTTACGATGTTTTCTCTTAATTTCATAATTTCATAAATCTTTAATAATTTCATGATTTCTCGACAATTGTTCAAAGAGCACGATTTTTATTATAAGTGTGGTTATAATATGTAAGGACTTGTAAGGAATTTTAAGGAAGTTATGTTGTTGCATCTGTATGAAGTTAGTATACTTTTGTTACAGTATTCGTTCTATCGAAAATGTTCAAGCTATTAGAAGAAAAATTATTTAAAGGAATTACATATTAGAAAAAAAATGTTGTTTTCTATGGTATTACACTGGCCCGATACGGTACTAAATACAAGTTTCTATAGCTTCATCGTGAATCATTACACTCAAGCTAATCTTAGTGAATAGAATAATTAATAAGCTCCTCGGATTATGAATTAACTAACGAACATAATTCGATCAGATGAGCATACAAATAGTGTACAATTTATTACTATACCATCTGTTCTCGTTGGTCATTTAGAAAACGAGATTCCACTGACATCTTTCTCAAGTTTGAAAGCCTATTTCCAAATGACACTAATCAATCGTATCGATCAAGGTATCTATCTAGTAGAATCATCCGTCAAAACAAGGTATATTCTTCGTAACTAAATTTCCTCCAACTAAAACAAACTGACCCTGACAACCTACCACAGCAAGATCAAAGAAGGTGTAATACAACGAGAGAGAGAGAGAGCACGATTCGTCCGATTAAGTAGCGAGTAATCGGGTCGTTGGGTTGACTCGCGCTAGCGACTGCCAAGAAACCAGACGATTTTCGCGACAGCACTCGTCAACTATGACTGCGACGGCGACTGCGGCGACGACAGCAGATGTGTGACGATAGTGTGGTGGTGGCGGTAGCGGTAGCGGTGTTGGAACCGGCGGCGGCTGTGGCGGCGGTGGCGGTGGTAGCCGTGACGGCGGTAGTGGTGACAGTAGCGATGGCGGCGATATGGAGAATCGAAAGAGGCTGCAACGGTGACGAAAGAAAGAAAGAGAGGGTGTCCCATGCTAAAGAAAGGGTTAGAGAGCGATGAGATGGAAGAGAACAAGAGAGAGGAGAAAGAGAATAGAAACAAGACGGATGTGTAGGGAGGAGTAAAGGTAGTAAGTACACACTACACATAGAGGTGAGGGACAGGCGCGCGAGACGCGGCAGAAACTCGAGGGACGGAAAGGGGCGAAAAGCGACGAGCGCCACCGAGACGAGACGAGGCGCGACGAGGAAAGACGATGAAGGCCGACGGGGGTCGCGCACCGCGGCGCTGAACGCAGTGCCATCCGATAGGCAGCACCGTTTGCTCCACGGATCTTCGGCTCGCTCGGCTTCGAGCTTCGGTCGTTCGCTGCGTACGATCCACACGCTCGATCCGCCGCTTCTCCTTCCTTTTTCGTTCGTCTTGGCGTGGCTGCCGTGGCGTCCATGCCGAGAAAGGAAAAGCCAGCATCGACACGCTGCGCACGGTGGAAAACACGGGGCCGCCGCGAAGACGCGTGCACTGGTCGTGTGTGTCGTTGCCGCGCGTAGTTTTACGTGTACTGCGTATACGTCTGATCGTGCTCGTGAACAGAGGTGCCCCCTCTTCTCGTCCCAAACGGCGAACGCGCGGTGGTCAACACGGTGCGTGTGCTTGTCTCCTTCCTTTTTCTCGCACTCTTAGCCTCTTTTTTTTTTACTTTACATCCTTTCTCGCTTCTTTTCGTCTTTTGCCTTTCGCCTAGCGCACGTTGTTGTTGTCTTTCTTTTCGACGATTCTCTCGGTCTCTGTCCTTTTTTTCTTCTCCCTCTTACTCTGTTTTCTTTTTTTTTTCATTTTGTTTTGCTTTTTTTTTACCATCGATCGATATTGTCTTTAATCGTTCACTGTGCCATGTGATTCCACTGAACCACACTTCACACAACCATAGCAAACGGCAACGTGCGTGATAGAATTTCCTGCGAGGGGATACACGAGTTTTCATCGTGTACGCAAAAGGTATAGGTATACTCATTCTCGGAACGCAAGAGAGACCCAGCATGGCCGCCCAGCACAAGACGAGTCAGAGTCGGAGTTCCTTACCGGTGTCCACACTATAACGGCAGCACGCTCTCTGTCTCCTTTCCTCTCTTCCTCCCTTTTACTCTCTCTCTCACTCTCTTCTCTCTCTCTCTCTGTTTCTACCCGCCTTCTCCCGCCGTGTTTCAAAGCGTACACACTTGCGCTTCATCCTCTTTCCTCTTATACGTGTACATACAGACACGTCGCAATCTGTCTTCGTTTTTGCACAACGTTGTTGCTCTCGTTGCGTCGCTTTCTCGCTTTCTCGCTTTCTACTCCACGCTTTTCCCTCGCAGTTCGTTCCTACGTCTGTCCACGTCTCTTCGTTTCGCGCATACCCTCCACTCAAGTCGTGTTTTTCTCACTCTTCCTTGCGGGCTGGCCGGTTTCTCTTTCGCTCCCTTTCTCTCCCAGTTTCTGCATCTCTCTTTCGTTCTTGTCCCCTGATCGCGCCTTTCATTCGAAAATAGAACGTCACCGCGCGTGCCGCGCACATTTTTCCTCATGAAAACAGCGAATTCCCACTCGCTGACACGCGCGCGCGAGACACAAGCGAGCGCTCGTGTCGTGTTCTAACCTCACTTTCCGCGAAAAATTCTGCGGATTGATCGATATCCAACCCATTAACACGTGTATATAAACTAGTTTAAAACTTCTGTCCGGTGTTTCGCAACACGTAGTTCACTTAAAATCCTATAGAAATAAAGAAACTTCCATTAACTTTTTAATCATACCATTTAATATCATGCACATATGGCATGCAGTTTTTTTTTTTTTTCATTTGATCGATCATAAATAATCAGATGATTTAATAGAGGTGCTATTTATTGCTCCCAGCGAAAAATTATTCCACGTACTTAGGTGGCGTGTTTAATTGCCGTTGCGAGCTGATACACGAAACATGTGGTGCATCGATGGTCGATTTTTGGCCAAGTTTGGCAAGTGTCAGACGCATAAGAGCCGATGTAATATTTTTATCGCGGCCAATAGACCGTAATAGGAGGGTTACTGGCTTTTCATTTATCGTCTGTTGGCTTTGTTGCGGTGTCAGACGGAGGCAGACGTCCGACGATATTCTGGCGGGAGAGACTCGTAAAAATAGTGTCTTCACCGTTTCCTCCCTTCGGCTCCCGCGACTATAATTAGCACTATTCGCCGTTTTCTGCGTAAACAAACATTCGCTGCTTTGTGTTGTGGCAGCCTCTTTTATCGTCGCTCGTGTGATTTCCTGTTCGATAAAGTACGTCGAACAAACACCAGGGAAAAACACACGGCTATCTACGGCAGTCACATCGGTGTGTCGTTGGCTAATGTCGACGGTCTATCGATGCTACACGAGTTTTGCATTAGGAAAGTGTGGACAGTAGAAACAAGACCACTCTGTTCTCGAACCACCGCGTCCCTTTTCCTCCTTCGTGATTCTACGTTGGCGTATTTCTAGGAGACGTTTGCTCTGTAGCAGAGAGGTGGACTGAACTATTCATGTCCGACGACCGTTCATAAAAATAGGATTTTAGTGATTTCTCCGTACGATGTTCCGCTTAATGGTGCCTAGCATGCCTGGTAAATATGTACATTTTCCGGACATTCTTCCATCGATTCTCTCTTTTCATCGATATTTAGTAATATTCACGCGTCTTACCGCTAATACATCGAAATTGGATTTTTTGGATTTTTGGAAGGCATCGTACAATGACCAGTCACGCGATATATAGTCATTATAGATATATAATAGATATGTAATTTAATATGTACGAAGACATATAAGAATTTTGAAATTCAATATGTTGTCAACCAATGTCAGGTCGAAACTATTTTAGCGCTTGATTTTCGGATTAAATACATATTTGCTTTCTGTCAGCCTTGAACATGTGAAAGAAAATATTAATGACATTACGCGTGCAGACGAATATTAATTAAGTTAAGAGGTAGAGTTCTAAATCCCATGCGACTTCAGAAATCAGGGCACGGTTGAACTAATGTCATAAATGAAATTGTACAAGTTAGAAATTACAGCTTATCAACGCTAATAGATTCTCTCGCATAACAGCGCCAAGTTTGATACGAATGAAACGGATGAAGGGCTTCGGGTAGATTTTACAAATTATGTACATGTCAGCTAATTATCATATTTTGTGTAAAATTGTAAAATTACAAAATAAATGTTTCTAACCTATAACTGGTAACTTGTCTCTTAATTCATTATTATTAGTAGATTATTTTATAAGTTATTGTGTATCAGCTGGATCGTATAACTTTCCGCACCAGCTCGTTGTATGACGTCGCCTCGACGAACGTGATATCAATTGTTATCATTGTTTTTCTTTTTATCAACAACATCGTGAATACTGATTAGCGTTTATCTCGACTGTTGCCGACTATGCATCCGGAATAATTACTTCTCGCGCGGCCATTATATTTATTCGCGTTTACCGCCAAGGGGCACGATATTCTACGTGTAAAGGGCCACAGGGAACACAGTTCACCGATCCTCCACATAAATAATAAATCCACGCGATGCGAGGTAGATCTCGACAAGCAGCACTCGAAATCTCGAGTGCACGTTACGCGGGGCAACATTTTCATTTTTATGCTGTATGTGCGTGCTTGCACGAGAGAACTCGTCTTACAGAAAAGCAAGGGAAGGGGAGGGGCGCGTTTCACGTGTGTTGGACATCGTCTCGTTATATTGTATCTTGTATGGTCGGTTGCACGCGCGAGCAAAACCGTAGAGACAAAAGAGGGATGTAAAGGGGAAACGAAACGAGGGTACGAAACGAACGAGTCGACCTCCGTTCCTCAACTATTTCTTTACTCGTATTTTACGAAGTTATAGAAATCACGGCTTCATAGATCAGAATGAGACAGTGCATGCTGCACGCTACTGTTTCTTTTTATCACGCGACCGTCTACTCTTGTTTGTAACCGACGTTATCGTTTGATACCGTTGTGCGTTCCATGTCTTTGTTCCAGCGATCTTTAGCGTTAGAGTCGCGATTTTCGATGTATACGTATAGGGTGTCTTGTGCAAATCAGAGAATTTGATTTTCGATGTTTCGATTAAAGATACCGAGTGACGTTGAATGTAGCCGATGAAATGTAGCTAAAGCACTTGTTTTAAGAGCGATCATGATTTTTTTGTTGAGAACGTTTAAGAGAAATTTTTAATTATTATCTTCTTGACGGATCTTATTCTATGTTGTTGTCGGATAATTCGCAAAAGTAGGGATGATGTCATAGTTCGTATTCCAAGATTCCTGTTTTTTTTTTTTTTCTCATAATTTTAACGAAAATTTGTAAATTAATGTTTCTAGATGCTTAAAAAGTAATATATATTTTCTGCGCGATCGATAATATCTAGTCGCTTATACTACCTTCGCACTTCGAAATTATTTCTTTCATTTTATCTGAACGCATAATCGAAACACCCAATTGTACTTTTCATATCAGACGAAGCAAAGCGTATCTGTATAGACAGACTTTCGAGCTCGTTTCTCTGCGTTCCATTGATCGAACTTGTTACGTACGTATCTCCTTTGTTTTTTCTTGTCGCAAATTGCAGCTGTTCATATCACACATGTACGAGTGGGTACACGTATCGGAAACAAATGATAACAAACCTGCTGCCAATTATTCGCTTTTTTTTTCAATCCATAGCTTCGTAAAAAGATTTTTAAATTCATTAATACGTACTGTAATATGTATGTAATATGTTAACTACAGACGTGCATATCTTTACTATCATCACAAATTCCTCTTCCTTAATCGAGCTACCGATCAACTCTATAAATTGAAAAGTACAGACGACCGATGATATTAGAAATACCGGTTTTCCAACTTACCTGACAGTTAAGCGATATAAATTAAGTTATTCGAATTGAGTCATTTGTTTCTCGGCGATCGAACATCAGTTCTTATCGTACTTATGTATATACCATATGAAGCGAAGAAATTAACAAGTAGTAGAGTTGATTAATTTGACTTTTAACAAGATGAATTAAGAAATCGTGCGAAAATAATACCTTGTAATAACAAATCTATATTAATATTTGTTACAGATACGTCGTAATTGCTCCTGGAGACCGATAACCGGGGTCGATTTTGCGAAAATTCGTTGGATCGGAACTCGCGAGTGCGGTGAAGGAACGAACAATACAGAGAATGCCAGGGCGGGCAGCGGAGGCGCGTGTACTCGCGAATGCTCGTCCGGCGATCGTTCGCGACAACGATCGGCACGACTCGCGATGATGGCGGAGCGCGATCGCGTAGCAGCGATATCGTCGGTGGAGTTGGCGCGACGCGGATACCTCGGTAGAAACGTTCGACACGCGACGGGATAAATGCGAGACCGAAATCTCGTGGGTGAACCAGTTGTCGCGGCGACGAAGAAGAAAAAGAAGAAAAAGAGACACCTGGAGTCGGGTCGATACAAACGGAGCCCGAGCTGGTTCCGGATAAAGGTGAGAGCAGGTGTTTTACTAAGGAGGAACGATAATAGGAGGTTGGATGTAGATCAGAAGGAGGAGGAAGAAGAAGAGGCGGAGGAGGGGTCGAGGAATTTTGGAGTGGATAGCGAGACGACAAATCTCGAGGAAAAGGAAGAAAAAACGAGAAGAAGAAGGTGTATTGGAAATATTGCAATCCAAAGGATCCACTGTAGACAAGATCGGCCTATAACCAGCTGGACTGGACGGCCTCGCGAGTTTTCGTTGTAAGGCCGGGAGTTGTGGGGGTCACCACGGGGGCGGGGGTGGGTTTGCCCCTGCTTCTTCTGGTCGTCGGTGTTCTTGGTAATCAAGCGTGCACGACGACGGCTGCGCCGGTGGTTTCCGATCCGCACGTGTCCCTTGACGCTACGCCTCCTCGTCTTCTGCCTCGATCAACGGACCGTTCATCGTCGTCGTCGTCATCATCATCAATATTGTCATCATCGTCGTTCCCGTCTTCCTTTCGAAGAGCCATTTACAAGGGTCGATTTTCCAATCACCATCCGGAGAACCCAACCTACGAGAGCGCCTCGAAGGGAGAACTGGATTATCACGAGGTATCGTTGCTACCGGGCGAACGAAAAGACCCGAACGGTCTCGACGGGGATCGGTTGCTCTCTGCCTGGGAACGAACGAGAATCGATACCATCGGAAGGAAGGATCCTTCTTCCCCTGTAGTAGCAGGCGGAAGAGGAGGCGAAGGAAGTGAAGGAGGCGGAAAAGGAGGAAGAGGAGGAGGAGGTCTGGCTCACGAGAGGACCAAGTCGAGACGGCGACAGGTCGCCGCAGTGAGCCTGCTCGATGATCGAGGATCATCCTCTTTAAGCCCCGTCGAACCATACCAATTGGCTACGAGATTTTTTCGTCCTCGTAACACGGAACCATCTTCGATCCATATCGACGGAGTAGAACCAGAAATTCGTCGAGGCGGTATTATCTTTACCGCGAGCGAAACAACTGGCAGTGACTCAACGTTATCATCGTTGGCTTTCGAGGACGCTGTCGGTGATACCTTATCGAACGAAAATCGTTCGACGACCACGGGAACAACAACAACAACGACAACGACGACGACGACGACGACGACGACAACGACGACGACGACGACGACGACGACAACGACGACGACGAAGACGACGACGTTAACAAGAAAAACAGCAAAAACGGCGACTACGGTAACTACGGTACTACCAGTCCCTTGGACTAACACGTCGTTTCGTTTGGTTCATCGAACTGTGCCTAGATTATCGGACGACGAAAGTGTAAATTCGGGTAAATCAGCCGGTAGACGCAACAGGAAGGCTAAAGACGAAGAAAAAGTGGTAGAGGTAGATATCTCGTCTCGTAAAGACGACAGGTTCGCGTTCGCGGGGGACCGTAGTAGTGGTGAGGTCAAAGGTGGTGGTGGTGGTGTCGTCGAGTGGACCACAACAGTCGCCAGGCCGATGTCAGCGTGGTCGTATCCTGAAGATGAGGAGCCGGGAGCTGGAAACGTAAGGACACGCTCGAGGCCGAAAGAGGCGGCGAGCGAGGACAAGGAGGCCGAGAGTGGCGAAGAACAGGTCAAGGTCACGGTAACAGAAGCCAAAGGCTCATCGTCTACGTCGACTACGGCAAGGACCACGAACACGTCGCCGACGACCACACAGTTACCACCACCGAGTCAAGATACCTCTATGGAAGCACGTGAGTACCACGAAATCTATTCTTCTTCTTCTTCTTCTTCTTCTTCTTCTTCCCCTCTTTTCTTTGCGTCTCTACGCACAGGCGTTCTCTCTCGTTTCGACCACCAAAGAGAGTTTCCGACCCGTGGCCGGCTCGGCTCGTCTCTTTCTGTCGGAGGCTACACGCGAGCCGCGTGTCTCTCGCGTTGCTTCTTTTGCCGTGCCTCTCCCCATGGACATGTTTACAGGAACCGAAGCTCGACGCAGGACCCTTGGTCAGGTTATTTTTAACTATTCTAACCGTGCGGCCACTTTCTCCTTGCCCTCTCCCTTCGCCCTCGGAGTCTTTCTACCTCGCGTTCGTCTCCGTGATGTCTCGTGCCGCTTGCGTTCCCGCGTCTCACTATGACCTCGTGTTCTACTCGTTCTGGGTCCTTTCGTTTTAGGTCTTAGGCTGTGGTTACGATGGATGCGTATTCCGACGAATTGACTTTCTGACCTGATGAACTCAATACGACGATGTATTAAGTTGTTTTAAAAGCTTTTTTCGTTTTGTAAGGAAATAATAGATGCGCAACATTGTTTCTTTTATATTATTTCATTGAACTATGATCCATTTTGTCTCGATGGAACAGCAAAATGACATAAAATAAAAACTGTTACGCATCTATTATTTCCTAAACGAAGGAAACTTTTGAGACAACCTAATAATTAAATACAGTACAATAAATAGATTTTAAACGAACGTGTGCAGTGCAGTCCTCGAACGTTCCATTCGTCAAAACATCAAGTTGATTCGAGTGCGCACCCACTGTACCCATACGCGTGAAAAGATCGGAAAAGATCGTTGTTTGTTTGTATAGTGACTACTTTTTCGCTTTCATTTTGATGAGTTTTGCCTTTTTAACCTTTTCGTTCGTTTCAACCCTTTGAAGGAAGTACGGGATGCAGGGCTGGATAAAAAGAGAGCACATCCTGTAAACACGTTTCTCTTCTCATTTTGGAGCAGCATATTATTTACTTTTGCTTTTGATCTTATTTTATGATATCGAAAGATAGTACTTGTACTACCATAATACCTATTGCCGACATATTATACACATTATTATTTATTACAAATATTGAAATCACGCAACTTTTGCACAGAGCAATTTGATAATCAACTTATAATTCAATAGTTATACCATATATCGTAGAATTAACAGTAAATAGGAAATAACGAAGAAACAATTAGCCGAAACTGACAAAATGTAATTATTTTTCAACCGTACAAATTATCGTACAAATTAGTTAGGATTCATCCTCGGTATAAATTACCTAAAGTTACCTATAAACACCAATTGCTTGTTTAATCAAAAAGGTACTCCAACTTACTGTTAGAACCTGCTAATAACAACGCGATATGATGTAAATAATTGTTCACGTTCGTTGTCTTACAATACAAACTTAACTCGAAGTATCGTCGGCGAAAGGAAGGAAGGATTCGAGTATAAAAGCGTGCGAAGCCTACCTTGATGAAGAAGGGAGTGGAAGAAGAAGAAGAAAAAGAGGTGGAAGAAGAAGGGAAGCTCGCCGTGAGAGACGTGCGCATCTCGTGTGTTTTTGATTACGCTTGCACGACCGTACGCCGGCTGCGTACGACGTACGGCTCGTGACTTCGCGTATGAATCAGCCAGCTATTCTTTTCGCGCACTGACCGACCGCCGACTTCGTTTCTTCTCTCAGCATGCTCGTCTCATTCTCTTACCTTGTCGCACACATCGGCCCGCTTTTACCGTGTCCTTGTCTATCCGAGCGAATGGGACGAGCGAACAACACGGCCGAATCCACGGCGATATCATGTCGTTTTCTTCGCCACCTCCCCTGTTCGCCCTTCTGCGTCGCCCTTCGCCACGACCAACTTTGTACCTTCCTCGTCAATCTTCCTATACGCTTCGTTCCGCGTAAATCTACCATCGGGGAAAGCAGCTCTCAGCTCGATGGATGCGCGATCCTTGCTCTAGGATCAGCCTTGAATTTCTTCCCGAGTCTTTCAGATCTTGGGATTTGGATGGTTTTTCTTGGACGTATTAGGTCGTCCGAAAAGTTTCCTTCGTTTTATAAGGAAATAATGGATGTACAACATTTTTCGTTTTATAGTATTTTATCGAACTACGTATGATACATTTTCATCTATCAAAATAAAGATCACAACGTTCGACAGATTAGGTTTCATGTTTGTATACAGATGCGTTGTTGTAAAAGACGTGTCTGTGAAAGAAAGACACTTTTCGGACAATCTAATATAGTTTGGATTATTGGCTTTGTAAATTACAGTTGTTTTTTAGCAGATAGTTCTTAATAGGAATCTTTCTACTGTAAATTATTTCTTAATAAGAGTATCGAGAATTTAGGAGATTTTCTGTAACCATTGTATTGAGATTGTTGAATCGTGGAAGACCTGCATACGTGTACGTATACTGTGTATCGAGAATTTTTATGTCATCGTTGTATCGTACACATCATCGCTGTGTACTACAAATCTTAGAGCAACCTTGGCTACTTTTTCGTTGCACACTTTTCGATAGATAATTGGCTACAATTCGGTATAGTAACAATTGAGAATAAAATGTAATTCTTGTAAAGCGTAAAATTCCAGCTCGCTATTACTGTATGAAAAAACATACATAGAACGGTGCAAACGAAATTGTGATTAATACTAAATAGAGATTTCGCTCCAAGAGTATTACGATATTACTTTACTTGAAGTATCTTGAACGTTCCTGTACATTCGTAAGTAACGTTTCTATGTTTACATATTTCCGCTCTAGTTATAAATATCTAGCGTTTCTTCGTTACAACTATTTATACACATACGTACGTATGTAGCCTACTCAGCGATTAAATTCCATTGTGTACAAAATCATTTTAATCTGAGACAGAATGACGCGTTCTAATATATTGAGAATCTCGACCGAAGATATGCAATGACAACAAACGTATTGAGATCGTTTCGAGTCAATGAACAAACAAATCTAATCACTGATCGTGTCAACGAGACCGAGCACTCATTAACGTCGAAATTCACGAATACACACAGACCAAGTACAAAGAAAGATCCGCTTTTTGGGGAAGCGTCGCGCTGTTTTATAGGCGTCGCGTCGCCGTTGTTTGCAATAACATCGGGATATCTGTATTTGGCGAATGCCGCTTTAAAAGCGTTGATAAAGCCGCGGAACCGACCGGTGGTTTATTTTAGATTATAATGTTGCATATCGCTGTGTGTAATCTCGATAAATAGCTCGTTAATTCCGCTTGATCATAATAAGATAACCGCGCGTTGGCAACGCGCCAAAAATTTCGACATTCCCTGATTCTGCCCGGTCCCTTGTCTCTCCGGCTCTTTCTTTCTTTCTTTTTTTTTTTTTTTTCTCTTTACTATCTTCCGATCCTCCCTCTGGTGCCTCTTCCATTTTTTCGCGTCCGACGATTCATTGCTTCTTCTAATTAACGCACCCTCGTACCAAAGATTCATGCTTCTTTGAAGTCAGCTATATCGTTTTCTTTAAATTCACCGTCGTTAAAATCCACGTTCCCTCTGATTTTAGAAACTTTCGTGCTACCTTCTTCCCCGTTTTTCTCGCTTTCCCAATAACATCGATAAGCAGCGTGACGAACAATGGCTACGAATGTTCGCGGATACGTTCGTAAGAAATTTAACAATATGGCCATCGTACGTGCAATTCGTCGTGTAAAAGCGCAGATTGATCCATTTAACGCATAAGAGTAGGATATATTCTTCTTAGATCGAGCTTCGTTAAATGTTATACTAAATGTTACATAAAAGCGTAGAAGCGTTAGCGTAGAAGAATTTGTGGGAAATTTAACAATGTGAGAATCTGTTGCTGTTCGTGTCGGCTGGTTTATCGTATTTATGGAAAAGAAGAATCGTAGAGTTTATAGAAGAGTTCAATGACTTGGAATATATATATATATATATACCTTTTAATCTTAAATTTATGAGGGGATGTTGGAGATTTTAGTAACAAAAAACAATGGCGCGGCAATAATTGACCATTTGTCTTTCTTTTTCTCTCGAGATGAATTTTTCTTTCGACAATGAACGCAATATAATGTACGATCTATCGTGCGATACACTCGAATTCAGAGAATAATTCAGAAATGTATTTTTTAATTCAGAAATATTTAAAGCTATGCTCAATGAATTTCCATAAAAAATCGGAGTCTGGTGGTTGGTTTTGAAATTGATCGGATGGAACGTAAAATTTTGCCTCTGTTTCTTATTCTCATGTTTATTTCCGTGTCTAATTCCGCATTCCAAGAACAATCGGTTAGTCCAATTGTAGTTTAGCTGAATCAAGGTCAGAAGATCGCGTTGCTCGAGTTTATTACATTAAGATAGCCGAGATCGTCGCGTCTGTTTAATAGACCTAATTTACCGTGTGCGTGTTGTCGTAAATGAAATCTTTACTCTGTCTATCTATCTCTCGATGAATATAGATAACACTATAGTCGATTTACGTACATAACGTTGCAAATACGCATTTTGTGATAGTGTGTTTCGTGATTAATTTGATCAATCCAATATCTTCTATCTCGCTTCATTCTTTTCTTTCGTAATATACGAAACATACTCCTTTATATTCTGTTTCCATTTGATCTTTCTCTCTTGACCTCATTTAAAGGTAAATTATTTATTTGTAAGTTTCCTGTAAGAGAAATTTATACAAATATTCCATTCTCATCTAGAGATATAGAAGAACTTTTTAAAAATCGACGTAATTCTACGATTGTCTGCTTAACGAAAGTAATTCTAAATATGTACGTGTGTATGCACTCGTATGGCCACTGTACGTATGACACTGTGTTCTCAGAACAACAGAGTTCGGTACTACAGAAAGTGACATACACCGTCGACTGTAAGTGTTGAGACACCTGCCGATATTTATTAAATTCCTTCTGTATTTATAATTTTCCGTTCACGCAATACCAGTTGACGCGGAGACGATGATCGAGCCAGCAAGGACGCTAATTACAATTTCGTTCGATAAATGAAATTGATATAGGTACCTTCGCTTCATTCTAATTTATCGCTTTGTAGGACACGTAAGCGAAGTTTTCCCCAATGTCTTGAACAATAAACACGTAAAAACATCCGTAACCAGTACTCTGTCACCATCGAACAGAGAAGATGGAACATCTTGCTGCGCAATCGTTCTACCAAAGACGACTCGCTGTTGCTTGTCGCGGAAATATGTATGAGAAATTCATCGTGTGAAAACGCGGGTTGCACGCGAACGTACGGTCTCCGATGTCGTTACTTAACGTGTTTATTTCGGTGAGCTTCTGTAACCCTCGAGGCGTTTTTTTTACGAGCTAATTCGTGATCTGGATAGTTCCCAAAGGCGAGTTCTGGTGAGCGTGGCGATACCGGGTACCCGGTATAAGAGGAATGACTAAATGGTCTGACTAACCGGTCAGGTATTCCAAAACCCGACCTTATTTTCACCGCTATAGAGAAGTGACACGTGAGTGACAAGGAGGGCAGGTAGTTTTCGTGGTAGTTTGCGTGGAGACGCGTACGAATTCCAGTCCGGTATTTTAGTGGTTTTCATCGCGCGACGCGACGCGCGGATCCCAAGGGACGGGTATACAGATTTCCCGTTCGAAACGATAAATTTACCGCCGCGGCGACTTTATTTTAAACGTTTCGCGCTATTCTCGCGCCGTTGAATTCGTCAAGATACACGTTGTGAGTTTAGCCATCACGCGACGATCCTCAACTCCAATTATACGTACAGAACCGTATATCTGTACGACTATAACGTAACGTTGCTTTTTTAACTCATGGTATACCACGATAAGCATCCTCAACGACCCCAATATTTGTTTTTTTTTTTTTTTTTTTTTGTCTTTGTATCATATACGAGACGATTGCGAGATATCGTAAGACATTCGGAAATCTACGAAGGAGTAATAACGATATGAGAGATCCAAATGTTCTAAAAAGAGTTCTCAGAGAATGTTCTCAAAGAGTTGTAAAAAACAGACGAACGTATCTTTGCATCGTGTTTAAATTATTTTATCGACTACTCAAAGATCGAATTCGCCCACTTTGCTCGCGTTAATTCTTCGTTCTTGTTGTAAAATCGAGCGACGAAAAGTTGCAACGTAACTGATCTTGATCGATTCGTGCCACATAATCTGTGACGGAGGCTGCGTTACGCGTGCACTGTGCACGCACGATCTTTAATGACGATCTCCTGGAATAGAAGGAGAGAGAGGAACCTTTAGGCCGTGAAACAATAGATTGGCAAAGCCGGGTAGACACGATGATTATCTTTACGACTTTGTAATAGTATAATGACGTGTTATTAGGCGGACAAATTGGTTCTAATAATTACAACCGTCTGAAAGTTTGGTTCCCATTCCCACGCTGAAGCAACCAAGCCTCGGCCTCCATCGTCTCCCGTATACGGTCACGCGAAAATATGCAAACTGTCCCAGGAATTTCACGTGCGATCCCGCGGCGCGTTGCGAAACGCGAGCACCGCCTTTTTCCCGCCCACTGATGCAGATTTATTTGCGCTTTCGTTCCGCGGTAATTATTCACCGGGGGTCCTTTCTCGGGGTCGTTCTCTTTCCAAAGCTAAAGTGCACACCGCGTAAACTGTATCGTTAAAGACAGTAATGTAGATTTGATTTATGGCCACGGACCCGGACCGTGCTATTTTTAAGATTCGCGCGATCTTTCGACCCCGTTACTTTGACACAAGTTTCTCACTTCGTAATCTACGAATCTTAATCGCTAACCCATGATCATCAAACTTCGCATCTTCCTCGTACTCTGGACGACGATGGATGCCTTACGGGTATCTTGCTGAGATTTTCTCACGCGCCATTTAAATGTTCAACTCGATGAAAAGCATAAATTACTATTGTGAAACTGTGAATTTGAAACTGTAAAAGTGTTGAAAGAACGAGGAAGGTTTTTCGATTTGAACGTAGAAGTTGCCAGCGTCTCTTAGCGCTTGTATGCTTTGTCATAGATTTTATGTCGTACGTAACGAACTCTGTCCTGTTTCTTTATCGAGTTTGAGCGAATTCTGCTTCTTGATCATTAAGTCAGAGAAATGCTATGAATTTAGTCCGATAACATTATACGAAAGTAATTGAAACCGAATTTTCGTGACTCACCTGTAAGCCAATGATACGAATCGGGGGTCGATAAAGCTGCAAATCTAAGATTCGACTAAAGATCGAAACCATCGGTCCAAAATACTTGAAAAATCCGGACGTCGTAGTTTCGTGACGGACAACGCAAGGGTTAAACATTTTCGCTGTGGTTGAAACGTGACGGCTGGCGCGAGAGCACGGCCGGGTGAAACCCCTCGATCGAGCTGTGGCTCTCGACAAATGCCTCGCGGATTCGTAATTTTTGTTCTCCCCTCGTCGAGAAGGGAGAATAAGAAAGCGAACGGGGGCGAGAGGCTGTTGGCGAGAGAAAGAAGGAGTTCTGTAAAAGTGTAAAGAAGATGGAACAAGTGAGCGAGAAAGGGAGAAGCGGGTGGCACAAAGGCGACCTGGTACAACGAACAGAATCGCGGAGAGAAGGTTGGAGAGAGAAAAGATCGGGAGGTGAAAAAAGTGACTGAAACGTTAGAGAGAGAGAGAGAGAGAGAGAGAGAGAGAGAGGGTGAAAGAGAGAAAGAGAAAGAGTAGGTAACTCTCCTGCGGAAAGGAGCACTCCTGCGATGAGAAGGAACGGAGAGATGGGCTGGAGAGAAACAAGAAAAGGGTTAACGTCCTTTCGTTCGCTCCTTCTTCTCTCTCCTCTCTCTACTCTCATCCTCGTTTCTTCCTCCTTTTTTCTCCCTTTCTCTGTCGTCCATTCTCCTTCGAATCTCTCTCGTCAGCACACCCTTTCCTTTCTCTGCTCTCTGCCTGTATGCCTCTCTGTCTTGGCTCTTTACCTCTTTCACTATCCCTCTCACCACCATCTCGTTTCTTCTCTTCGCCCTTCTTCAGCTTCGAACACGCACACTCCGCGGCTCGCTCACGCGGGTTTCTACTTCGTACTGTCTCTCCCTCTCTTGTATTCCCCGGTTCCCCGCCATTTATTATTCATCGGCAAGGAAAATTTATATACGTCTTACCGCTCGCCGTCATACTTAATTCTCGATTTACGATTCCGCGGCTCTCACCTTTTTTTTTTTCTTCGTCTTCTTGGTCGTTTTTCTTTTTGTCGGCGCTGCATGTCTGATGTCGGCGTACTTCTTCGCTTGGCTTCACTCCCTGTCCCTTTTCCCCCTCTCTCACACACATACTCTCTTTCTCTCTCTTTCTTTCTGGATTGTGCGAGACCACAATCTTCTGCTTCTTCTTCTTCTTCTTCTTCTTCTTTGGCTGTTCTTTCCGATCTCTTTTCTTTCTCGTCTTACGCCTAAATTTCCCTCGACGACCGACGACGCTTGATAATGGCCCCTCGTTGCGACCCACGGCTCCGTTCATCTTTAAAAGTGAATTATGAACTGAATTATGAACTGGATACTTGGCCTTGTTTTAACCATTCTCCTCGGTTAACTATTTTCGCTTTTATTAGCGAAAGTCGAAATTAAAGGCTTCTTAAGGGGGCGAGCGAGATTAAAGCTTTTTCAAGCGAGTACAGTGTAATTTTCTTCTCGAATCTGTTCAGTTGTTTCTACAATTACGCGCGTGTATGTGCGTTTTCAGCGAATAAGAATACACAGGTTGTTCACGATGGTAAATCGAGAAGCAGATGATTCTACGTAAAATAATAAAGTGGAAACGTAGAATAAGAATTCTTCATACACGTGAAACGTTGATTCTGAGAAATTCATTCTGACTTTGGCTCTGTAAAGATTCTATAAATCTGGTGTATAAAGGCGTTCTCTTTTACCCAATTCGTTCAAAACTTTTCCAATGAAATTTAAGACAGGACAATGTAATCCTCAACTTGTGTTTCTCCCGTAACCCTTTCGAATAGCCTTCACAAATTCTTACACCTCACAATTAGGCGTTATACTGCACGAATAAAAAATTTTCACCTACCAATCATTTTGCCAATAGTTTGATCTAATTATCGCGCCCTCCACAAAATCACAATGCGCTTTAATTCCAATTCTAATACCCGCGAGGATGTAAACGTGTGTAGCTAATAAAAAAATAATAGAAAAATGTTAATTTAAACTATCTTAAGCCATCGTCGGGACAAATTCTTCCGTTCCACGGAATACGCACCAAACTTGACAACCAAAACCAGTTGCAACAGTCATTTATTTGCAACACATAACTCCATAAACTGTGCGATCTAAATTATTCAGTGCAAATAACGTGCTGGCTGTGATACATCATACTCTTCCCCGCTGATATTTAATTCATACTTGGAAATTGCAGCGAACGAAAGAGGTGTGCGTGTGTATGTAGAGGTACATCGTGTCTCTAATTTGTCCGCGTCGATAAACCGGATCGAGCGTGAAAACGACGAGCACCAGTTACATCCAGTTATATCAATCAATCTGGAAGACAGAGACCGCCGGTTACACGACCTCTGTGCTGTCTAGTTGCAACGCCTAATATAAAATTTACCCTCCCTCCGTGTATGCAATGACACGCTTCTTCTCATTTTGCTCGCCCGGGGCTCCACCCGTGATTTATTTCATTAGGGCGTGATATTTCCAACCGGTGAAAGTATCTTTGAATTCGTCTAATAGATTTAGGGCAAGCATGATTCTAAGGGTAGCTCGGTGTAGGTATAGGTCAACGACAGAGGGGCGCGAAAGGGCTTTGGTCGCTATGGAAACCCTGGCGCAGCGCGTTGACTGTGGGGTGCCTCAAGTTTTTTATGGGCTGGACGATTGTCGGAGGGGTCGAGACTCTAAAAATCGTTACACAGACCTAGATACTCGCCTCTCCTCGATTTACCCTGCCGCGGTCGAAGGAACACTGGCTTCTCTTCTAGCGCTTGCAAACTTTTCCCGATTAAATCTTTGCTGAATCGTTAAAAGAAAAGATTTTATCGTTACTTTCAGACGAAACGTTCCAAGGATTGAGATTTATACTGCTCCAAGCCTTTATACTGCTTCGTAGGAAATTGCGTAACGTAGAGATCTTTGTGATAGACAGGGCTAGGTTCTCAGGTAGTAAGATGGAGACAGAGAGATCGATTCGCTAAAAAAAAAAAAAAGTAAATGTTTTAATTATTTCAGACGAAGATGGTTCAATATTGGAATTTGTATGAATAAAATTTGTAGCGGAAAATAGCCTGGTATTGGGATCTTCGAAATCGGTACTGTAAGGAAAAGAGGTGTCATAAGGAAATTGTAGTATGCAGCATTGTTGTATTTTTTGTTGTACGAAGCATTGTTTCAACGCAATCATAAAGATAATTATATATACAAATAAAACAATGCAGCAACGCGCGACAGTGAACAATACGGAGCAATACCTCTCTTACCCCTGTGGCCTAGTCTTCTTTTCAGCAACGCACAGTTGCTACCTAACGAAGAATTCCGCGTTTTCGTCGACTCTGGTCGTTCAACGAGATATTCGTCGTCTTGGAAATAAAAATTTTCCATGTTTTACAACGTACGTTGTTCGAAGCTATGGAAACCATAGTAACGTACAAGTCTGCGGAATAGACGGGAATAACTTTAAGGGTAGTAGAATCAAGGACAAGGGGGACTCACGACCTAAACAGCTCGATTGATCAAACTAGCCGACCCATTAATCGAATTTGCCAAGCCACACTGCCAATTTTCGAACTAAATCGATCCTTTTTTCTCCCTCACCTTCTTTTGAAACAAGAGTCATCATGTTCTAAAACATGTAAGAAAATCTTCAAACGCGAATAGACACGAGTGTACGTAATACGCTGTTTATTACACTTGCAACTTGTAAAACGATAAATACACAGCGAGATATTCCAACATCGGAAAGGAACGCTACGAGCTTAGCGAATTGGAGATTAAAAGCGGAACAGATGACGGAAACGAAAGTAGTAAAATAGTATCATCGGGTGCAGGGGCAGGCAGCAGCTGCATCCAGGTCTCCGATACTCGTGGTCTTTTCGTCACGGACGGAAAATAGCGAAGTTACGGGCGACACGCAACGACGCTTTTTCCCATTTTATTCGTAGGGTGGCAATGCACTTGAAGCTCGCCGCTGCAAATTCGCAGCCCTTCGTCGCTTTACGTTTCACGTTTCTTCTTCGTCCTTCCCTCCAGGGAGCTGAAAGGGATATACAGGGTGGTCTGGTAACTGACGATACAAGGGATGATACCTCGTGAAAAATTAAGTCGATAATGTAGGACGAGATGTCATACGAAACTTGCTATTTACTATCATATTAAGTCGTCCGAAAAGTTTCTTTCGTTTTAAAAGGAAATAATGAATGCACAACATTTTCCGTTTTATATTATTGTATTATCCATTTTGTTTTATTAACACTAGAAAGAACTACCGATAGTTAACACAAAGTTATTTCTACTGAAACTAGTCAAAACGGCTGGTCTTTAAAAAATACATAATAATAGAATATTTTATATTTATTGATTTATTACTTTCTTACAGAAGGAATTCCATGTTATGTAGTAGATTTTTGGTATTATTAATCCATCTGGGAGCCCTAAACGAGGGTCGACACATTTATAAAATTGTAGAGCCAGTCATTTTCACTGGTGTGGTATTTCCAGTGTTAAAACAAAGATCACAACGTTCGACAGATTACGTTTCATGTTTGTATAAAGATGCGCCGTTGTAAAGGACGCGTCTGTAAAAGACAGACACTTTTCGGACAACCTAATTCTTCTCACGGATTCGTACTATTTCGTACTGATCTTCCTTATCGTATTTCACTGAAAATTTATTTTATTTCATGCATTAACGTGGAAACTATTCAAAATGCCTACCATAATATTCCATACAAACGAACTGTGTGAATTAAATCAATGAATTATATCGTAGTCCTGATATTTAGGCTATTCGCGTTTCTATTTTTCCGAAAAGAAAAACACCAGTTGCTATTACATTAGCCTATCGATATTTCTCTTTATCGTTAGAATACTCGATTTAGTAAAATTAACCATAAACTCTGCCGAGTTAAGATCTACAGTTAAAATTTCTTAAAACCCTCGTTCTACCTTCTCTTCTGATTTTTTTACGAAGAATCACTTCTTGCCTGATTCTACCATCAGACACCCTGTATACGAGGGATATTGCTGAGGTACCGCTACAGAGAGACCGATCGGAGATCGTAGAAACCGTCGCGCGCTCGTATTTGCCCTCGGTGCTGGAAGAAAGGACGAGAGGAAAACGACGTCGGGGTTTGGTACCCTTCACTCTCTCTCTCCCTTTCTTTCTTTCTCTCTGGCTCTCTCTCTTCTTGCTAGAAAGGATGAGGATGGGATCGAGAAGGGTGGGCAAGAAGAAGGGGTGTAAAAGGGACGTCGAAGGGCGAAAGAGAGAGAGAGAGAGATAAATAGAGAAAGAGAGAAACAACGAGAAGGGAGATGGGAAGTTGGTTCGTGCTATAAAGTATTGACTGACTGTTGTACAGCGAACTATATGTACCGGCCCTATAATACCGGCAGACTCCACTCGGCCCTCGCCTCCAGCCAGGAGGAATAATGCGACTTCCGGAACCAAGGAAATACCTTTCAGCCATGCCGAACGAGAATCCGGTCGAAAGGAAAAATAAAAAAAAAGCTAACCGGAGAGTTAGAGCGCTCTCTCGTTCGTTAATATACGTAATCTCGTTGGATGCGGTTGGATATTTGCGTTTGTGTACGCGGGTTTGCGCGTGTGTTGGATATGTTAGGTTGAGAGGCGGTGGGAAGATGAGCTACCGGTTAATTCGGACACCTTGTTTGTCACCGCACGCGATTATCGTGCGCGTGTAGAGGATGAAGAGGTGTAGCTGATAAATGGCCGGAAAAAGTTGAGAAGATCTTTTCGAGTACTGGTTCTGCAGAGTTCACAGTGGATTAAACGGATACTTTCACTGTTTCGGTCAAGCTAGTTCTTTACGATCTTACATTTGGTCATTTTTCCATGATATCGCGTAGCTTGTTTTTATTTCAGTATTTATTCGATTTTCTGTTTTCCTACTTTTCTGATGCAATGTATTTATATCAAAGAGATTCGTATTGAGGGACAAATGCTTATCTAGACGTTTAATTCATCATTTATCATCCGTGGTTAAGCTTATTTATTTATATTGAATTATTATTTATAATGTATTTGTTGTATTAGGTTGTCCGAAAAGTTTCTTTCGTTTCGTAAGGTGATAATAGATGAGCAACAATTTCTGTCTTGTATTATTTTATTGAATTAAGTATGATCCATTTCGTTCTATCTCTATTATTACGTCCCTGCATAATTCAATAAACTAATATAAAACAAAAACATTGTGCGTTTATTATTTTCTAATAAAACGAAAGAAACCTTTCGGACAACCTAATACATTTTAGATTTAGGTTATTCTTAGATCCATTGTGTAGATGAACGTAAGTTGAAACGAAAGACACCTTTGAGTGAAACTCGACGAACGTCGTAAAGAAATAACTTAATTATCTGGATATACATTTTCTAGACGAATGTAACTATTCGCAAGATAAAATGGAAACATATGGTTGTTCAGATATTATGATTAATTAAGGATCCTCAAGTAGCTTGGTTAATGGGTAACACGCGTTAGAGGGCGAACTAGGTGTACGAGAAGTCATTTTTCCTAATCATTCGGTAAAGGATTACCGCAGTGTTGGCACGTTACGGTAGTTCTTTGAGAATAATAATTCCGGAGAGAATTGATGGTCGTGCGTGATGAGCAAGCTGGGTGCCTCTACCTACGTTATAGCGTGAGATATCACAACGTTGCTGTCTCTATTCCGAATTAATGCGATAAACTCACGCTGCGAGTACGATTGACTTACCACGGATATAGGAAAAACCAAACTCGATGATGTATCGTGTTTACCGTGCTGCGGTGCAAAATCAAGCCGATGAAAGTTGTAACGTAACCATTATTAAATATAACTACATCTGTGATTCCTTCGTATCTCTTTCTTTAACGTTTTACCTCATTGTCATTTATCAGGAAAACATTTTTCCAACGATGTACACATAAACGTCGCGTGTGTATGTATATCGTTTTCACCGATGAAAAATGAAACAGAGAAAAATGCTGTTATACGTGCAAACAAATTTACCAACGCTTCTAACTTTCTTCCATCCCAAAGGAAGTTCTTCGTTTCAGAAAGTTACTTCAAAAACACATAACGAGGTTACATACATTTTCAAACTACGAAAGATCGATACAAAATCAGAACCATCGACTCTAATACAAAACAGCACGCGTTAGATGTCTTCTCTTTTATTGGAAATCGCAATACGACAATTCTATCGCGACCGATCTCTAAAAGAAAAAGCCTGTCTCGAGAAATCTCCTACATCGTCGAAACTGAGAAATACGTGGATAATTCTACGGAATTCCAAGGATAGACGAAACGTTGTTGGCGAGTCGGCTCGATGCGACAGTCCGGAAATTTAAATGCCGTTGACATTAATTGTCGATTTATCTAAATGTTAATTACCGCGCTATATCTAGAAAAAGTGCGAGTGGAGAGAACTCGGCTGATTTGACTGGCTGGTTGTTCGATCTAATGGCGTTATGTGCGTGTACGTAGTCGCTGACGCGTGTACGCAAAGCGAAACAGGATGTTCGGCCTAATTACCGCCTTTTATCAATAGGGATTCTTCCGCGCGGCCGTCTAATGGAGTGTCTAGGCTGTAATCTGTAGTGGGAAGCACGTGACACAATTTCGAAGCCGGGTTCGTCGACCCTACCATTCTGCTGTTGCGTCATTGTCGCTGACGTTCTACGCGCTGAAGCGACGTGTCGGCCCTGTCTGCCTTCGAATTTATGACGTTGTGATCCACACGCCGCGCCGCGCCACATTAAGGTTCACGTTCACACGCAACGAAACACACGAGTTTCATGGTATGGCGTGACGAGGAGCACGCGTTACCATTTCGAAAGCTCCCTAGTCGTTTAATGAAATTTTTAGTGCCGAATCGTTCGAGGTGGACTTCGGAATTCCACGAATTTCTTACGATCTATTTTTATTGTTATGGCGAGGGACAGGCAGATTCTGAAACGTTGTCTTTGATATTTTCAAGAGTCGAGATTTTTTTTATTTGATGTTGGATTTGGTGACTGGAAAATTAGGAAAATTGATTTTTCGCTAATTAAAGACCGTGTATTTTAATTCTATACATCGATACATGTTTGTTTATTCGAACAGGTATGTTTTTCATAATCTCTGGCTGTTTCTGTGCAATTTTTTTATTTACTAACTCTGCTGATTTTGATGTTCTATCGTAAATGGAATGTTTCTTGATAGTTTAAATTTTTGTATTTTTAAGCCTTGTCGATTATTCGTGGACTATTTAATTCTTTGTTTCTGTTATGGTTGAAGGAAAGTGGTCTTTCATAGGATTCTTTGAAATTTCTTTTTGCATCAAGTTTTTAAAAATCTGGTGAAATTCTGAAATATTTATCAATCTTACTGTTACATCGTATTACAATGTAATCTCGCGTTAAGTCAAATACTTGGCATTTTTTTTCGATAAAAGTAAAAGCTACGAAAGAGCGAGGAGAATTCAAAGATAGATATCTTGATTCGTCAATGACCTATTTTGCAAACGGAGAGTCGATATAATACGTCGTAGGGAAAATTTACTATTTTCTATCGAATCAATTATTCTATTCATAGCAAAAATTAATCAAATTTAATTCGTCGCTCTTGTATTTATCCTACATGTTTTCACATAGAATATCGATATTTTCTGTTACATTTTCAATAATCGATTCTGTCACCCTATAAGTCGATTATCTTTTTTCTTCGAGCAGTTACAAGCACAACTTGTTAAGCACTTTTTCCATTAGGTCGTGCCGGTCTGCAGATAGAATTCCCAAGATTAATCAATCAACTTGTGAATTAATCCCTTGACACAGATCGTTCGGAGCTACGTCGAAAGTGACAGTGACATAGATCAAAAAACTAAAGAAACAACTTTCGTGAAAGTGTATAACCCCAATTTATGCTTACACCATTTCGTATCATTGTCAGGCAAATGTTATTACTGTTCCAAGTTTAAATTATTAAAGCTTAACACGACTCGATAATTGTCTTGTCTATTTACGTATCTATATCTTTTAAATCTTATTTCAATTATAATTCCTGATTTAATTTGTTTCGTTTAATTCACTTTCGTATATCGTGTTAGGATATCATTGTGTTATTTAGATACGATAACAAGATTTATGCTACGCACGCTATCTACCTTTTTGTTATATTAACTTTTTTATCGTTCTATCAATTTGCCAACATGCAAGAAACTAAATTTCCGAAACGAGGGACACACGAGTACTACGTTTATTGTAATTAATACACGTTATAATATTTCGCACCACGATAATTAATAGGTGTCTTTTGCTGGTTGGCAAACGAAATTTGAATTACGGTGTCAAAATTCAGGAAGAAAATTCAAGTACTTCGGCCGCACGAACGTGAAGCAAAAATATCTGGGAAATGGCGATTAGTTTGCAAACCCTTAATTAACCAGGCACGCGTCGCGTCGTTTCCACGCGTCCCATTAACCAGGCAAGTTTATGTGTGTGTGTGTGCGTGCGTGAGAGCGTGCGTACAGTTGAAAACACCCTGATGCGCTGACACCGATGCCGCGTCAGACCCTTCTCCCTTTGATTTAATCCGTTCTCCCTGTCCCCTCTTTATCCCACTACCGCGTGAGTGAGGTGCGAATGCAGCGAAAAAGGGTAGGAAAGGGACAGAGAAAGGGTGCGTCGGGCAGAGTAGGAAAATGGTACCAAGTGCAGAGTACTGGGCCATCGACCAGTAGTCATCCGCGGCTGTCCTATGTCCGATAGTCTCTTGGCTGTTTTCCACTGACGACACGTTATTATTATATTGGTAAAATTGAAAAGAAATCTGAAAATGTACATACAAATTGCAAGATATTTATTGCAAATCAAATTTTGACACGAAAGTAGCATACAGTGAATAGCGAAATAATTGCGTAATATATTAGGTTGCTTGGTTTCTTTCGTTTCATAAGGTGATAATAGATGAACAACAGTTCCTGTTTTATTATTTATTGAATTAGGTGTGATCCGTTTCGTTCTATTTCTGTTACTACGTTCGTGCATAATTCAATGAACTAGTATAAAACAAAAAATATTGTGCGTTTATTATTTCCTTATAAAATGAAAGAAACGTTTCGAACAATCTAATAATAAATTTAATTATAAAATAAAAGAATTATTTGTAAGTTTTATATTTTATAGTTAACCAGAATATTTAGTGGCTCGAGCAACTATTCTATTATAACTTACAAATAATTCTATGTACTATCTTAAGACATCGATCATTCTTATTTCTGAACGCTATAGAGACATAAACTTTCTAAACCGTAGAATTACAACTTTAGTTCACCGCAATACGGAATAAATAATACGAAAACACTCGTCGATTTGCCTCTGCTTGCATATATTAGGTCGTCCGAAAAGTTTCTTTCGTTTTATAAAGAAATAATGCGCGCACAACATTTTCCCTTTTATATTATTTTATCGAATTACGTATGATCCATTTTCTTCTATCAAAATGAAGATCACAACGTTCGGCAGATTAGGTTTCATGTTTGTATAAAGATGCGTCGTTGTGAAACACGTGTCTGTAAAAGAAAGACACTTTTCGGACAACCTAATATTTGATATTCGATTCTTCGTACAGCAGTTCGCTTAATCGAATCGAGTGCAATTACAATTCGAAAACAAAACGTCGCATCGACGTTGTCGATGAAATGCACGGTGTCCCAACGATGTGTCCACTGCGAAAGGTCCTCTCGAACGTTTAGAATTCCTCGAACGGTGTAATTAGCGAAACTGCGAAATCTCGTTGGCCATGACGAGGCCCGCGGATTAAATCAATGCACTGCACTGTAACGAACACTTCTAAATCGTTTGTAATACGTGGCTGTCATTGGTCCCCGTAATCACGAGTATTCGCCGTGCTCTTTGTTACTAGCCACGCGGTACTCCAACTCGTATTCCCCTGGCTATCGTGAAAAGAACGACACGGGAATCAAACGTCATCTCGACGCGCGTTCTCCCCTGGCTTTTGCGTTTTATGCGCGTCTCTCTCGCGTGATCCGGAACATCGATTTTGCTCACAGTTCTGCGCACAGTTCTTTTGAATCGTTTCGAGGATTCGTGCGTTGATCCGAGGCAATCTTCGATCATCGTCGATCGTTAACCCCTTGAGTAGAGAGTATCCGGCATAAATAAGATTATGCTATTAGGTGAAAAAATATAATTCGATAGTACAGTACGTTATTGTAGGATCTTTACTACAATTAGTTTATTTACAATAAATTGATTAAAAAAGGAAACCATGGTTGTTTAACGTGAACTAATCACAATAACGTATTATGATTAAGACAACTAGATAGTTAATTTGCAACTCTCTTCACCATGGACTCAACGTTCTCTCGATAACGCAATTCGCACTCTGTGATTTCTTAACTCACAATAACTGTTAATAAGTTTTCGTCCCTTAGCAATTCCTTGTCTTTTGTCTTAGCCCCGCCACGTACATGTTCCGCAACCGCTTGTTTATAATTCGTCTGACGCCCCCCAGGCCCCTTGTCCACGATACTATATTATTATAATACTGTTACTATTAGTTACTGTTTCTGTTACTATTAGGTTGTCCCAAAAGTGTATTTCACTACCTGCACGCAGCTGCTTCCTTCAGTCGTCCTCTAGCTATCGTAGGATACGTTTCGTTTGCGTCGAAACAGAAAATATTGCGCATCTGTGATTATTTCCTTATGAAACGAAAGGAACTTTTGGAACAACCTAATACGTATACATACGACGAGTTGATTCGAAATAAACAAAGGATAAATTTGCAATTTCTTAAGAACAAAGTCCGTTTATTACCGGAACGCGTTATTCGAGGATCGATTGTAAAGCTTCATAGAAGCTGAATTTTTCAATTGATCGTACATTTGACTGTTGATAACGCGATGCAACGTTGACCTCGCGACCTATTTGCTTGCGGAGGTTTTCAAAGGCGTTAGAAAGGTCGACGAGTTGTAAGAAACAAAATTTCGGTCACAGCGCAAGGCTACGCGACTTTCACTCACCAATGTAATAATTAATGTTCTTACACGATCGTAGAGAAACGCCCAGTATAATTCTACACGTCATAACCAAACGTGACGATTCAGTGGCGATGAAATAATTCAACTCGGCTGGTGGTGTGCACCTACATATGTATAAACCGTATGCAGTAGCAACCGTTTAGGAGGGAAGCGGCAGACTAAACAAAAATAACCTCTCGCTGCGTGCACGTTGCCGCGGTGGCTGCCCGTACCACAGGGAAAAGAGGGTGACATAAACATATTTCTAGTACGTACGAAGAAATTCAACGTATCTCACTGGTAAATGTATTACGAACGAGCCCAAGTCACTTCGAGCCGCGTTATCATGGAGCGGTTGGCTGCTCGCTCTTTTATCGTATCTTCCACGGCTCGATTAGGGCAACTCTCTTACTCTTTTCGCGCAAGTACATCTCCGTGCGCTTGTACGCTGATTGTCGACCGACCTCGCTTCGTTTTGCTTTCTTTTCGTTGCTCGTTTACGCGTGAAATGCTTAAGCGCGACGTTAGGTTCGTCAACGCGACGGTGATACAAGCGTACACGGTCGATGAGTTACTGTTGTTGGTATAGTTGTTGAGCTTGTGTACGTGGCTCGAAAAATCTTCTGTGTTTTACGAAGATATTGTTTTTGTTAGGTTAATTGTAGTAGCGATCGAGAAACGTCGAGAGTATTTCCAAGATATGTAACAGTCGTTGAGAAGGCGCGACGATGAAAACTCGTAAATTAGCGGAAATTCGCGGAGCCAAAGATTCAATATTTTAAATATTTACATATTCAAAGGTCCAAGCTTTAAGCGTTCCACGATTTTAATATTCCAGCGTTTAGATGTAAATTCAAAATTGGAAGACGAACTGGAGAAATGAATTATTTCGAAACCTTGAAACTTTAAAAGACGCAACATAGGGAAGAGTATATCTAGTGATGGAAAATTATATATAGGGGTGGGAAAGTTTAATAACAATATCCAAACTTTTAACGAGATTATATAGCGTACGTTTACAAAGACTTAAAAATTATTGTTCGTTTTAAGAATCATAAATGAAATATCCATATGTATTAGGTTGTCCGAAAAGTGTCTTTCTTTTACAGACACGTCTTTCACAACGATGCATCTTCATACAAATATGAAACCTAATCCGTCGAACGTTGTGATCTTCAGTTTGATAGAAGAAAATGGATCATACGTAATTCGATAAAATAATATAAAACGGAAAATGTTGCGCATCCATTGTTTTCTTATAAAACGAAAGAAACTTTTCGGACGATCTAATATACATCGGTTTAAGCGCTTTGCTTTACCGAAACATTTCCATTCCTATGATTTGTCTCGCGGTAAAATTCGAAACGCGTGTCGTTGATGATTTGGTTGCTCTTTAGGATTTGCTACGCATTCTCTATTGTTATACACAACGAATGTGTTATGCGATTTAGTCGAACGTGCGGACCATTCGAAGGTGCAATCGAATTCTTGGCTACGTTCTGGGGTCGAGCTATCAGCCACTGTCACGAGCACGTCGCCACAGCCAAACGATCGTCGGGGGAATGTGGAAAATGTAACGCTAGCTAAATTAGTTAACGGCTGCAAATGCGATGATCGTTTGGGGAATCGAAGTACAGGCTGCAAGTCGAACAATTACGAGGAAGCATTGTATCATCGAAATTGCGCGTGAAATCATATTTTTGTTTTAATATTCGCAGAATATAGGTTGCTTCGTTGCTTCGGAATCAATGAATTTAGTTTGGTATATGCGATGGAAATATCATTACGTGGATGTGTATGTGATTTATGCATTCATCGAATATTTATCCAAGTGTACACAAAATACACAGAGTGTATATGTAGTATGTAAAAATGTACAAAATATGCAAAAAGTAAGACGATCGTTGTTTCAAATATCTTACAGTATTTTTCTATAATATCTTATTAAATTCTTATTTTTAATCTTTGCAAATCGGATCTTTTTAAATGGTCGGATACGATCTATGAATCTCTCCGCATAAAACGAAGAAACGATACAACGTATCAAAATCTGAGCAAGCATTTTCCAATATGTATTATTACATATACACGTAACACGAACGAGTAAATTTCTTCTCAAATATATAACGGCACCGGCAAACAAACGTTCAGGTTGACAATTATATTTTGGTACAACTGCGAGGCTCTACTGTCTCTAATTTGAATGCGCCCTCGTCCAACATCGACATCGTCGCGTGTTTCTTCGCCGCGTCTGTTTCCTTTCCAAAGACGTTTGTGTGCGTGTACACTAGCGTGCACGATAAAGACACACGCGTGGCGAGAATGCACCCGGCAAAATGCCCGTCTGTATACAATGCGTCGAATGTCTGGCCAGCGTCTGGCCGGGATCCTTGAATGAACGCCTATTTTTAAAAGGGCGCACAAACGGATAAACAAGCGGACCAGCAGAGGCGATCATCCCTGCCACGAAATGGAATTCGAATGCTGCTGGTCGCGCGGGCCGTCGTACGTGTCTGTCGTCGAGCGCCACATCAATGCTACTTTGGCCACGTTAGCGGTCATCTTACGATCGATGACACTCCGATGCTTCGACGAAGTTGGTTAAATTGGGAGCGGAGGCAATTCCGACGGATATCGATCCATGATTTTCGATTTTATGCTTCGTTTTCTATTTATATCTTATATTTATCATAGCAATCGTAAAATGAGACTCTTCATTTTTCTATTGCTATTAGCGGTTATAAATATACGGCAATGATAGTCACGCACGGATTGTGAATGCTCGTGTAAATTTACATATTTTTGCACATACGAGTTGAAAAGATGAAATATTATTAGTTTTATAAGGAAATAATAGACGCACGATGTTTTTTGTTTTATATTAGTTTATTGAATTATGCACGAACGTAATAATAGAAATATAGCGAAATGGATTATACCTAATTCAATAAAATAATATAAAACAGAAATTGTTCATCTATTATCATCTTACGGAACGAAAGAAACTTTTCGGACAACCTAATAATTAGACACTTGACATTTAACTCGTTGGTATTTATTTTGCATACTTCATATGTATATTTCAGTTAATCGCGTACTTGCTTAATTAACAGAATTATAAAAAGTAGAGTCGATCAATTTGGTTTGTCAGGGCAAAGCAACTGCAATTTAACATCCAGTTCGTTATACTTTTATTTCAAAGGGGAAAACTCGAAACGCGTTAGGTATGACAACTACGTCTCGTTACGTCGCGTCGAGGCGAGGGACTAAAAAAAACGTGGCAGACGATGACGAATGAATAAAATATCCGAGCGTGTATGCTGTAACGATGCTACGTAAGATAGCACCAACCGACACTAATAGCGTGTCTCTTTATCGATAAGTGCTCTGCAGTTACCAGGCAGACAGCAGCTAGACAGAAAAATCCACGCGACTCTCGTCACGTTGCAACAGCCGATAATATACATCCAAGGTGTTCACGTTCGCGTGCTCCCTTTTTCCTTCCTCTTTCTTTCTTTTTCTTCTGTTTTTTTCCAAATATTCCTCACTCTATCTCTTGACTAGCTGACTCTATTTACGAGTCATTCGTGTATTTTATTCACCAAGCTGGACGATTTCAACATACGTACGTACGTTGCAATAGTTTGTGTGTAAAGCGTGCAACTTGGTATATTATAGTGTTCGATATTTCCTCATTATTTTGTTACTATGTGTATCAAAGACCTAACAATGTCTTGTAATACACAACGAGCTTGATTGTTCCGTGCAAAGTTAGTTGCAACATGTTGAAACTTAACGCTAACCTTGTCAAGCCTGGTCAAGCGACCGGTTTCAAAATTTAATTAAAAAATTGTACGTTCGTCGTTATTTCTTTCGTTCATTCAACTTTAAGTAAATTCTTCTGTTAACAATAATCGAGAAATTGATCGATCAGGTAATACAAGTACTTATTGCGTTGGTAACTAAATGATCATCACTTAATTGCCAATCCAATACATAAAGTTAGACGAACATAAGAATGGTAAGGTTAGTGTTCTAATGACGTTTTACATCTTTGAGTGTGACAAAGTCTTGCCATTTTCATACCCTTCAATCGTAAAGCCACGTCAGAATAAAACACAACAACATTCTACCCATCAGGTTTGTTTTTCATCAACTTCGAACGTTCGCGAACATCGAAAACACCATTCGCGAACGTGTCTTTTTAGCGAATACACGCGATCTCTAATAGCTAGATTACGCGATATGCTTCGAAAAGTTATCACAGTGTCGCAAAAATCGCTCGTAGGTACCAAGTCGAATGAAAATCACTGCTTATTCGTTGGGATGGGGAGCAACGACCGGTAATCGAGTGCGACGCCGTGACACGGTTCGGCACGCCCGGTGGGCCGTTCGTTGGATCGCGGATCGCGGAAGGAACGCTTTCGATCCCGTTGCCTGCGCGCGTGTCTCGTCGACCGAGGCCACCGTTCACCACCCTCGAGACCGTGTGTCCTTGCGGGGCTAACGATCGAGATCGAAGGATCCCTCTCGCCAAACCGCTACCAGATAGGTTGCGGCGAAGGAATTTAACAGTGGTGAGTTGTTTACCGTACAGTAAGGTCGAGTTCCTGGAAATGATTTACATATGTATGTAATTATGGGATAAGATTGATATATTCGTTGAGCATTCTGGATAATTATACAGGTTAAGGTTAGTGACTGTTGGCAAATTTGGATATTCTGTCGTAGTCTTCTTTCGAAAGATTTATTTTATCGGTAAAATAAGAAATCAATTAGCAGAGGAAATCAAATCAATTAGAAAGTACGTTGCTTGATATTATAATCGTCTATGATCAATTGTATATTGTACGAAGTCTTCGATTCACCAACCAGCTACATAATTATCGTGGTATTCGATATCTTGAGAATCAGAGGGTCTTTTTCGTCAATTTGTTTGTTACAATCGGATGGAAGAAATAGTAAAATCCAAGGCGAATTTTAGCAAATGATATTTGCATTTGTATCCATGCAGTTGATCAGTGGGTTGACTTCTGGAGTTCTCAGAGGCTCGCGTAGTGTACATATTTGAATATATACTCGCTACAAGACTCGTTATTTTCCGATATTTCTATGCCAATGTTAATTAACATTTTTTAACAAGTATCCGAATGAACGTTATCGACAGTTGTAAAACTGAAGTTAGATTTACGATTGATTCTTACATTACGTATGATTCACTATTAATAATAACTAAAACGTATTCGTTTACAAAATAGACTTGATAACGTAAAACGTGATTTATGATCTTATTTGGATTGTCACACGTAGGGGGGAATTTTATTAACGTCAAGCAGAGAACACAGCCTTATCTCCCGAACAATTTAATAAAGACAACATATTCATCAAATTCGCTATCGTGGCGTTCGTGATTTTCCAAGAGTTGGCCCCTGTTTAAGAACGATATAAGACGTTCATTTTCACCCAGCGTGAACCTAATAATAATAATAATAATAACAACATATCGTTAGCGACGTATACGCGGTTCGAGGTTCACGTTGCCACTCGTGCACGCGACTTTTTGCATCGAGTCCGCGGTTCATCCATCGATTGCAATATTAAATAGCTTCGCCGATTGATAAATAAATAAACCGTACAACTCAAGTTGCGTCGCAATATTCTTGCATTTGGCTTCTTTTGCATGAGGCCACGAGCTGGATAATCGCGATAATATATCAGGCTGCCTAACGTTTACGCATGAACGCGATCATCATTCGCCAATTCACCTGTCATGTCATATCGGCGAGAAAAAGTGGAAATTTGAAATTAGTTTTCCACTTATAGTTAGATATATTTAAAGATTGCAAGGATGGAATATGATAAGTGGCCAATAAATATTTATAAATTTTTAAATTTTTATTAACATAACCGAAGAAATGGAATCTACAGTGGTTACAAAAAGCAATTTTGCGTTACTAAATTTATGATAGCGTTTATCATGTATACCGATTGCACGTATGTAATAAATTTCAAATATTTTCATGTAAATGCACAAAGTTGATACTGTGAGAATGAAGCGTAGGATCCGTTGAAAAGACGTTTCATTGCAATGGAAGGCTACCTTTTGTAACCATCGTACAAACAGATTTCTTTCGCTTATTAAATAGCGTAACAAATAATTCGCTTTGAGTATTTTTTTATATTTTTGCATATTATGGCGTTGCGCTTAAAAATTTCTCACAATCGTACGAAGATTCTCGATCCAATGGATAAGTCTAATTTTATATAGAAATAGTATAATAATAAATAGTATAGTAATAATTTTGTATTTAAAGTTCAATACGCTTTCAGCTAAGTTCGTATTATCATATCAAAGTCATTTCTTTTATTTGATTCAGAAATTAAACCCTATCGCATTATTCTTGAATTTATTTAACCATCACTTCAGTAATACGTGACTCTTCGCAAACAACATTACATTTGCTTTTAATTGCCCCATTTTATCAGGAAGCATGATTTAATCGTATGCGTGTACAGCTCACGATGAATCACGAACGAGACATGTGTTCTCTCCTTCTCGTTTTTTCTCTTTCTTCCATTCTTTTTTCGTTCGACTCATTTTCATAGGGACACGTAAAGATTTTATACGATCGCGCATAATGAGGGATCTTTGTAAAATAACGTCACTGGTTATCTTGCACGCGCGCATTTTTCTTTGTTTACTGTAAAAACCTGATTAATTTCCGTGTTTATCGATCAGAAATATTACGTGGTTTTACCCCGATGAATGAATTTTCTTACACACGATGTTACATGTAATATATGAATTAATTAGCGAAATTATAAGGGAGGGGGCAATAAGGCGATAACGCCATAAGAACGAGAAAATGTACAAAAGCGTGATAGGTAAAAAAGATGTAAAATCGAAAACTCGTCCAAAGGCACGGACTAAGTACAAATAAATAAATAATAATAAATAAAAATTACCGAAATTACTAATTTGTATTTTCACTTATTGGAATCTTGGAAATTCGATGATATACTCCTAGCTATGGTCTATGAATTTCTAGATCCTTTTACAGATTTTTCGTTACGATAGAAGATGAGAAAAATCTCTATTCTGATTTCATCTCATTGCCTCGGTAAAAATCCTAATTTATTCACCTAGATCTGTCTAATAATTTTATGAAATATTTTCTTGTAATTTCAGTCCACGGTATATGTACGTACCTACCAGAATATCTAAAGTAAAATGCTTGTTACGATATTCAACGAACGAAACAAATTCCTATTTCCTGGAACAGATTCTATTTTCTTCTAAAATTCATAAAAACATGAAATTGCCAAAAATATCCTACTAGTCTACTGATAATTAAATTACATATTTACTTATGCTTGTACCTCGCGATAGGAGGCATTATAGAAATCGCGCCAATTATTCAGCGCTTCATCGAACGTTCCTAATCTCTGATTCACACTTATCGCAACGACCAACGATATTTTGAACGATAATTACACGCGTGCACGTGCCATATCGCGATGCATGATCGGCTCGGTATAATTTATACGCGGCTGTTAAAGCGTGCAACTTTTTTTCACGGCTCTGTTACACACGTACGATCCTCTCAGCAGCGAGTCGTCTTCCACGTGCAAGCAGATAATCTTTCGTTTCTCGTGCCTCGGCGCGTACGACGATGGTCGTCATTGGACAATCCTGCAGCTGGAAAAAATCGAGGTGACATCGATTTCGCGACAATTTTACGATTTTACGAATCGACGTGATTTCACGGAGTCGTGGACGTAAATGGGCATCGTCATCCTGGACACCTTGCGCTCCAGCCTTAATGGACGTTGATTTAAAAATAAGAAGCTTCTCTCGTGCAGCTGCCGTTCGACTCTGGACATCTACTTTACAGGCTACACTCGCGTTCTTCTTGAAAGCTTTTGCCAACCGAGATCCACGGGTTACATAAAATTCTTTTGCGCCTGGACTTTATTTCGTCGAACCGTATCTTTTTTATGGATGGCCGCGCGTTATTGAGGAGTTGTATCGTTTTATACAGCAGACAGTAACATTTTTAATAAATTTTCTGGTGAAAGTTTGCCGGATTTCGTAATTTCCTTGTGTTTCTTCAATCGAACAATTTGCAAATTTTGGAGATTTATCGTAACGCGAGATTTTGTGCGATGAAGAAGAATTTGCGATGGAAAAAGCGATATAAATGGCGAAATCATCGAGTAATTCTAATTACCAATGAAACTAATTTTTGTCGATTCGATCATGTACCGTTAAAGAAGATTTGCCATTATTTTAAACGAAACAGACAAAACCTAAATTTGCATTATAGCAAAAAGTTGGCGAATAATTCCACACGTTACGAAAGATAAGTTTTCCAAGTTCCTGCTATTTGTATAAATAACGAATGTAAATCTAGTTATGTTAAATCTAAACGAAGCCACTGCTCTTTCTACCGTAATTGTAGCGTCAGACGACCAACGACGACACATACTCGACGCTCGTAAACGTGATCGTTTTTCCAATCGAACGTACTTTCCTAGACTGAATGGAAAAACCTAGAATGAAGAGGAAAACGAAGAAATACGAAAAATTGGCAAAGCGTAGAGAACGCGCGTCGCCAAGCGCTTGGCGATTATGCAGGAATGGAGCAACGAGGAGAGAGGGCTTGGACGTCTAGGACGGTAGACAGGAGGCTAGCCAAGCCCGAGAAAACTCGTTTCGCCGATTTTTCTAGGATTCTAGGCGAGGCCGGTTGAATATCCAGCTTCTCGGCCGTTAGTTGTAATCTTCGTAGTTGCGTGTAGCTATTAATAATGCGCATCGCCGTGTTGCAAAGAGGATGTCGCACTTGCCGAGCGCTCAGCTCGATTACGCTCGCGTATATTCCCCGCCGTCTACGCTCTCCAACACATTGCTGCAAAGAATAATGGAATTTTTACCGAAGTTGTGAATTACGTGTCATCGTCGATTCCTCTAGGGACGCGCGTGACAGGATCGACATATCCTGCGACGTCGATCCATTTCGAAAAGTATCGTACTACCGATAAACCTGGATCATAAACGTGTTCGTCAGGGTTTAAGCTGCATAGCTGTTTTCAGTGGCGATACTCTTGAAATCTGAAGTATTAGGTTGTCCGAAAAGTTTCTTTCGTTTCATAAGATGACAATAGATGAACAACAATTTCTGTTTTATATTATTTTATCGAATTACGTGTGATCCATTTCGTTCTATTTCTATTATTATATTCGTGCATAATTCAATGAACTAATATGAAACAAAAAACATTGTGCGTCTATAATATTCTTATAAAACGAAAGAAACATTTCGGACAATCTAATACTAGCGCAATTCTAGAGTCGCGGATCTTAGAGTTTCGCGATGCTGACAAGGGGCCCGACGCTCTCTGTTATCGTTGTCCGCCGTCGAGGATCGCGTGCACGAGGCCAATGACTCGGGGAGACTCGTGGCCACTCGGATCCACGGTGCCCCGTGGCGCGTGGAATACGATAAGGGTTTTCTAGAAAGATCCGACCACAGAGTGGGTAAGCTAATGAGTCCTCTGGCAAGAGGACTGACAAGGAGACGAAAAGCTCGGAGAAGCTCGTCGAGATTCAGATCGTCCAAGATCGATATACGCGTTACATAAGACATACGCGAGCTTGTAATGCGATTCGAGCGAGGTTAAGTGGATGGAGAATATTAACTGTGTTGAAAATATTCCAACACCTTAGAGATCTTTCACGAGCGTTGAGGTTATTAAATGTATGTGAACAAAGGAACGCGTGGATAAATTGTGAAGTAGAAAATATATTTTAAAACAGAAGTGTAGATACAAATAGGAATATAATTTGAGCTGGTCCAGATCTCTGACTGAAAGCCCCGAAGCCATTGTCGCCTGTCTACCGTTTACGGTCTGCCTTCGACCCAGTCTTTTGTCTATGCGCTGTCGATGGCTTCAGTGCTTGAGAAAACTAAAAGACCAGATTTTTTCTTTTTTTATTTGCGTTTATTTTACAATCAATTCTCCTTAGAGAATTTTAAGTAAATTTATCTGACGTGGTACTATGACATGATTAATAAGTGTTTATAGTATGTTTGATTCTATTTGAATCTAGTGCTTAGGTCGAAGAAAGGACCAGATATAGAGTTTTCTTAGAAGTGGTGACCACTTCAACGACAAGTATAGATATTGGACGTGTTATACGAGACATTTTCAAATATCACTTCTTCTCGTGCTTTCTAGTCTGTCTTTGTATTTTCCCTGCATGACCGATGAAGTTCGATACTCGTACGATTAGATCAGTTCTTAAGATAGTCCGATTTATCGTTACGTTAACAGGAAAACAAATTTCGAAATTCTTCAACGACAAATAAATTTGATGGGACACACGAACGAGGAAGGTAGCTGATTCTGGTCGTTTCTATTTATACCGAATCATCTACGGGCTCGTTACGTCGACGATCATTGGAGATTACGTGAATGACGTATTAATCAGCGTTAGGTGGTGCTATCGCTACTCTATAGACGTGAAATGACTGCCAGCCGCAGCGTGCATTCGAACGAACGGTACGGGAAACAGCGTCGAAGATAAGGATTATCGCGAATTATGGGACGTAAAAGCTGCTCGAACGGTCCCTATAGCGTCGTTGAATTTTGCGCGATCGCGCGTTAATGCTTTTCAATTTCTTTGCCATGAACGATATTCTCATTTCCTTCGAGAAATTCAATACAGATGTAATATTTCAAAGATCGGTGCTTTTCAGGTTACACAAGGTATTCTTTACCCTAACAATATATGTATAATATTCTTTAATAAGAATGTATAATATTCTTTATTACCAAAGTATATTAAGTAAATTATATTCTTATTTATCGGAAAGAATATTAATTACCAAACGTTGAATATCGAACGATTCTTATTAGGTTGTCCGAAAAGTTTCTTTCGTTTTATGAGGGAATAATAGACGCACTTTTTTTATTTTATATTATTTTGTCGAATTACGTACGATCCATTTTGTTCTGTTGAGATAAACACCGCATAAACATTTTACAGGCTTGGTTTTACGTTTGTACGAAGGTGCACTGTTGTAAGAAACACGTTTGCGAAAGAAAGACACTTTTAGGACAACCTAATACATTGAAAAAGTTGTCGTTCAGCGTTTATTCATTTCCTATGTATGTAAAAAAAGATATTTTGTATTTTTATACAGTTCTACGCAATCGCAAGTTGCAGCATAAATGTACATTCGTTCATTTATATTCGTTGCTTATCGTATCGCGATATTTAAATATTCAAAAATTATATTGAAATTGTCGTACATCGAAAGATATTCAGACATTGCTCGTCTTAATATCCTTATCTTCGGTTTTCATAAAACATACTCGATTTATCATCTATATTTTTAAAAGACTCGCACCTTTCAGCCTAAAGTTCGTTTCATTTTGCACTCGTCACGTTCTATCCTATAATCTTCACAGTAGAATTGTGTGTTCGTTGCGACGAGCGTAAACCGTTCGATTCTTCTTGAAATATCGTCAAGTGAAAAAGAAGTTGCAGTCTCGCGAACAGTCTAACAGCAGAAAGGATGCGTGCATACGCACGTGGAGCGATTAGGTCGGGAAAGAGGCAGAGAAAGAGAGGAAACGGTGTTGGGCGGGTTATAGAATGGCAAGCGGCGACGTCGGCGCGGCGGTGAGACGCATACGAGCATAGTAGACCTTGAGCCACTATTACCGACTGTTTTGCCATGATGTAATCGTATCTTAGCCTATCCGTGGCTAGCCTAGCCTGCACCTAGAGAACCCAGTGTCGTAAATAATACTCTCGGTACATTCGACGCTTTAGGTGCATCGAAATAATTTACGGCTAACCACATTCCGCCGTGTGGCCGCCTCGTGTGCCTATCCTCGTTGCATACGTAGCACAGACAGTGTGCATCTGCGCGTACACAAAAGAGAGTATGGCGAGAAAGTAACGCGACTGACAAGGAAATGTCAAGGAACGATAGCTATTTAGGACACGCTATTTTATTTAGCGTAGTTGAAGCGTGAAATAGAATTTCTTCTTATTTAGAGGCGCAGTTTGTTTAATTGCTTGGTACGTTCGGCGTTCTTCTACGTTCTATGCAATTGAATTTATTTAGAAAGGAGAGTCGTACGTTATACGTTTGGAATTTATTTGAACTACAAGTTAAGTTTCTTCGTTTTAAGTTTTCTTCCCTGAGAGAATCAACTCGATATGTTGTTGAAGAGGTGGAAACCATCTTCCAGTTTGATGATTGCCATTATATCTTTCGGGAATAGATTCATATCCTAGAAACGGCAGGGTATAGGATGTATAAATTCTTCAATTCTATGTCATCGTATTTGAATCGTATTTCCTTATATTGTCTGTTATAAAATATGTAGACTTTATCAGAGTTCGATGATATTCGGACATTTTTAAAACTGCTTATTCGTTTAAATAACATATCGAAGGTTTGAAATTATTTACTAATTTCTTTCCAAATATTTCGATTCAATATAGAGAATAAATATCATAAGGAAGATTTATCTAAAAAAATATTTTTCTCTCGTAAGATATTTTCTAATAGCTTCACGAGATATCGGATAGTTGGCTGGTAATAAAGAGGACAGGTAAGAGTGGAACGTCGATGAAACTAGGGAAGATCGCGTTGCTATAGGTCAAACTGCACCCCCGTGGGTGGAACACGCGTTACGATATGTTTTAATGTCATATACGTATGGTATATTCACTCACGCGAGAATCTTAGTTTCTCTTTTTCGTAATTACCGTTATAGGTACATTCTACGGTGTTTAGTAACTCATTAACAAGTTCTACAAGACTAGATCGCAAACAATTGGTTAAGTATTTCTAGTACGAGACACAAAACCGGATCTCTCGTTTGTTGGGCGTGTTGCGACACAATAGAGAATCATACACGTGCAGATAACACTTTTCGTAATTTTTTAATTTCTCATCATCCTGCCATCAAGGAAACTTGCTCTGTTAGCTATCTTTTCTATTTTTTTTTTTTTTTTACGGCTTCGGGCTGAATAGGTTGCTAGTTGACATTGAATCTACACGATTTCGTAGCTGATGAGATCGTATGTATAAGGAGTCAGTTTTATGTCTTTTAGAATTTCACTGAATAAGAGAGAAAGAAGAAGCATTTAAAAAACAACTTCCTTTTCAAATATCTTATAAATTCATAGATAATTGATTTATTAATAGTTATTCGTCGGTTGCTTTCCCTAGATGTCGATGTGCCAGGAGAAACTTGTTTGACTTAAAAACACAATTATCGTGATTAATAACTTGTTCCTTCGAAGGTAATTCGTTTCGAGTTTTCAAACGTGATATCATCGATTTGTTAGAAAAGTGAGAAATTTAAAAAAATCGACAGTTTTAATATGTCTGCAAAAATAAATTGTAATAAACTATCTCATAGGTATAGCTAATTATTATGGTGTTTAACAGGAGAGATGTTATAATTCAACAATTTTACGTTTTTTTAATAATAAGCGACAGTACACACGAAGGATATTTTATGGTTAAACCGAAACTCGAAAACGATCGAATTATTAGTAATTTTCTATTTCAAAGCATTGTCCTGTCCTACTTTTCTTGTCCAATTCCTTCGTATCGCAGACTACTTTTTATGTTATTCATTGTTGCACTCTCACGTAAAATTTCGTCGGTTGCCTCGCGGCAATTCAAATCACCTTTGATCCCATGGAATCGCTATTATGCGAATACGCGTCGTAGTATGCGCATATTTACAAAATGTATACTGCGCGAACTGACGATTTAACGTACCGAGAAATTCCTATTTCTTTGTTACTCTTTTTATCCTCATATTTTCTGTTATAAAATATGTTTCGTTGGCTAGAGATCTCGTAGCGATGTCGAAACTACAGAGCCTAAGACGTGGCCTTAGGAGAAGTTGCACAAGTTCTGTCTAGACATGTGCGAATGTGAATATGATTGTGCCAGTACACATGATGAATGACAGTGTCTGCAAATGACAGAAGCGAGTTTAATAAAATTCATCTACCATGTGTCGTTATACGCTCACTTCGTTAAATATAATTCATATTATTCATTTACTCCGATTATTTTTATATTCTTTTGCAACTGACAGATCGCGCTAGAAAATTTCAAACTAAAATGGAAAATACTTACAACGTAAATACGAATTCATTTTTGGATCACACGACTCAAAACGAACTCGTGTATCACCGATCGCAACGTGCACCGATCTTTGTGTTCGATCGATTGCGCTTGCAATAGTCGTACGTTATATTCGCTTCAATTTTAACTTCAATCTTGCGCTCTATTTCGATAATGCGTGTAAGAGGAAAAGTAAAAATATATGAAATTGGTTGATTTCTTGAAATTTTGCTTAATCATTTCTGAAAGCATGACTCCGAAGAAAAGTATAGCCATGACCGGGTAGCACCGTACGCATGAGCGTGGCAGTCCGAAATAGTTCTGGCATTTTCGCATTGTTTGGTCGACCACGTGGCCGTTTCGTGACGGCCATTCACGAGTACACGATATTATTCACCAGGCGTTTAGAATTGAATGCCTTGCGAAGAACTTAAAAGGGGCCGAGAGGGGTAACATCGATGTAATGCAATGCAATTGGCCTTGCGAGGTGAACGTACTCGCGAATGATCCGATGCATATTGCGCGGCCGCTGCACCGGTACACGACAAAATCATGCTTCGAGGTCTTCGATCTCGTGTCCCTTACGAATTAACGATCCGACATCGTTAACCTTCGTGGGGCCATCGATTATACGACAGTCTACTACATAGTCTTTAGTATACTATACACGTATATAATTAAGTAAGCGATATTACTACACACTGTTTGAAAAATGTCTGGTCTCTTCGTTGAATGTACTATCGTACGTTATATTGTTTCATCATTGTTGTACTTTGCGTAACTTGTTTTATCTGATAGAATCAGGGAACTCATTCATGCGATAGAAAAAATTATAGATGAATTCTTGCGATAACTATTTTATCGTTTTTTCTGATTCATTGTTGAATAAATTTGTAGCTCTCTATTCTCGTAATACCACCGTGATGATCGATGAATAAAATTTGAATCTAATTTGACGAGAAACTAAAGTAACCTACAAATGGAGGTAAACGTCTATTAAATGGGAGATAATCTACAAGGGAGCATCTGTTTCGTATGTGATAATTCTATTGATTATTTCTACATTCTATACATATGTCGGAGATGAAGGGACGCTGGAGCCTTTCTTTCGGAATATTTGGGAAGGTCCCCGATTCTTTAGTCCAGACTTTTTATTATAGTCGTACTTAAACAATAAAACTGAGAAACAGCTGTTTATGAGTTAAGTCAATTATGATTATCCGAGAGTTATGACAGTGGGCTTGGGCTCGAAGCGACATAATGGGTCATTGAACGTAGCCACTGTCACGAGAGGGACGTGTACCTAACGGAGGTATAAAGTAATTAAATAACTCTTCTTAAAAACAGGGATTAACCTGAGGAATACGGAGAGGAGTATATAAGGGCAGTTCCACTTGGACTGAGGTGCAATCCGATAAGTTCGACTAGCCCAGTGAACACGTACGTCGAGTTCCTAATCGCAATCGTCATCCCGTTGACCGTGTATTCGTTATCGAACCTAAATTCATCGTCATAGACATCTCGATCACTCGATCATCGATATCACTTGTTAACTTTTGTAATACATTCCCATAAACAAACATCATCTGGTATAAGACAACTATGGACAACTCGCAGCAAGACTCATCACACGCCCCGATTTCCAAAGAAGATCCGACATATAGATATATTATAATTCTACTACTCTGCGAGCCAAAGAGCATCTGTAGTTCGAGTACAAAATAATCAACTTTTTGCGAAGAAATACATTTTGGCTCTGTTAAATAACTATGTAACGAGTTAAAAATATAACGAAATTGAAAATAAATTAGCACGAGTATGGGTCCATAAATTTCATCTGATCCAGAGCGAACGCGTTTCCGGAACGATTGTATCGTACGGATTTATCGATGGAGGATCGCCTTTGGGTATCAGTCACTTTACAGTACCTGCGTCGTCGTCGACACGGAAAAACGGTAGCTTCCGTAATTTCCTGATGTAAAACCGCTCTATATGTTCCTGTAACAGTCAACAATATCCCGGGTCGTTTCGTTGTACGACCAAGAGAGAAGACACGTTGGTTAATAGACACGCTTGACAGCGGGTTAACACGTAACGTTTAGCACGATAACGTTACACGCGGTCGCACGTAGGCCACGGTGCCGTCTTGGCGTTCCACGCTCGTTTCCTCGTCGTGTCTCGAGGCGACGAACGCGAGACGTTCCCGGAAATTGCGATCGGTTTCGAGGTATCGATCACGCTCCTTGCCACTCGCCGTTTTACGTAATCCTATTCCGTCTACGAATGACAACTAATTTCTCTATTTCGTTCATTTATTTATTTATTTCTAAGAATTTGAAGAGCCGTATGGAAGAAAGAAATATAATAATGTTGTATTGAAATGACAGAATAGTAGGGTGAATTTAAAATGGTTAAACAAATTTCGCATTATACAAAATATAAGATTATAGATCTAGGTATTGTTATTACCAGGTTATAGAACTATAATTTTTTTAGTCTTCGTGTTCAACTGTCTTTTTATTTGGCTTTTATTATAAAACCTAAATTTCAGACCAGAAATTAGAGCAAACGTTTAAAATTAAGAAATCTGTCGACGCAGTAATTTCCCTTCACCCCATTCGCAACCCTACCACGATCACTTTGATTCAACGCATAATCCGTGAAACCGCGAAGCGAACGCTCCCCAAAATCAACTTTAATCATCGTTTTTTTCGACTGCGCGTCGACGGGGTTGTCGAAACAACAGGTCGAACACCGCAACGAAGGGCTAGGCCGATCCAATACATCGTTCAACCACTACGACTCTCTCTTTTTCTCTTTGTTTCGAAGCTGTCGGTGTTTTTGTTCGGAGGTAGTAGAGCCACAGTAGCCACGGCGCTGTCTCGCCGCCCCTATTGATTTTGAAAATTGAATTTGGGGTGTTGAACGTGTGTTTTCGTTGGACGCGCGTGGAACCGGGTCAATGGGCCTTTGGCCACCCCCGTCTACGTTATTACATCACCGTTCATACGCCAAGATTACGGGGGAAGAACATGATAAATCACATTCTCCATTTTTCGATTCGTAAAAAAGGTAACAAAATAGAGGAGAGACCCGACGCGATCGATAAATCGCGGAAACTGAGATTTTCTTTTCCACTATCACTTAGAGTTTTATTTTTCAACACCTGCCATTGTACGTAATTTTATTCGTTCGTTTCTTAAAAGTAATCTCATTCGCAATGTTTAATGTACGGTATAAATAGACCGCAAAATAATTTCTGAGCGAAGATTCCAATAGTTTCGACGAAAAGAAAAGATTCTCGAGGATTAAGAAACTATAAACAAGGATTAAGTAACAGAAAACTATGCTACGTGAAACCGTCGTTGCACAAAGCTCGATTTACAATTCCGAAACAAACTACACGCTGGCTGACAACTGTTCGATAACTTCAATTGCTCGGACGAAAGAACAAGAGGGATTTGAAGGATTCGAAGGATTTAGAAACTGAAAGAACGAAACTAGAATTAGGTAATAGAAAACGTGACGTGAAAACGCGTCGGCATTACGTAAAGCTCGATTGCATGTGCAATTTTGAAAGAAACATACACCCGCTGTCGTCACGAACAGACACGCTCGTTCTTCTTGGCAAGGAGAAGCTTGCAACACGCGTCTCCGTGTCTGGCTCTGCGTTTTTCTCTTCTCTATCTTCTCTTCTTGTCTCTCCACTATCGTTCTCTTAGACATCCTCGTCATTGTAACAACGTTGCTTGAAATTGCACGCGTCGGTGCCGATGCACCAACTGCTACTTGGTGCCCGAGTACCGAGATCTCACAGCACGACGATGCACTTTTGAATCCGCCTCTCATTAGAGGAAGTACCTTCAATTAAGTTCCATTGTCCTTCAAACGAGCCCACGACGAGGCGCGGCGCGGCGTATTTTCCGCGTGCACCGCGCGTATTCAGGAGAATAGGCCGCGTTCCACCACGGTGTCGTGTCTCGAGGATTCGCTTTGTAAAGACTTAAGAGAGAGACGCGAGTATGCGCGTGGATTTTTCTTAAGAATCTTGGTAATCTTTTTTTCGTTACGGGTGTTCATGGTTTGCTGCTATGCGATGTTCGACCGTAGTCGAACGCTGTCGCGTATGTGTTCCTTGAAAAGATCAGTTTTAATCAATTTGCCGTTATATCAGGTCGTTCGAAAAGTTTCTTTCGTTTTATAAGGAAATAATGGATGTACAACACTTTCCGTTTTATATTATTTTATCTAATTACGTATGATCCATTCTGTTCTATCAAGATAAAGATTACAACGTTCGACAGATTAGGTTTCATGTTTGTATAAAGATGCGTCGTTGTAAAACACGTGTCTGGAAAAGAAAGACACTTTTCGGACAACTTAATAGTTTATTCTGTTCGCAATAGCACGCTATTCGCCTGTTCGAAAAGCTGTGCAGAAACTTGGTTGAAAAGTAATCAGGAAAGAAGAAAAGAGATCGTCTTGCATTTCTTAAATTTCTTAATAAACAAAGAACGTTTATAGATCTTTCGTGGCAAATAAATCTTATTGTTTCAAACTCAACTCCTTACAGTATTCGTCTCTTACTTGAATTATACTCTAATGAGAAAATACTACGATAAATGATCATCGTGCTTCATCCCCGGCCAAAGCTTCTTGATCCGCGAAGTTAACAGATGCGTTAACGAAAGCTGAGAATATTCGTCTCTTGTTTAGACATCTTCCTTACACTCTAAATAGAAAGAACCAAAAGACAATTCTCGTGTATCTCTGGCAAAAATTTCTTCATCTTCCTACCCAGCCATCCAATCAGCCGATGTAATCAACGTGAAGCAAAATTCTCGATTGTTACGTTAGGAAACGTCTGTCAATTCCACAGATTCGATCGTAGCTCATAAATATGCAGAAGTGTGTCTCGCAAGCTGTAAGCTCGTTCGCTTCGGTTAGAGAAACTCGTGGAAGGCACGTAAAGTTAATCGCGCGACCGATTGGGAGGCGGCAGGCCATGAAGTCATGGCGTAAGGATCGAAGCACGATCAAAAGACCAAGAAACAGAGAGGAGAGAGAGAGAGAGGATTCGTTAAATGGAACACAATCGGCACGTACGTGAGCAGAAGAAGAAGAGGAAGAACGTCTTTTCTAAAGATACACTGGATTCCAGGACACATCGGCGACGTATGGCCTTAGCCTAGTTGTGGCAAAGACCACTCGTCGTAGAGAGAGGTTTTAAGTAAATCGTCTAATCGTGACTTCGGTATTTTGTACGTAAGAATTCGTATCTCTCCGCTTTTCCGACCGATGAAACCTGCTTCTTGCACAATACACAGTTACAGAGCTGCTGCAGTCGATCGAATACAAATCGGATCCGAAGCAGACGATTGGAAAATATTTTGGAGATTTTTGTGAGTTCGCGAGATCGGTACGTTTATGGCGATATGTTCGGGACTATTTCTGAGTCTGAGATGGTTTTATTTTAGAATTAGTTTCTGGGATTGGTTTGGGCGAGGTTGTTTAAGTTTTTGGTTTCTGAAAAATTGGAACGACTATGAGGGGAAATTTTGGAGGATTCTTGTAATTATATCATTGGTACGGTTTTTTTTTAATTGAAATCTTTCATTAATTTCTACGAGAGTAAAATATTCGTATACTTAGAAATTTTACCGTACGGATAAATAAAAAATCAGCATGAAAGAGAGTAGCCGAGGAACTCGTATTCTTCGAACGTTCGTGTTACGAAGAATTATGGCACACGCATAGTCAGGAACGCGAGAACACGCGCTACTTTATGCATAATATGTATGAAACGGCAGAAATTAGCGTTCGAAGCAGACAACTGGGAGTCTCAGGATAGAAGTGTATAACGGTGGACCGTTTCGTTGAGGCGGCTGCCTAGACACTTGACAGACTTGTGGTTTGCACAATAGTAGGAAGCGCTAAAAATAATCCGGCTCGGTTCTACGACGTTCTGGCCTTGGCCAGACTCGCAACCTGGTGCTACCACCTTCTTCTTCTTCTTCTTCTTCTTCTTCTCTCTCTTTTCTTCTTCTCCGCCAGGCCAGTTACTCTTCATCTACCCTGCTTCTTCTTCTCAGACTCGTTTCTCTCGTGGACGACTTATCTTTTTCTTCCTTCTGGCGTTTCATGCACGTACAGAACGTCCACCCACACGTACCAGAACTCTTGTGTAGGCGTTGAATTTCTCTTACGGCTCGTCTTCTCTCGATGGACTCTACCCAATTCTTCTTTTCCGCGTGCAACACGCAACCTTCTGACAGTCCTTCCTGGCGACCTGAATCGTCCTCCTTTGTCACACCAACATGCTGTCGTTCCTATTTTTACTAAAATCGTGCTGTTGTCTTTTCTGATTCTACGTTTTTGTTGCTATTAACACGTACGGCGCGTCTTATTGGTCTTATCGATAATATTGACAGTGCAATTATTGCAATTCTCTTTCCGTTGAATCTCTGTCTCTGAACTTTCGAGAACAACGAAATAAGTATTACAATTTAGTATGAATTAATAGCGATATCCAAAGTTTATTTGGAAAATTTATTTGTCAGGTTCAACGTTTAGTTTATCATGTACTTGCATGGAATAGAATATACTACCGTTAGTTTCTAATGGAACGTTTCGAGGAAAAGGACGAAGAATTTTCTCTAGACAATTACGTTTGAACGATAACAAAATCTAACTGAACGCGTTGGTTAGGACATTAAAGACGTTCTTACGATTAGTCAAACAACGTTTGCCATGCGGTCGTGCAAGAATCCGAATTCGACGTTATATGATAACCAAATTCTATGAAGACTTTGTGAAAACTTACGCGATTTCATACGCGTGATTTGCCTGGAAATACTAGGAAAACTGAGGCGTGCAATATTAAATAAGTTTCGAAAACAGGTTCGTAATAAAGCGATATACTGTTGAATCCGCCAGATGTCGAGATAATAAAATTTTATACAAGCTCAGGAAAACGGCGATTCGATAATTTCTTCAAACTTGTAAAAATAATTACCACGAATTTTTTCAACGTTAACCATTACCTCGACTAACAAGAGATTTATTCAATAATCTATTAAAATTTGCTAAAATAATGATCGCTAAAAATTTCAGCTTCTACTGATATCTCTATTAACGGAAAAAATTTTCATTTATTCGATTCCTGTGCTAAAAAATTCACGGTGCAACGATATATCAATGTACCGAAGAAAATCCGCCGTCATATCGGATTTCCATGATTTTCTAATATGTTGTAGTTACCACCGAGCCCTTTTCGCTTTCCAGATATTTGCGAACAACTTTCGGTACCAGTGCTGTGAATTCTGCCTGTAATTACGCGCCCGCGACAGCGTATTCGTCAGCATCGGTTGCTAATACACATCTACACAAACTATTGGGTTGGCTAACAATTTTTTCATATTTTCCTCATGCTTTAAACACATTGCAATGGTAGAAAAGTGCGGGTGGATAGGAAACGATGGAAAGGACCCTATGACGAAGTTACAAAAAATATCGAAGAAGTAAAACTAACTTTGTATATTATAGTCAATTCCGATCATTTTTGTACCTTTGAGTTTCCCATAAGTATTGGGTTGGCAACTAAGTGACCGCGGATTTGTCAATACCACCTAATGACAAAATCCGCAATCGCTTAGTTGCCAACCCAATATAAGCGAAAGATAACGCTGTCACGGATGTACAATTACAGGCAGAATTCATTGTAATGGCAGCGACGATTATTTGCAAATATCTCTGAAATTAAGACGGAGCGGCAGTTACGCGCGTATGAGAAAAATATCGAGATCATGCTGTCAGCAACGTATTAAAAAATCATCGATGTCCAGGACGTCGACACTTTTCATAAGATAAATGCCGATTAAAATGATTCCCGAAAATCCTAAAGACGTTCGACGCTCGATAAGCCGAATAGATTTTTCATCGACAAACACGATGATGAAGGTGATGACCATCAGCAAATATAAAAATCTGACTTTATAGAAAGAGAGTTATTCTCTGTATCTCCATCGAAGTCGAAGAATCTTGCACACTCGTTGATCGCGACGATGGCGTCGCGTCGGGACCTGGGACGTTCAGCGTGGAGAACGTCGGATGACGTATGTCGACGAAATGACAACAACCACCGGCGCGGCGCGGCTCGGCGACTCGACGGGTCACGCGGTGATCCACGGTGCATTCTGCACGCTCGGTTGCACGGAGATGCTTATCGGTCCCATTGTTACTCCGTCTCGTTTCCTTCTCTTTGTTCTCCGCGCCTCGTCGAACACCGGTGACGCACTTAATAAATAGATAATTACGTTGCAGAATGCAACTCGCATTGTCCGCGGACCTATTTTTAAACCGCGGAACGCTTCTCTATTTTTCAAAAACGGTCTCTCGGCGGTTCTTCGGCCAGCTATTGTTGTATCGCGTGATGTTGCGTTTGTTGCTCGCTTCTTTCGTCTTCGGTGAACGGTTGAAAGCCGAGTGAAAATCGAAGCATTGGTAGTTGTATGAAATTGTGTAGTTTTGCATTTGTAGAGAATTTTTGGTAGGTCGTAACGGAAGAAAGCTTGGAAGTAGAATGAGACTTAATATACGTGGCTGACTTATTAGTTCTACTTACCTAGTTTGGGATTCCAGAACAGCTGAACGATCTTTGCTATCTTATTTTCATGGAGTAAGTTATACAAAATGTTTAAATGTACAGTGACGAAGATATAATCAATGGGAAATGATCTCGTATCGTAAGTAAATTCTAAGAGATTCAACTTGACGAAGTTTATAATGGTAACTGAAAATGAAAATTTTGAAATAGGAGATGATTCTATGTTTATCGTGCGCCAAACTAGAAGAATGTATCTTTAAATTCCATATTGTAAAAGAAAATAGAAGCAAACCTTCTCATTATGTAATTAATCGAAGTTACAATTATATGCTTCTCTATAAACTCAAGTACCTCGTCATCTAATTGCTTGCAAAGAATAACTTGAAGATATGAATATTCTCAAAAAAATGAGCAAGTATTGGGTGACTTACGAGCAAGCAATCGCATATCAAAAACATCTTTCTTTTCGAGACTCGTTACCTATTATTTCACGCATATCACGTAATAAAACCCGGCATAAAAAAGACCATAGCCTCGAGAGAGCGTGGCTGGGAACTTGGGATGCAAACGAGTGCACGATTCTCATCAGGAGCGTGCCAGGCTGCATTATCTCGAACCACATCAAGCTTCGAAACGACGGCGTATAAAGATGTTGAGATTGGTACTGGTCCAGGCAGACCCGTTACACAATATTCTTTTATTTTTTAATGCGAGCATATTGTAGCGAATCCTTATATTGCTTTGTATCGTGCACAAGTAGTCTGGACCCTGACAACGCGCTTCATCGTAGATTTTAGCTTTGCACACGCAGATTCTACGCGCATATCGTACTAAAAACGAAGCTACACGTACTTCTGTCAGCTTTAGCTTTAAATTACCTTACATTGTTTGCTTTAATTTACTTTAATTTACTTTATTGTGTGTATATATATATGCAGTATACAATACTGTGGAAGTTTAATCGAATACAGTGAAAGATCCTGTCACATTCACATTTACCAAAGTACTAAATGTACGTATAGACATTAGCAATTTTTGTATTTTTGTTACTTCGTTGACAACAGTCATTTTTCTGCAATATCAGCTCTTGTCGATTATGATTTCATTTTCTGAAATTATTTTTTCCATGTACTTAGCTTTCGAACTTTTTTCCCCTTTACTGTACGTACTCGATCACGTCAGAAGTCTAACAAAATCGTCGAAGCTCGTGACAGCGTGTCACGGTGCACGATACAACGAGACTTCTCCTTAGCAAGTAAACTCGCCGTTCCAACGTTCGCGACGATAAAACGATAGAGGTGGTGCTAAGCTCGTTCTCCGGGCCTTGTGCCCTGGCTGCCAGATAAACTAGGAGTCTCGTTAAGATCGACGATACGACGATTTCGACGACAACCACCAGCCGTCTCTCAGTGAAGAGCGATCGTTAAGGATCCCCTAACGAGGAGCCTCGTGCAACCAGAGGACAATAGAAGAGAAAGAGAGAGAGAGCCTCGTCCAGCTTCCCTATGCGACGTGTGCACCGTCTGCCCTCATGGATCGTGCAAACGGCACACAGCTACCATCGGTTTTCATCTTACCTACCACCGACCGCGATTCTTCCCTTCCTTGTCTTTCCTTTCATTCTCGTCTCTTGTCGATGTAAGCGCTCTCCCTCATTCGGATCGTATTAACGTGGAAGCTTGAAAACCGCGACACGATTTCTTCCTCGAATAGCAACTCCGTGTCACGATTCGTATTGGTCTCGTTTCTTACTTTAAAAGGATGAATTTGTACTCGCGTGTGTGTGTGTTTTAAAGATCAGTTCTCTTTAAAATTGACTTTGGAGAGAATATCAAGACATGGGACTCGATCGAAGCGTTAAATGGTGGAATAGAATGTTCAAATTCGGAGTAACTGGTAGTTAGATCAGATTGGGTTACAGCTTTTGCATAAAATAAAAATTCCTTTTTCTTCTCTAAACTGGCCCAACTTAGAGTTACGTTCTAGAGGTCTTCTTTGCAATGACGCGTATGCATAATTTCTCAGTAGCAAATTGAATTTCGTTGAGACCATCCGACGTAGTAAATAATAGAAACAGACAAAAGAATTCGATTTTGTTCGCATTTCTTCGGAAACGACTGCGGTTCTTCGTGGCTATGTGGCCGCGAGTCCGCGCCCTCTTGAAATCCACGAATTCCATCGGTAGCAGCGAGATGGAAAGTCGTCCTTGGTCCGTTAGGTCTCGTGCATCAGCTCCGCGTACAAGAACGGTCCGCAGGTCGAGAGGTTAACCTGGAAATCAACGACGCGTGGAACGTCCTGTTCCCGCCTCGTATTTTCTCCGCTTTCCAACTTCTTCCGTCTCACATGCGCGTTCAGTGCCTTGTGGCGGCTGTTTAACGGGACCAGACATCAATAATGTAATTAGACACGTGAATCCGGTCGTAGAAAAACACGCCTGGCGGTAGCAGATACTACGATCCTCTTGCGCGATCACGGATCCTTCGTGGATCTTCGCCTGGAGACATTAAGACAGTTACAGTTTATAGAAAAAATTATACAAATTTACGGGATAGATTATGGAAAAAGATAAAGGTCGTTAGTAGGTTGGAAAAGTCAACAAATCTATATTAGATTTCTTTTAATATTTAGGGCTTTTATTCTCACGTTCGTTGATTTTTTATAATCAACAAACTTTGTTTCATTCCAGAGATGTTGCGTAGGTAAGAAAGTGTTAAACTTGGATTATACGTGATATGTGTTTTACGGAGTATGTGTGTGTATGTCTGACAAACTACGGCAGGGAAATGCCGAGAAAAACGGAGAACTGACTGCTCCTGGCTACCGACAATTGTGTCTCGTAAAATACGTTTATATTTTTCTTTGGAATACTTATTTCATTGTAAACAAGGTAACCATTTCCTGTAAAATATAGAATGTTCTCTGTGTATGAAAAATTTCCCTCCCTCCTTCAATTTAAGTTTAACAATTTCAAGCGAGAAATACCACGAAGATAGAAAATTAGCAATGTAACCACTTGTGTCTGTATAAATCGCCAGCATATTCGAGACAAAAATGATAGATTACGATCGCTAGGAATCGTTCGTTATACAGAAATGAGTTGTCATTACAAACTACAACTTACATTACGTTGGAAACAATCTCGCCATTTTGCATACATTTGCTATAACTAAATCTTCAGAAAAGGAAGTCGTACGAAAGAAACTGATTCTTAAAGCAACTTCAATTTACCGTTTGCAATTGCACACATCTATATTATAAATGTAGTCATTCTACGGTCTCGTTATTACCATTTTAAATCAACAAACACACGCGAATCACGAAATTCAGAATTCGCTATCATTAACCAGATCTTAACTAGATCTGGAGAACGCACTGCTCCAGTCTTGCAAAGAACACGTCCTACGCTGCAGATTGGACGCGAGATTAATTGGTCTGATGTCTTTGCGATGTTCGTTCGTTGGTGTTACGAACGTTGCATCGCGAAATCGTGAACGATGCAGAAAGTCACCAGCGAATTATGACCGGTAAAAGCAGGTATCGTGGCTGTCATCGACTCTACCCACGTTGTTACTCACTGGAACGTGTATCGCGAAGATCTACATATGTACGTATATAGGATTTTGATTGTTAAGGAACTTTCGAACCACTTTGTTAATGATCGTGAAAAAGATACGAGATAAGATTTACTAATATAAAACAGACATTACGTTGCGCTTTCGAGCCATCTTATTAATCAACTTTGTGTATGATAATGGAAGAGATACGGGATAAGGTTTATTAATATCGTATAACAGCGAGTTTGCGAATAAAGAGGAAAACAGCACGGTTAATTTATGTTGCAACTCTATTTAAAATAAAATATGTAACGAAAAGTCACGAAAGAAAGTCATTTAAAGAAACAGGAAAGAAGCGAGAGTAAACGTGTCTGACTACGAAGGGCTACGTTCTACTTAAACGACAGATTACGCCAGAACCAATCGGTAGCTTAACGAATGGAATGATATTCACTGGCTTGATATTTCATAGATAAGAGTAGTTCTTCGTCGAGTGTGAAGAAGTTCACAACGTAAATTCATAATTTCCGAATACGCTATATCTTCGGGTAGTAAATTATTCCATAAGAAAATCCACGAATGTATCGCGTAATACAAACAACGTGTATGATCCTTCGCAGCATCCTCGGCAATCTACCATCAAATACACCACCACATACTAAGAGAAAGCCGTGTACGACGAAGGAGACGAAACAGCAGCGTAATATCACGAGGCATGAAGCGCGGCTGTGGCTCGACGTTTCGCACGTTATCTCGAGCCTGTCATCTTTACTACGACCGGCTGATCCGTGTTTTAGCGTCGATCGTAATTTCGTCTCGGCTTTGTCAGCGTGAAGGGCGACAGAGAGAAAAAGCAAGCGATAGCGCGCTAAGTGCACGCGCGCATTGTCGTCAAGATTCGCGTTTATGAGACACGATGGGATGTATAGAGCCTGGCATTTCGGTGGAAACCCGCGTTCCTGCGTGTTCTTCCAGATACACATATATGCGTGTATCTCGAGGTTTATCTCGCGAACACGAAGGTGCTCGACGATCCCTCAACCCCTCTCTTCTACACGTCACGATCTTGATTATCGTCGACAAGACGAAAGTTAAGTTAAATTCAACCGCAAACGTATTTTCCTTGGTTTCTTTCGAGGTTGTAAAGTTATACGTGTGTCTCGACCGAGAAATTTTCAGAGAACACCTGGTTTACGGGTTGTTAGTCTCTGTGAAATTTTAATCACGCGACATGCTGCATATTTGAGCAAGCGATTAAGCTTACGGCAGGAGGTTGAGTTCGACGAGACTCTGAATGGTAGCGGGTTTAGCAGTTTGATCATCAGGAATTAAGCAGGCGCCGCGGTTTCGCTTGCTTATCGTCGCAATGACGGTTGATGTTTTGCGCGATCCTAGTCCGCGACGTATAAGTTTTCCGGCATAGGAAAACAAATATCGAATTCGTTACTATGATTCTAATATTGTATTACTCGAAGGAGAAAGTATCGTAATGAGTCTGCACGTATAGAAATTTGGTCGGATATTGAAATTCTAAACGTTGGCAAGATTGTGTTAGATGTTACTCGAGGAACAAAATATAGCGAGGATTGTAAGACAATACCAGCAACGAGTTCAGCGTAGTCGCGTTCGTAACATATTCCGTCGATTGAAAATGTCGAGCTCGCGTACCTTTCGCCTCGTCGTTTATCCACGATTGTACAAAGAATGGCGAAATAAGCTAGGCAAAACGATGGGGCCCGCTAGTCGACGACGTTGCACGGGGGAGGACCTAATTTATGGCACCCTCGAGTGTTTACGCTTTCTCTTCTCATAGCCGAGGGTGGAGAATGCCAGGCGACAGTTCCAGGCGTCCGAACATCGTATTTTCTTACAGGATCTTATAGAAATTTAACAAAGTTTAAATTCAGTAAATAATATAATAACTTTATCAGAAATTACAAAGAAGAACTCGGTAAAAGGCAATTTTGTCAAAGTAACGTTGCTCTAATTTTCCTAGAAATTATCGTAAAAATTCTGCAAATGGAAATTCCGTCGAAGATTGTACCTCGCGTTGTTAGCATTCTATCGTACCATAGATTATTGAAAGAAACGAACACGATTAAAATCATAGTGCCGCTATTTACCGAGGAGAAAGATTCTCTAAATAAACATGTTGCAAAAAACGAGAACCAACGCTGTCACAGTTTAGTCTTAAAAATTACCCAAACAAAACGTATATGGTCAGAATCGTGGAATTAGAAATTCGATGAAAAACAGAAACTTATCTCATCGGAATCTTACATTCGCGTAACACCGCTGCGCCCTCTACTCTGCGGTCTCTCAAGAGTTGCTAGAACAAAGAGCACACTGTGTTCAATCTTCAAGATTATTTATTTCTATCCTATTGCCATAAATAGCCAGTTCATTTTCTCGAGGCGCGTAGCAAGCGTGTTTTTGCGGCTGTACAATCTCACGAGGTAAAAGCCGGAGCGAAAGTCGCAGGAAGATCTCTAGCAAGTCTCTTCTACCAAGAATCGCGTCTTTCTTTCCTGGTACTCGACCTGACCTCTCTCTCTCTTTCTAATTTGCCCTGGAGTGTGATCCACTCTCTTACGATGTCTAGGCATCTAGATGCCACGTTTCAGACATGCTCTTTGTCCTGTGACCCAGATACGAGAAAGCTATGCGGAGAGCAACACGCGAGAAAGGCGAAGATAAGAAGGGAGGCCTTCCTTGTCTTTTGCCTACTTTCTGCACCGGCACGTGGCCAAATGAATACACCGATACGCGTGGGTACAGGTGCAGAGACATCCACCGTATCAACGACCGCACTGATGTTGAGTCGAAACCAACGCTGCGCTCTTCTCTGATCTCGCACGTGAAAGGTTTCGCGTGCATAGTTTGCAAGAGTGATAGTTTAGAGTCTTTCAACGAATTTCTTTTCAACGAATGTAATCATTTTTGCAGGATAATTACGTGTCGAGAGCGAACAATCCACGTAGTAGATGGTTTAAGCTGGTAATCGAAAGAGATGAATTGATTTGCTACTGAAATTTGAAATTTCTTGGTAGTACGGTAACTACTTTATTTAGGAATTTTTCATCTTTTACGTGTCGATTTCTTTCGTTTAAAACTAAACTATATTTACATTAAAATCATTGCAATTAAAATCCATTCTGTCCTTATGAATTTTTAATGTCGCGATAGTAGGTGCTGAGGTTATTAGATGTACGTGAACAAAGGAACGCGTGGATAAATTGTAAGGTAGAAAATATATTTTAAATGCTGAAATGTAAATACTAATCGGAATATAATTGAGCTAGTCCAGATCCGCACGCTAGCAGTATTATCCTGTGACTGAAAACCCCGAAGCCATCGTCGCCTATCTACCGTTTATGGTCTGCCTTCGACCCAGTCTTTTGTCTGTACGCTGTCGATGGCTTCAGTGCTTGAGAAAACTAGAAGACCAGATGTAGAGTCTTCTTAGAAGTGGTGACCACTTCAACAGTAGGAATTTTTGATTAAAAATAATTTGGTTAGTAAATTAATATTTACATTTTCCAATGCTGATGTGTATTAGGAATTGCATGACTATAGCTTTTATGTTCTGCCTGTATACTTGATAATCTTGATCTTAAACGAAATTGTGTTGTATACAGCTCGTATTGTAATTAGCAGGCTAATGATACAGGAATTTCATTGCTTTTAAATTTAACCAACTCGTTTATGCATGTAGATCTGACAGACAGGTGATCGTTTGTTTCATAGTCCCTCGACATCGGTAATTGGAAATCCGATGACTTTCCCAAAACTGAACTTACCTTTAGTGCACAAAAAGCCTGAAACTTCTGCCATCAGTCAGTATATAATAAATATTTGATCAATCGAGCAACGAGTTTTCGAAACATATTATTCTTCTTCTATACACCTGCATGTATTAAGAAACCATCGCCACCATGCTGTTGTATGTATGTTACCGGTAACGTATCTTCTTGACGATGTAATAACAGATAGCCCGGCGTTACTTAGCCTTACCATAATTTATGACTGGGTGGGAGGCTCAATGAGAACTTTGACAGGCTGCTTGAGCGGATGTCTGGTAGGTCGATAGCCAGGAACTCGAAGTCGCGGAACTCTAAGGTATCGACGACATGACCGTTCAGATTGTTTAGAATTCAAGAATAGCTTGGAACAGTTTAGAATACTTTAGCCAAAGAATAGTAGATACTTTGTTCGAACTAAAGGATCTGGCCACGGAATGAAGCAGACAGCGGTGCCTTTCTACCAGAAAATTCCTCGTAAGCGGATCGTGAGGAACCGCACGGCACTTATCCACTCTGGAACCTTGAAAGAGCGAAGTCTTGTAGAAAACTTCATGATGTGTACCTTTCTCGATACCAGAAATTTCGACGATTGTTTATTGGGTTGGCAACTAAGTGGTTGCGGATTTTGTCATTAGGTGGTAATGGCAAAATCCGCAATCACTTAGTCGCCAACTCGATAGAAAGCTGGAATTTCAATGAATTTTGAAATACGTGGTTGGGGGTATGATTCTGAACAATTTTTGCCTGCACGTGTCACTGCTGCTCGAACTCAATTTCCGAGATACTTACAAAAAGCTGTCGGTATTGCCATGTAGTGGATTCTGCCTATAATTGTGCGACAGTGACAGCGTGCGGGTTAGCATTGGTTGCCGGTCACCTCGCGACGCGACGCGGATAAAATGACAGTTAACCCAAACCTGTATAAACTATAAACAAAAGATAAGAATTAGGTTTGGGTTAGGTGTTATCTTATCCGGTTACCGCGCTGCCGTAACGCAGTCAGCAACCAATATGTAGTAAAACATACGCTACTAAGGACTGTAGTGGCACCGATGATTTTTCGCGAGTATCTCGGAAACTCGAAGAGTACGAGTATTCTCGTGAAAGAGAAAATGTTGTTCGAAATATCGAGCTTCGCGATATATTCGAAAATCATCGAAATCGATGTCGAGAGTGAACCTCTAAATAATTATCAAAATCTTTGTTTGTTATTTATCGATATAAATATGGAAAATATTATTTCGCATAGATAAAATTAACGAGACATTGCAAGTAGTGTGGATATATTTTTCGAAATTTCATTCATCGTTGTATCTTTTTTTTTTTTCATATTTGCACATGCCAGAAATGAATAATATCTGTAGTCTAATTAGTATTAGTATTCTCGTGAAAGAGAAAATGTTGTTCGAAATATCGAGCTTCGCGATATATTCGAAAATCATCGAAATCGATGTCGAGAGTGAACCTCTAAATAATTATCGAGAACTTTGTTTGTTATTTATCGATATAAATATGGAAAATATTATTTCGCATAGACAGAATTGACGAGACATTGCAAGTAGTGTGGATATATTTTTCGAAATTTCATTCATCGTTGTATCTTTTCTTTTTTCATATTTGCACGTGCCAGAAATGAATAATATCTGTAATCTAATTAGTATTAGTATTCTCGTGAAAGAGAAAATGTTGTTCGAAATATCGAGCTTCGCGATATATTCGAAAATCATCGAAATCGATGTTGGGGGTGAACCTCTAAATAATTATCGAGAACTTTGTTTGTTATTTATCGATATAAATATGGAAAATATTATTTCGCATAGACAGAATTGACGAGACATTGCAAGTAGTGTGGATATATTTTTCGAAATTTCATTCATCGTTGTATCTTTTCTTTTTTCATATTTGCACGTGCCAGAAATGGATAATATCTGTAGTCTAATTAGTAGTAGGAATAGTAAATTGATGAGGTTGATATTAAGTTAAAGATAGTATATGCAAAGAGAAACGAAAAAGCGTTAATCTCGACCAAGTGTCACCATCGTCACCGGTGAAAATAAGGAAGAGAAAAAGGTCGAAACTAAACGCACGCGGCTGTGACGCCAATTCGCCCTCGTTTCCAGACCGGCTTAGAAAGCAGAACCAGAACAGCTTTTGAGCAATTTCATCGTCTGCCCGACGCACGTGGCGACTTTAATTAGCATCGCCACGTCATAGCACGATTTTTACGCGGCCTTCTCTCACGTTCTGTCTCATGGTCTCGATCGGCTTTCCGAAACGGTTCGTCGCTTCTCGGACACAGCGACGAAGAGGCTAAATCCAAATTTTTGGACGTTGCCTGATTTCTTCACGAAGAATTGGTAATATACTATTGCGTACAAGGATCAAGAATCTAAAGACTTTCTTTAACGCGACACATAGACTCGCATGCTAATATTCAAAAGTTTCATTTAACAAAGACTGAACTTAGCTAAAGTACACCATTCGTATATACATATATACTTTGTGTTCAGACCTTAAGTGCGTAGTTTCGAGTTTTTTAAGTTTTCTTATTGCATGTTTTGTTATTTAGAGACATAATTTTGAAATAAAAGATTATTTCAAAAATTAAAATAAAAATAAATTTTATTAGGTGTTTAAATTTTGATCTACTCGTCGTCGGTGAAAAGCAGGAAAAGCAGGATGTCATAGTCGTGCAACATTTCAATTTCGAAATTATTATTAGATTCTTTGTTAAATAACAGTCCATTCAAGAGCGAAGAAAGAATTTGTAAATAGGTAGGTACCATTTTAAACGAAATATTAATTATTTCATTTCGTTAGCTAGTATGTAATTTTCGCACTAACGACAAGAGTAACAAATAATATCGCAGAAAACATAGGAAAAAATAATAAAAGGTGTAATAGGAAGAAGGAAGTTTTCATAAAATATTCTCCTTGTAAGATACTTTCGAAGGAAAAGCATCTTCAAATTCTATGGTATTCCAGGATTCTAAGCTCCGTATTCCAGAAATATGAAAATCACAGATAAGATAGAGTCGAACTACTCTGAAATTGTTAATGTAAAAACGTGATACGATATACGAGAACCATATACCGAGAATACACGTTCAAATATGACCGATATATTAAAGTTTTTACGCCTATGAGCGGGCTAGACACGTGTTCGACCCAACCCATCGTTGCGTTGCGTTGGCCAACCGAACGAGAAGACTGAGACGAATCGAGTTGAAATGAAAACCGGATTTTACCTTAGCTCCCCTCTCGATCCATTCACGCACCCTTCTCACTGATTCTGTCGGGAAAAATCGAAGAAAAATGCCGAAAAGATACGCGCCACCGGTGTTTGATTCCGGATTCGATCCTTTCAGCCAAGCCAGACTCGACCCTTTGTGGATGCCTAATATTCTTTCAGTCTGCTGTCTGGTGAACGTCCGGTGTATGGACATCGTCGTTCTTACGTACTTTGTTATGCTTCTTTTCGAGTTTCTAAATTGCTGGATGACATTTTGGGTGCACAATTTGCCAGGATGTGAGTTTGTTGATTTAGTTTTGTCTTTATTGAGATTCGCATTTGACGATTCGAAGAACGATCTTTGATTTCATAGTATACTGTATGTATATAATAGATTGTATAAGTTTAATTTTCTTCGTAGTTAAATGTAAATAAATTATATTCCAGTTTAATGTAATTTAATTCTATTCGTATCAGGATCGAATAATTTTAAGAGTGATTGTTAATATCAACGATAAATTGTTGACATTTAATTAAATACAATTTTATTTTATCAAGACTCGATTTAATCGAGCTTTGTTTATATTAGAATTGGGAAACTTCAAGATGGAAATTCAAAATTCTTAATTTCACAGGAACGAAAATAACTACGTACGAGTGGAAATATCATTACTAAAATCTTATCATTTACACATAAACATTGCTTTAAAAGCAAAGGCAATAAGAGATACAACGGTAAAATTGTCTACAAAGATACAACTTTATACTAATTCCAAAATATTTCTCAACAACTCAACCTATTGACATAATACCAATGGGCCTACGATCCATGAAAAATCATCGCGTAGATTAAAACGAATTTACGAGATTTTCGGTGAACAGGTGAATTTGTCATTTTTACGAATCGCCTCTTACTATCTTTCGGGGATTAATTTTGCGAATAAGATTTCCTGAACGATGTCTACGCGACTTGAACACTTTGCGATCGATATTGCTCAGCCATGGATGAAAAAATACATATTTTGATGCTTTGCCACCCGTATATGCGGGACCATCTGTCGATGACATCAGTCAGCCCGCATATATACAATATACACGATCTTCCTTTTCGCGAACGTGATATTTAAATTTTATGTCTCGTATAATGGGCAATTTGCGACGCGTGTTAAACTTGTCAGCAGGTGAACCGTCTCGTAACTGTAACCGACACACTATATCTTCGTTCGTGTTCACTCGTATAGTTAATGACAATTATCTGGTTCGGTGGTTCTAAACAGTTTAATGTTTGCGGTTTACATATGTAGAAAAATGACACGTGCGACGACGGTGTCTAAATATTATGTAACTTCCACTCGTATGGTATTAACTTGAGTTAATTACGTAGAAAAATTAGCGATGGTTCTGTATAATTAGTAGATATTCGAATATTTTGAGATATTTTAATTTCGCAACGGAATATCGTCCATGTAATTTATTTTAATTTGCATTTTCTTTACCGCGATATAGATATTTTTCAAGTTGATTTGAAAAGAACTTTAAACGTTAATTAATCGAAACTAAGCTTACAATTGGTACATATTAAAATCGGAATCAGAATTCACAGCATCGGAAGTTTAGATATTTTTAATTTGCATGTAAAAAGCACGATATTTAACAGCGTAGCTTTTTTTTTTTAAGGATAGTCGATTGTTTTAGTCGTTGACCTTTACGAATTCGAGCTACGATATTTTGTATAGTAGAACCTTCGTTATTCAAATTCTGTAATCAACTCTACTTCCACATGAGAAAAAATCGTTTATTTTTAATTATCTTATATATAATTGTATTCATATTAAGCAGGAACAAAATCTTCAAATATTTTGGTTTCTATTCTTGTTTTTCAATCTCTTATACAAGAAACCGTCTCTATATTTTCCATTAATCAACTATGTATTATTTTCACATGTACAATTTCCTTGTTAATTGCTTGTTACTTTTAAAACATTCGTCATTGTTACTAGTGTAAGTGGAGGGAAAAGTACTTGCACTAGTTAACTGTTCGTTCTTTCCTTTCCCTTTCATCGGATCGTAACAAGGAGCAAGAGTACCTACCTGTTTGCCTGTCACGATATCAAAATGCAAAACGCTTTTCGGATCGAGGATTAACAAAGTTGCCGTTCGAAAAGAAAAACTGTCGACATCCAGTAGCAGGGCTCTCTCGGTTACATATTCATGAGAACCTTACCGACAAAAGCGGATATCTCGTACATATAGATATAGCTTTAGCTGAGAAGGTTGGCGCGAAAGTTTTAATAATTTATAAAGAAGCTCGTAGCTCGTGCCCCGAGGAAAATTAATTTCTGTTTCCTAGGAAAGTTCGTCTACGCAATGACCGACGCTCTGTCGCTCATCGTTCCGCTATTACATTCTACACCGTAAGTGACTTTAATAACGAAAGATCTACTCAGGTTGTGTCCTTTTTGGTTGATTTTTAACGAACGAAAATTAACGTGGATTATTGTTCGCATGCTTTATAACTCGAAAGAAAGATTTAGGGTCGTGCTGTATTCTATGAAAAAATTTATGTAAAATTTTGTTAATTTTATTTCGGGGATAAATAACTTTAATGTAATTAGAGTTAATGTTATTAAATTTAATGTTATTGGAGTTGTATCGATCGTACGACTCTTTTCACTGATTAATTTCTTATTCAAATAATGGAAATTTGCATTTAGTTACGAATTCAAATAGTAGGAGTTCATTTAATAGGACGATATTAATTAAAATATACATATAATTATACATTTTGAATGACATTATGAATTAACGGATAAAACTGTTTTCGGTAGAGAAACTTAGTTAATGAAACAAAGCGTATGAAAATACAAATTGCCAAACGGGATGGCTATGATTTATGGTGTGTACAAGACGCGTTTCTTCGAGTATTTTTCGAGAACATGTCGTGTCTTTGGCGAACGAAACGTTGGTTTCTCGGTGTTCCGTACCGAAGTCGTATTTGCATTTTAATTGGTTTTTCGACCTGTTTCAAAGTAACTACCAGTTAGCGGTTCAGAGTTTTAAAAGTTTCGAATTACCCCTGGTGAAAAAAGTTTTCGAACCTGATTTGCGGTTAATCTCTAGCTGCAGATCTCTAGCTGGTATAGCGATATAACGAAGATGAACTTGCAATTAATCTGTAATACTACCATTATAAATACAAGTTGTGTTATTAAATCGTTATAGTCACGCACTAACTTATGTGATTACGGCGAAGAAATTTTTAACGTGACATTAATTTACAAACAATTTTGTCTTTAGACTTTGTACCATCTACCGTGATTCTTATTTATTAGAACAAAACGTCGTATAAAAATTACTCGAACGAATGACTCGACATGGTCGGAAAACGTTATAAATCGTTTATTGAAAATTCTATGAATAAACATTTTTTTGAAAAATCCGCTCATCGTCAGGCAAACCCCAAACGAAGCACCGTCGTTCTTCCATCTATTTTAAAAACGGGACGAGCATCGCGAATCGATCGGCGATTACACGCGCGAATTTCGATCGACGCGTCGCGTCGCGTCGCCGCTGCACATGCTCGTCGCGTATTTGCAGTCTAGTCGCGCGACATTCGTCACGGTTGAAATGCAAAAATCGCGGAAGTTCTCGCCATTTATCGTCGGTGTGGCCATCGAGTCCGGTCAGACCATGTATTTACGGATTAAAACACCGGTTAATTGCCATATATTTTCTGCCTGCGAAACGTGCCATTTGTATGTACATCGACCGACACGGTTGCAAGACTGCGTAGAGAGAGAGAAGGGATCAGCACAAAAAGAGTACCAAAGGTCGCACCTGCACGCACCTCTTGATTACGACACCGCGTTGTCCACCTACATAACATCGGAAATACGTGGTGACGAGTATTGCATAACGAAATGACGACGAGTCATCCGCCTGTTCTCGTCTGTCTCGTTTCAAATATGAAAGACAATCGTTGATTTAGGATCGCATATAGGAATTTTCATTTTCCATTTTCCAAGTAGAATATGTCACATATACGAGTATATACATCTGTATGTACATATAATATAATATCAGATAAATGGGGAAATACTTCCTAGTTTTTCGAATTGTTATTAATTATACGTACATATACAATTATACGTGCATATACAATATACAAGATATAGGTAGTAGCTCACGAAAGTATCGAAACGTTACAAATATATTGTGTGTGTTTTACGAGACATTTTCGAGTTTCATTATTTCATCGTGACGATCGTGTCACTTTACAGTTATGTAACATAACATTTACATGTATGAAAATTTTTTATTTTCGTGAATCACACTGCATATGAAAGCTAATATTAGAACGAAAATCGTTGCTTGGTAGTGTGAAAGCTGAAGTGAATTTCAATAATGAATTATAAGATTTCAGAATGAATTATAGGATTTCTCAGTGAGTTTCTTTACGCGTATACGTACGGCTAATTAATGAACTCTCTTCTATTAAAATTCTCTCGCGCTTTCCGATCTTATTCAAAGAATAAAGAACATCCAATGTTTTAAGTGATTCTTATTCATCGACCAGAGATTATATTAGGTTGTCCGAAAAGTTTCTTTCGTTTCATAAGGTGATAATAGACGAGCAACAGTTTCTGTTTTATATTATTTTATTGAATTAGGTTTGATTCATTTCGTTATATTTCTATTATTATGCTCCTACATAATTCAATAAACTAATATAAAACAAAAAATAGTGTGCGTCTATTATTTCCTTATAAAACGAAAGAAACTTTTCGGACAACCTAATAGATTGTTCGATTGTTCGTTGAAGCTGTATATTGGTCGATGGTCGACGAAACGACCGTGTTAATAGTAACCGTGAAAACGATAATGGGAGACTAGATGGCTGGGAGACAGAGCTTTCCTTTTTGAGAGAAATGAATTGGAGCTGTTGCAGAGATGAGACGAAGAAGACAAGCGGGTGGATTCTTATTGTACCTACCTGTAATTATTGGATTTTTCTGAGTAAAATGTCCATTGAGGGTGACATGGGTAGAGTTGTTTTTGATATCGTGCGGAGTAGCTAGGTTTTGTTAGATATTTTTTGAAAATGGAGCCTGTGGAATTTTTTCAACAGCAGTGGTGAAGTATCACAGTCGTTTCTTACGAGAGATACTTTCGAATTAAAAGATGTTTAATTTTATATTATAATGAAACAAAGTTATAGGTTTCTCCAAAAAAAAAAAGAACAAAAGTAAAAAGATTTTTTTATTAACAAAATAGTATCTTCTTTGTAGTTTTCAGAAAGAATTCATTCGCGAAGAGTCGAAACTATACATGAAATTTAAACTTAGCTTGCAATTTACTTTTATTAAATTTGGACCGTAATCGATATCGCAAGCCAAGAAACGAACCCATCCACTGAACATTCTCTATTCAATCTTCATACTTTCCAGCTTGAATGATCAGTAAACTCGCTCTAATATCCTGCAAGAAAAACGTAAAACCTCATACAGTATGTAACAGCGTCTGCTTTAATTGGTACAGAAGCGTAGTACAAAGCCAATATCGTATCTGTCTTTTTCACCAGGAATTTTTTCTAATTTAATATGTCAGTGGTAATTCCGTTTTTTGGAATTTTTGAAATTCGACCGATGTATATCTGATAAATATAATTACATCAATTTCCTCCGCTTCGTTTCACGTAGTTAACCGAGTTTGGCTAACAAGCGGCTTCACCGATTCCCACGTCGCGAGTTGTAGATTTATCTTCGTATAAATCCAAGCGAAAGGAAGCAGATATTTACGATTACTGGAAGGTTTTCAGTAACCAACCCCAACGTGCAAATTGCACTGCGAAATTGCCGAAGAAAAGCCGAAACTGGCGATCCTCGAAGATCACGTTCGCATACATGGGCCACAAGATGCGACACCCCCTGGCGGATTGGCTTCTATCGCGCGGTGCATGCACGAGGCTGGCGGCCATGCGTCGTGCTTAAAGTGCATCTACGCAGACATACGCTGCTCCCTTGCTATTCACGTGTACATATATAGGTAGCAAGGGAGTCGGTTGCGGCAGAAGAGAGGCCTGGGTTTGGGGCCCGTCGCGTGTTTTTGCCCCCCGTCTGGCCCCCACCGCAGCTCATCGTTTTTTGTCTGCACTGCATGCGCTGCACCGTCCTCCTCCTCCACCTCCTCCACCGCCTCGTCCAGCTTTCTTTTCCGCTCTCTCACCCCCTTTTGCTCGGTCGCTACTCCACAATGCAAGCGCGTCCACTGCACCGCACCGTCGCGGCGCGGCGGCCTAAGTGCGCGCACACGAACCCACTCGGACGACTGGTGCGCATACAACCGGCTCGTGTAGAGTGTGTGGCCGCGCGTTACGAGTTACGAACCAGGAGGACGTCGACTCGTTGCACACGCTCGCCGGAGGCCGAAGCTCCGCGCGCGCGTATGATCGGAATTGAACGCGGACTGCCACGCCGCGCCGCCCAAAGGCTCACGAAGCCTGCGAAACGATGCATCCGAACGATCGTCCGGATGCACCTGCTCTTCTTATGCGGTGTCGTGTGGACGAGGCCCGTGTCATGCGGCATTGGGTGCCATGGAACGGCGAGATACGAGAAATTCGGAGCGACGATGTATAACAGGGAACTGAAAGGATTAGGCAAAGGAACGGCCAGTCTGGTTTCCGATAAACGCGATATAATTAGAAAGATAAGCGCGTCTATTGGCCGAAAATATCGTGTATTCCCTTTCGAAATTCCTAGATTAATTACCCTTTGTTCTGGATAAAATTTCGATATGGGTTATGAATTTGAAATTACACGCGCCTGTTAATAGAATGTTCAGTACATCGGCTAGTTTCTTTGTCGTACGAAATAGAAGATGTCATTAGTATCGTATGTTATTTTAGTTATAGTTTAGTTGTATGTTATATTAGTACTTTTGTGCGTTTATGCAAAAGTACAGAGAACGTATGTATATATATAAAATATCGAAAGTGGAGTAACCGTATTAATTTTAGTAGACAAAACAAATTAGGTGTCACGTTTAGTTCTCTTCAGAAAAATACGAAACTGCATGAAAATGTTCATCGCAGTCGAGTTATTAGATCGGGAACCGTCCATTTGAAATATCCATCTTTATTCTTTTAGAATTCTTTTTTAGAATTTTAGAATTCTCTCTATCGTTTATACTATCAATTATGTGTCTTTCTCATTATTCAGCAAAATCTGTGTCGTTTAAAATCATGCGTTACAGCCTGATAAATCTACGTAAATCTTGGTTTATAAACCAAACTTGAGAGAATTTTAGCATTTCCATTAAAATTTATATTCTTCGAACAAGTACTGACAAAGCTATACATCCGAAATACGAATGCAGCGAAAAATTGTGTTATTTCCTCCTGTACGCTACCTTTCATCAAAGTTTAATCTCTTTACACTCTTGTCACGCTGGTGAATCAGACCTGACTCATCCTGGCGTTCCGTCCAAGTTTCATGATTCGAGCGGATATCAGCCGCGGCTTCGACGGCCAATTTGAATGGATTTTCGGTCGCGACGGCCGGCATCGATTGGAACGGTTACGAGGCGACGCTGTAATTTTTAGTGACCGGTGAACGAACGCGGAATTGGCCCCCACGGATTGCCCGTTGCGACGGATTTTTCTGTCGCGTCGATCGACAGCTTTTCGCTGGTTCGTTGGTTAATGTGTGTACCAATCTATATGCTACGCTGCTCGAATGAAAAATTAGGTTATGACATCGACGCGATTCGTTTCGCTCTTCTCAAATATCCATATCTTTTTTTAAGTTCTGTAAATTCGTTGTATAACTATGTTTCACGCATCGTCGATAAAAGCGTGTAGAAGATACTCGTAGCTTTATTGACAAATTTTTTGTCTCAACTGTGACCTGTTATTATGTTCAAAAAGCGGATCAGAATCGTTGATTTTTTCCACGATTTAGTTTGTTTAATTCGTGACAAATGTTCAACATATAGAGTGACGTTTTTTTTTTCATACGAAGCTCTATTTTTCGATAGTGTTCAAAATTCGCGCAGGTAAATTATTGAGAATTTTTGAGTGAATGTAATTATGCTGCGTACGTGTGTTACGAATACTTCTACGAATTTTCAAGGTACGTTCTTTCTCTTTGTATCGTTTTCTATTCGTATTCTCCTCATAGTACATAAAAGAAAGAGAGATTAGACGCGGTTTTACAAGTGAAAATCCATCATAGTTAAGTATATGGATTATGGTAATTCAAAATTTTATTCCGAAAATCTAGACTCCTCCCATTCAACTGATTTCTATTCGGTCTCGAATATCAAACTCGAGTAATACATAAATCGTTGGAAGAGGATCAGTGGATAGTGATCCAAGTCTGTCGCCATGTCCATGTCGGGCCTCTTGGAGGATCCCCTGACTTGAGAAGGACGCAGAAAGACTATAAAAGAGTCGAAGGGACCTCGCTACCTGACAATCCCTTTTGCATCAGCCGCTAGAAAAAGGAAGATAGAAAGGTACGTTACGAGCTGTCTTCGGGGATCAGGATAATATGCCAAGATTCTGTATTGGCTCACTATAGCATATGACCACTTACTTACGTGGTACAGTTTTATTTATTATACGTTTTATATAACTAAAATATTTTGCAATTTCAAATTGGTTCTACAACGAGACACGATCGTCATGATTATATCTATGAAATTGGAGATCAATTTGGAAATGTGCATAGAAATTACAAAATATTTACTGTAAATATATACTCGTTAGAAATTGCAATAACTATCTGAAGCATATAATAAGTGTTAAGAACAATGCCACTGAAAATTTACGCTTAACAACGTAATGGATAATTGATCGTTTCGATACATTTATAATTTCTACGAAATATGTACTCGTACTTGTACCTACAATAAATATGTATCTTGTAACCTTCTTTTTACACACCGCTGTATTTATTGTAATACCTACTGTACATACTACTTAATCACAAGCATATTATATTTATTATTATGTAGTTAATAGATACTACATATGTATTTTCGTACGACTACAGAAATTTGATGGGATTATAATATTATGGGATTGAAGATGGGATATAGTACCTGCTAAAAAGACCGTTCGTTAATAAATAAGGATACGTGACGATACTTTCCGCTGTATATATTTTCCAACTTTCGTAACATAATCGAGTGTCGTAACAGTGGCAACAAAATTTTAAAACGTTTCGTATGGCGCGCATAATATAATCGTAAAAGGTATCTAGAGATATTCGAATACTTTCACGAGCCTATCTATGTACGGTACGCGGCAACAAAGTTAACTCTGCTCTTCGTTTTCTGAAATTCAGAGTCGTGGTCGGCATATACGATCTCTGTTCGCTACTCACGGTACTCCGACCAACACGAACAACAGTTGGCTCGCGCGGAGTCACGAAGGTCGCCTTTCAAAACCTCTTCAGGGAAATCTCTGGCCTCCGCTCCGCTAGGAAAAAAAGCCTGCTCTCGCCTTTGATCGCGCGCTCGACCGGAATGTCGAGCGTTCCTCCTTGAGAGACGGAAGTAAACGATCCTCGCAAATTGCCAGCGTCCCGACACCCATGCTCCAGCTTTGTTCTTTTCCCGTTTCTTTCCGAAAGGAATACCAGTGTAGAGATTCGGGGACAGAGGCTAATGGTGGAAGGACCTTCGTCCTGTCTGGCTATCCACGCGTGGCGTCGCGTCGTGACGCCAGACGTCCTAAACACTCCGTCAAATATTGACACGCCGAACGTTTGGCGACTTGGACTGCTACGAACCAACCTTCGACAGGACACCACCACCGTTCTTCGTAACTTGCCGAGCTGGCTCGTTTTGTTCGAATATGATAGCGATCGAGGGTGTGGTGAAGGTAATAGGGATCGAGGTGTCTTTGCTTGGACGTCTTATTTTTAGACTATACTTTTAGATACGTAATTGTAAATTAGGAGGGTTGAGATATTCCAAATATTTCTTGCCTTTCCTGCGACTTCTTAATTAGCCTTGTTATTTCTTCAGTTATTGCATGTTTCCCGCAGTATGTGATTCTGAATGGCTACCGTGACTCACGTTACCCTGTTCGAAATGGTAGTTACCAAGATGATTTCTAGGAATAAAGTGAATCTAGCAATCTTCTTACCTACAATCTTCTACCTAATTTTCGTTCCCTACCTCGAGCGTTGCTCGCAACAACGCTGGACTTCTCCTAGGATACAGAAAGAAAATACCAGGCAAATAATTTTCTATAACTCGGCGATTTTCAATGCTGGTGCGCCGCAAGAATTTTTGCAACACGTAGTACCTGACTATTGACTCACCGACTTCTGTTCTCTTACATTGTCAAATAAAAAGCTACAATATCCGCCCATTCACAGCGTGAATGTCCTAACTCGAAGCAAATATAGTATGTTCTTTGGTGTGCCGCAGAATTTTAATTAAAAAATAATTAGTATATGCGTGCCGTGAGATGAGAAAAGGATGCCCTTCGTCTATAACGTATGACTTTTCGCGATGATCCTAAAGCCATGTTGTTGGATACCACTCGTAGCATAGCGAATACCGCGTAAAAATTGGCGAAGCAACTTCGTTGTCGGAGAGATCTCCGCTCCAGCGAGTTTTCAGCGTCGGTACTCGAGAGTCCTTTGTCCACGTCCACGGGCATAGCGACTGGTGCACGACCGTTTCGGCCAAGTTTCAGCCAGGGTCAGGGACCTCTTTTCGCCCTCTTCTGCCTGCTTTTTTTCGTCGTCCGTTGCCGAGCGTCTCGACGTGACCACGAGGCCACGGGGTGCTGCACCGTCGCGACTCGTAGAGCGTTTAACGAGCGCCTGGGTGACGAGCAGTTCAAACCGTTGAACCGGCGATGATGAACGTTGATAAGGTTTTATGGTCGTGTCTCATCCTGTCGCACCAATCGCGACTGCCACGTCCTCGTATAAACACACACACACACCTATACAAACACATATACATATACACATAGTTTCTGGCTCACCTCTTTGGGTACACGGCGAGTTACGACCGTGTGCGACTCGTTTACCGAGTATCGCCGCTCCCTTTTTATCCATCTTGCACCTTGCCCTTCTCATGATTACAAGACAAAGATGTTGCAAAGGTTAGAGCAGAAAATAAAACGTATTTTATTAATTTGATTCTGGATAACGTTGTCGGTAGGCTGACGAGAGACAACGGCATCAATTATACTTCGACATCTCACGATTATATATGTACACGTAGGTATATGCATCTTAGACATAATGTACATACTTTCGTACGACTAGAAAAGTTTCGATCTATGGAAATGAAATGTGTAATAGAATTTGATAGAAAACTGCTTGGTCGGAAAATAATAGTTTATGCAAATATTTTTTTATAACCACTGTATATGTTTGCAAGTATGTATAATAGAACTCTGTATTACCCACTCTGTATAATTTCGCGATATTTCGTGCATGGAAACAAAGCTACCTGAGATGTTGAGCGCAGGACGCTGAGCCAGACTATAAGAAATTTTCCAGCACCGTACACTTCGTGAATGGGGAAAGGACCCTGGTCCCGGAACATGGAAACTCCCCAGGCTGAAATTTGCTGCCTCCGAGTCTTTTTCACGCATCACGTATGAAATCGACTGAAAGCGGCAAGTTAGTCGATACCTTTTGCTACTACGTTGTCGCGCGAACGACGACGCTCTACTGAAAAGCATTGGCTGTACGTCTGTTTGAATAATTCTTCGGAATGGAATTCGTTCACGCATACTTCAGCTTCGTCAGACTGCCATTGTATTTATCGAACGTGTTACGCGATGTTCCTTTTATTCGCGATAATTCGCGATTAAACAGCAAATAAGCGTGATTTTGGAGGAACAAGTAGGACTCGGTCGATGTAAGAATTTTTCATGATTTTTGGAAATGATACTTGGAGAAATGAGATTTGTTTAGGTCTGTAGCGGCACATGAGTCATATGACGATTCGAATCGAGAGTAACTCATGTTGTTTTGCCTCCGACTATCAACGCCGTTTTCATGAATTGGATTGTCAATACCACTTAATGACACAATCCACAATCACTTAGTTGCCAACCTAATAGAAGATTTAAAAGCTAGCAAACTATGGACGAAACAATATCGTCGTTATGTGTAACCATCAACCGGAATCTAATACAAACTTTCCGGTACCCCTCCCCCCCAACCTGTATAAATAGACGAGCATGCTCTCTAGTACGTTCATAACCAGTATCATTATAGTGAAACTAACAGTCTAGCAGTCTATCAAGCGAGTAGCATCGTGCGAGCAACGATCACGACGTAATATACTAACTCTTTATTTTCTACTTAGAATGATTTTTAGTACATCTGACCATCGCAATTATTCACTCGTCTTATTATTAAACAATTCGACGCGTTTAATATCCACCACAGATCGAATGTTCTCCATAAATGTCACTATGATTTAGATTTCCAATCTACTCGATACGCGATCAACATCGCTTGTTATTACTTTTCTTCATGAACTTTCGAACTAAAGGAAATCGAAGAATTGCGATTAAAAATTGTATTTTATAAAAATGAAGACAAACATAAGCGTAGACAAAATATAAAATAGTTTGCTTTACCATCTACAATTGTATAAAAATATTACTGTTTATTTTCCGCCTGATGAATAAATAGCAAAAATTGATAAAGTTACAGTAAACAGGGACTACATACGTAATAAATACATATAATAAAAGTATGAACGTCTCTCGATAAATTTCATAGAAATGAAGTCACTCGTTCGCTCTAGTTTACTCTACCAATGCATTCCGATATCATTTTCTAGAGCCACACTTATCTCGAGTGATATTTCACCAAACAACTTCTAGATCCCCCAGGAAACGGCCTGGGAAGAAACGTTACCGTGGAAAAAAAAAAACGCTTATCACTTATCACTGTCATACAGATTACGACGTAGACTATTCGTTTCTCGCTTGAGCAAGTATACGATTGGTCGTTTAGTTTTCGTTCTAACGACTGTGCCGTCGAAATCTTTAGAAATCCTACTAATTTTACGATAATATGCAATATATAAAAATTCAATAATTAAGAAACCCAAGTACACGTACACCGCGTGTATTTCGTCATACGTTTTAATAATAAATGTTTGTTTGATACCGATTCGCATATGGATAACAATTACAAATTCCGAGAAAGAAACTTTCGTAATGAAATTCTTAATTAATTCGATATATTCGGTACAAAAGTTAGTAATTTAATAATCAGTGAATAATAATTCATATTTATTGGTATTAGTATACATATACGTATGCAGTATGGATAACGACAATGAATGTGTTAAACATCGATGCTAACGAAAAGAAAAGCGACTTTTGCACTATCATTCTTTGGAAAATACCGTAGATGTTGGGAAAAATATTAATATTTAACAAAAGACAATCACAGAAAATGTTACAAGTAGAAAAGGATCATTTTTAGCTTGAGATTAAGAGTCAATTATTCTGCGATTAAACTGTGAATTTTTATACCTCTATGGAGAATATAAAGTTATACAACTTTACATAGTGCACGTGATATAAAAAAAAAAAGAAAAAAAAAATACATAGAATATTAAAATTTCTATTTATGTTTCACTTCTCTAACGATATTCGTAACAATATAAATTTGCATAAATATCCGTAATTTAGTATCGTAAATTATTATTATTTGCATAGACAGTTAAACAGTTGGAACTTCGAATTTCCAATTAGAAATTTCTGTTGACAGTGAACGCGAGTAGCTACATAGTGTCAGTGGTGCTCGTCTTGGTAGTCGGGGCACTGGTGGGTGTCCTGGCGACGGTATCTCATCATCTTCATCATCGTCGACTGCTACTGCACGAGCCAGCCTCCGCCTCGATCTTGCATCACCATCGGCAACATCATCACCGCCATCATCATCATCATCGTGAGGAACTCCCAGCGTCGCATCAACGACGTCTCCTGCTGCAGGACCACCACCGTCACCCTGGCACACCGGTGCGTGAGTTCTTTTCCATCACTTTTTTCCTTTTTTATCTACATGTAAACACGTAATTTTACGATATTAAAATAGCTATGAATTCATTTTGAACAGTGATAATCGCACTCATCCTGGCAGACCAGTGAGTCCTTTTTTTTTTTTTTTTTTTTAATGTAATATCAGGACATTTGGAGAGACTCTTTATAAATCTTGAAATATTTTTATTTTCAATGTAAAACTAGAATGTCGTTCGATTTGTGATTATAATATTAAGATATGTACAAATTCATTTCAGATAAGAGAGAGTTCTTGTAGGAAAGAAAAATATTCATTGTTACACGTTACATATATGCAACGCGATGATTTAGATTGAAACTTGAGTTATTTTGAGTTTACGCCGATAAAAGTTAGAACAAATATGTATATCTAGGGCATACTCACTTTTTTTTATTAATCTATAGCTGTAACTATATTTTATTATTACTTTTAATCAAAAACTTGAATATCATCCAGTTCTAAATACATACAATATTAAGGTAATTAAAAATTCGAGTAATATTTAATATATGTATGTATGTATACGATCAAGACTGAAGATGTTCTTTTACATCCTCAAATTCTCAATTCAAGAAACTTGCTTTAATTAAGTAACAAGCTAACTGCAAGTTTTCATGTCTATAGAATTATTATGTTAAAAGATTACTCGATTCTATTACAATTTCATCTCATTTTTCGTCTAAATGCGTTCAACTAAATATAAGATACAGTTGGAAGGATGACGATAATGTTCGCGAATCAGGTCAAAAATCAACGTTTATCATTAAAGAGAATCGTACGCTCCATCATCTTGTTATTGTTTGACTTAGAGTTCCCGGCTACTGCATTATGAATTTACAATATTCCATTATCGATACGATCAGGCGTATAAATATCCAGCGATGATCTAACAACTATTACTCCTAATATAATCGATGCTCTTTGAAACGTCACTGACATCGATGATTTACGATACCTCGAAGCAAACTTCAGCTCCACCACGAGTGAATTATACGCTTTGAACAACTTTATATAATTCTATTTTCTTGATTAATTAACTTGCTTGAGCAATCCTAACACTGTAGAACATGTTCTGCATTTTAAATTCGCGGAATGTATACTTCATAAATCAATCAATAACGCATAGAATATTTTTATAGAATAAGTCGATCTTACGATGCATAAGATAAACGTAAGAAGTTATTACTCGCTCTAGTAAACATTAACCATATATGCAACGTAGCTTGCAGCTTGATAATTGTAAGAATAACGTCAATCTGCAATCTATTAACCTGTTAACCGAGAAGGGCGAACTAATTCGTCATTAGGATTCTAAGTTTTTTGGATATCGAAATTTCTTTATTCTCCTCTTTGGATCTCTTTCATTTAGATAGAAATTATAGAAAATTAACGACCGATAGAAATACAAATGATAAGTGATAAGTGAGTAATGAGGTCATAAATCTAACTATTAATTAACAACGGCGATTGTATAATGGGTTTTCAATTTGTATAATGGGTTTCTCTAATATATCCGTAATCTCAATACATTTCTCATACTTTGATAGAACAGTAACTTATACTCGATGTAAATTTTTTTAATAACGTTGCATTTTTACTCAACCTTCGTTTTATACGCTCATTCGTTGCTTCATCCTTAACACGTCATTCGAATTTCATACGTTTTTCCATGGGATTCGCTATGCATCGAAAAATATACTACACCGCATCGTTTAATTTTCCCCAAATATTACACAAATATAAAATCATATTTGCGCACTTTTTCTCCGGTAATTTTTAAGCGTTTCGTATCGGTGAAAATATTTCAGTTGCTCGAATTTTCCTTATTTCGATCGTTGTAAATCTACTTCAGTAAGCTTCACCATCGTGGCAATTAACGCGCCAATGGGTCGACACGTGACTAATTGTACACCCAATACGACAATTTTCTTCCATCGACAAATAGAATTTCCCATTTGGCGAAGGTATTTCGCGGGCGTCGTCGACCTTCGACGAGATTATTACGCGATTCGTGGAACGTCGAAGGCTGTCTGGAAAAAAGCTGCTGATATCTAATCTCGGTCGGGATGGTAGCGCAGCTGCGCCTATCTAACCCACATGTTTTCCTCTCGGTAGCCGTCTGGAAAACCAGACCACAGTTCTCGCGCCCACATTCCGTACCTTCTCTTTCTCCGCCTCTTTCTTTCTTCCCTTCCTCTCTGTCTCTCTCTCACCCCTCCCCCACCTCTCTCGCTTTCCCTGTTCAGACTTTTTCTCTACCGCTGCTTTGTTCTTTTTCACCTTTGTTCTCCTCCAGACGAGACTTTCCTTTCCTCAAGGTTTCCCCTTGGCAGAGGTTCTTCTTCTCTCTGTTCACCGGTCGTGTCGCGTCGCGTCGCGTCGCTTCCGCGAACGATTTATTCGCAGTAGACTGCACGGTTGTCCTGGAGGATCCAAGCTTTCTAAATCGACTCTCATATTTCCAGAATTGTGTAACGAATTTCAGGAACGATTTCTATCGCGCTAGTCCTGGATGTTTTGCTGATCCCAGTACGTACGTTCGATCGAATAGTATTATTCTCGCGGATATATTATATATCATTGACTTACTAGAATATTATATTTCGATTTTGCCTGTTTTTATTTGTTTATATCGTATTATTTGTTACGAATTACGAAGGAGAAAATACAAAAGTTCGCTGTGATGTTTGGTTTTCTGACGATACTAACAGATAGTCGAAACTTTATCCTTTGCAACTTGTTGACTGATTTTAAACTTGAAAAATCATAGATAGATCTTATATTTCCACGTTACTTTGCACTACGTTTGCTCGAAGTAATTCATTTCGATCAAAGAATCGTCAATTTTCTGACATCAACGGTGAATTATTCCGCTTAAATTTTTATCGATTCGTAAATACCACAGAGTTTTTTTACCGTAAGAAAAAATCGACATCGCTAATTCCGATATTATTATTCAAAGTTGAGCAGTACAAGAGATCTTTTGAGAAACTGCATGCCAATGTTTACAAAGACCATTCAACGCACAATTTGCAGTAAGCCAATTAACTCATGCAGTCTTGAGTTTCAACCTTGAAGTCTTCTCATCGATAATCAATACCTAAGCGCTATACGTCCTTTTCCTTTTCTTTTCTTAAATCCTCGTCCGTTTCTCTTCCATCCCTTTGTTCCATCTGTTCAACGGATACCGACGAAACTCCCCTCCTTTCTATTTCCTTCGGGTCATACCGCAACCTTTTTTCCCCGAAGCGAAGGAGAGAAGCGGTCCTTCGTCGTCGCTTGCACAAAAGATTTATTTGCAGCAGACGCGACAAGAGCTGATAACATCAACGTCGGAAACACGGAAGGAAAAGAGAAAGCTCGTGAGAAAGAGAGAGAGAGAGAGAGAAAGAGGAAGTGGAACGGATAGAGAGGGAACGTCCCTGATTCGATTTGTCTCGCGCTACGACGTGCTTATGTCCCTGACGTCGGACTTCCGGGACACGGGACGTATTGTTTGCCTGCGAGGACGGTTGTCGTTGTCGTCGTTGCGTCGCCGACGCTAGACGTTATCGATCTACCATTCGCCTCGGTATGCTTACGACCGCGAACTCGTACACGTAAATAGAAATTAGTCGATAAATTTTCGGTTGAAGCTCGGCACCAGGCAAATGGCCACCGGTGGAGACCTCGATCGATTTAACCGAAACGCCGCATCGCGCCGCGCCGTGACACGTGACGCGCTTAAATCTTCACGCACGTGGCAATTTATATGGAAGTTTGGAGAGCCAGACGAAATTTCATGTTGGTTGAATGGTTTAGGGAATGCTTGGAAAATTACAGGTACGTTGGTAATCTTGTTAGCAGAAGATCGTAAAGGAAGACGATGGAGGAAGGCAAAAATGAATTATATTCACTTGCAAATTACTAACGTTTCCTCTTTATCGAAATTCCGAGCTAAATATGCACATATCTTTTCACTCCTTTCGAAACTTTCGAAATATTGCTCATCGTAATATCAAGATATCGTTTGTTTTCTTTATCACGCGTACCCCTCTCGGACTTTGATCGAATTTTCACTTATTTTTTTTAAGTTTTGCGTACATCTCTGAGCCTAATAAATTGTTTTTATTTTCACTTACGAAAACCAGGAAGAACTCACGAACGAGAAACGTATACTTGTACAGAACTTCGTTAATTGTTCGAGCACAAAACCATCCAACCTGAATCGTCGACTGAATTGAAAAGACTGCAATGGTTGAGTAACGAAGCTTCTCAAATCGATGCTATCCCTGGGTGGTTTCACTGAACCATCGTATCCCAGGCATTTTCCCGGCTATCCCGTGAAATCTCGCCATGGTGGATTAGCCCCGAAACCCCGTGGAACGAAGGTCGTTCGAGAAAGTTGCTAGTTGCGGGTTCTGTCGGCCCGTCGAAGTAACCCAGGTCCGCCCTCCCGTTTCGCGACCATTGTTATTCCAGATTGCATTGCAAATTAGATCACGGACTGGCGTCACCCTTCTACCCTCTCGTCTCGTCTCGGCCTGCTCAAGTTGCAACATCGTCGTACCTGGACTGGTTTCTCGCTACGAGATTCCTTCCTCCACGTAAACCACCTTCCATCCCTTTTAGCTTGTATTTCCGCCACTCCTACCCCCCCCCCGCGTTCTTGCAAAGAAGCGAACCGCGTTGCAAAGATCGTGCACACGACTACGCGCTGCCGCCAATTCGCGTGGAAACTTGGCAAAGAAAGAAAGCGAATTGTCTTCGTCGAGGGCCAATTTACCTAGCCACCCCTTCTGTTTTTCTTCGCCGCTTCCGAGATAATTGTCAAATTGTGTTTTCGAGGACGTGTGCTGAATCGGGCAAGGTTTCTTACGACTTTAAGAGGTTTAGGCAATTCTTTTTTGACTTGGATATATTTAGGTGGGATATCCTTCCTTATTAACGTTCTTTTAGATATTTTTATAAGATGGTAGCCTTCATTGGTCGTGCTTTATGTCAAATATATTGTTACGACCGGTGACTTTTTACATAAACTAGAATCCACACCTTGGTCAAGACTAAGGAACTGTCATAAAACAAAGCATTTTTATTTTACTGTCAAGGCTCTTAATTGTATAAAAGATCTTCAAGACGAGACGTTCCTTATGGTTATTGTTCCATCAGGTTGTTTTCCCATGTTCAACGATCATTTCCACCCACAAGCGACCGGCGGTGGGGCGACCAACCCTCGGTTTTCCCCTGCGACAGCATCGTTACGGAACTTCACTGGTTTATCATCCCTAGATCATTCAACATCTCTTGACTGGTTTTTCATTCGTTGACGAGTCAATGTCTTGACTGGTTTCTCGTTCATTGATCAGTCATCAGTTTTAACTTACCATTTACACGTCTCTGAGAATACGTCTACACGCACCACGCGCAAATATTTATATCTACAAAGTCGTTGGAATGAAGTATACATTATAACCTGTTACTTCGTAACGAGAACATGCGACTCTCGTTGGCGCGATTTACCGCTGTTGAGGTTATTAGATGTATGTGAACAAAGGAACGCGTGGATAAATTGTAAGGTAGAAAATATATTTTAAATGCTGAAATGTAAATACTAATCGGAATATAATTGAGCTGGTCCAGATCCGCACGCTAGCAGTGTTACCCTTTGACTGAAAGCTCTGAAGCCATCGTCGCCTGTCTACCGTTTATGGTCTGCCTTCGTCCCAGTCTTTTGTCTGTACGCTGTCGATGGCTTCAGTGCTTGAGAAAACTAAAAAGACCAGATGTAGAGTTTTCTTAGAAGTGGTGACCACTTCAACAGCCGCGAACGGTCCAACACGTTTATAAAATTCTACAGACACATCGTCCACTATTAGCGGTAATTTGTATCTTCCAACTTAAGAAACCATTCCTTTCCCAACTATATATCTTAGACACCAGGTGACATCAAAATTACGAAACCTAAATTCCAAATGGAAGAAAAATAAGATTTAGTGTTTCGTAATTCTTAACGCAATTCTGTGACTTGAACTTCTTCGATAATAATATCCGATACGAGGTATATATTGTTCCAACTGTCATATATTAACCGTTACTGTCCGACAAACAACAAATTCATCTTGGAATGTAACTATTCCGATCAAACGAGACATTACTCTCCTTTAGACAACGCTAACGACAAAGTACTCATGAACGGTAGTACAAAACAGTGATTAGTATGTCAGCTTCGATCTAAACGGACGACGACGACTAAGATGCACTGAAAAACCTCAGAAAGAAAGTCAAATCGCCGATTGAATAGTAAATCAAAGCGCACGGAAACGTTTAATTTTGCTTTCACGTGGCGAAGAGTCCACACATATCTGTCAGCGTCGACTCTTCTATACTCCATACTTTATGCTCATTATAGGGGAAATGCACGTGTCAAGATCGACGTCTCGTGAGATGTCGATCCATTTGCAAGAGTATTGCATTGCCGATAACCGGAACTACAAATGTGTCATGGGAGTTTAGGCTCGATGGCGGCCTTGAGTGTCGATACTCTTGAAGTCTGAGGTACTGGCACGGCTGTAGAGTCGCGGAGCTTACAGCTTTGGTATCCAACAAGGAACCCGACACTCTGCTTTTGTTACTCGGGCTCACGGTGCTCCGTAGCATGTGAAAAGCAATAAAAGAGTTTTCTGAAAGGATCTGGCCATTGAATGAGCAGATCGACGAATCCTCTGGCAAGAAGATTGACAATGAGTTTAAAAACTGAACACCTGCGGCAGAATCTTTGCGAGGTTCGGTAGTCGATGACGATTTCGACGTTTTCCTAAGTATTTTCCGGAGGTACGTGTTCTCTGGATGATCTCATCCGTGTGAGAAACAGCAAACGTGATATCGGTACGACTCGTAATCGATATCGTTCGACGCTGATTCTGAAACGCATCTCTGTATTCGACGACTTTATTCGTCCGCTTGCGGTTCGTTCCACGGATCTGCGAGGTTCGTCGAAGCTTTAAGGCAGTTTAAGAGATCGTTGGGCTCGTTCCTAACGTATACTTGTGTTAGCCAACTCCGATAGCTAGCGGTACGCTGGAAATGGAATTTTCCAAGTGTTCGTCTGGCACGTGACCCGAATACGCCGGCTCCCTTCTGTTTTCTGGCGCGCGAGGAGATGCTCGACACGTGGAAGTGAAAGGCCGGATTTTCGTCGAACGTCAAGCTGTTTCGACGTTCCGACCGAAAGAAATCGGGAATCGTCGAATTTTTCCTTCTTTAACCACGATTTTTACATCGTACCGGGAACAAATTTATGGCTGTGGACTTGCTCGCGTGGAAAAATGCTTTTCACGCTCTGGGCTGGAATTTATTTTACTTCTCCGGAGGGAAGGAGGTGGATTAATTGCTATTGTCGATAGCGACTGGCTTTTCCGTATTGTTTCTATAATTTTATTACTTGAACATTGTATTAACTTTTTCTAAGACACTCAAATTTGACCGATTCATGCTGAAATTGTATTTTTTCGTTCGTTTCTGTGTTTTAAAAAGTATAATTCTTTCTTTGTTGTACGATAATTCGTTAAACCACATGTTGAACATCATGTTCTTTTCTCAGCAAAAATGAAATTTCTTTTCGAAATATCGGTGTGAAATTTCGCCTACGACGAAGAATCCACTGTATCTACCTGCATGCGCTATACATTGTTCTTCCTATTTATGTTATAACCAGATTATTTATCAGATACGAAGAATACGTATTCTGACTCTTTATGACCGGTGCATACTATTATCCAAATAAAGAAATAACGTTTCTTTTGATGTTTTCGAATTTCAAAAATGGAACGACGTGAAATTTATAAGATTAAGTATTTTCGATGGTGAAACCGAAAGGATCGATTCATATGAAAACTTGGTGAAACTGCAAATTTTCTCATATTTCATGACGGTCTTAAAACAATAGGAAACAATAACCAAAATTCCTCCTATAATCACGATGTACATGTATAATTAATTCTCGACGGATTTCGCGTAAACAAGAGCGAACATCCCGAGGTCACGTTCATTTCCCAAAACCCGTTCCTCCACGTGGCTTCCTCTTCTAGCTGCTTACCCGCCTCGGACAATCATTGATTTATTCGCTCGAGTAAATCCAGCCGGGGTCGCGCAGCCAGTAATTAAATTTGATTTACGAATAAATAATCGATGTACCCGCGCACCGATGATTAATGAGCAAAATTAATACGCGTTCTTAATTGACCCGATTTAATTTCACGTTACGCGTATGTATATAGCCGTATATATGTATGGCCGACCAAACGAGACAGTCATATCCATGTGTATGTACATTGAATCGAAGCAATACGAGAGAATACAAGAAAAAAAGAAAAGGTATATAGCGAACAAGGGATCGAAAGATAGAAAGAGAGAGAAAGAGAGAAGCGAAAGAGAGCAGAGGACTTGAAATGGCTTCCAATTATCCGGCGCGTAACGATATTGGCGATAAAAAATATTAAAAAACAAAAAAAAAAAAGAAGGAAGAAGGAGAAAGGTGCGTCGTGGCAAGTAATGACCGTAGAGTGGATTTTTCTGGCAACGCGGTTGCTGTTTGTTCTTCGCGTTTCTTTTCGATACACTAACGTTGCGACACTTTAAACTTGAAATTTTCGGATTTCAAGAATTCCGTACCTACGACTATTCCGTAGGAATATTTACGGAAATAAAGGAATTTGCCTATACATTCACGTGACGTAGGATATTTCATGGTCATCGATTGAATCGAGCATTTAATGTTTTGGCGGGAAAATTCAGAGAGACGAAGAGTCGATGATTACGAACGAACGATGGATCTCTCGAATGACATAAATTTTTGAAGATTTTCTAGCGATACGAAGTTTGATTTCGGTTCAGAAATTCGTCGTTTCTTCTGTTTCCCGTAATTTCCAAATAATAACGTACAAGTCGAAAGAACCAAAGTCGCGACATAATTAACGATAATTCTACGAATGTAGGAATGTGCGTACACTTTAGACCTTCCAAATTCCAGCTGACCTTCCCAACCCAAGATGGCCGCCACGTTGGCGGTGGCTGCCCGAGGGGGCAGGTGGGCAGAAGTAAATATTATGTCTAGCGCTATAGCGGGAGTCTCTGGTTGCGGCAAACTGCGATTGTTTTTCTCCTACCTGCCTTTCCTCTCGTCTGAACCTGAACCATGAAACGGTTCGCGGTTCTACCCAGACGAAACTTCATTCATCGATCCATCGATCGATCGATCTCTTTCCCCATAATTTCCTTTTATAGAAATATTTGTTTTATCGTTTACCTTTAAAACAGCGGTCAATATGTTTAACGCCTGATATAAAAACCAGTGTGTTTATTACAATATTTAAATACAGATCAATTAGAAATAAATACTTATATCGACGTTCGTATCGTTTAGTTCGTGTCATAGACGTGATACGAATTTGGTACTGTGGAAATTAATTATAGAAAATAAAAATTTGATAAAAAAGGCGCTTAGAGCTATAGAAGATAAGTATACGTGCCAATGTACACTGTATTTGTAACCACTTATACTGTAACCTGGCGTGTGTACATGCACGTACATTCGTAACGTGTCTGTGCAAAAGCGGTCGAGGAGTTTTACGAGCCTGTGTACTTGTTTCATCGTTTGTACATCGTTTTACAGGAAAATTGTCAAGCGTCTCGATCTGAAATCCCTTCGAGACGGCTATCCCACGCTTTCCCCAAACTCCATCGACGCGCTTTCGCCCAGATGGCTGGCAGCGAGGCTGTTTACGATTCCTCTCTCGAGAGACGCGGCTCAGATTTTTCTCGTTTCACGGTAGCCGCGTGTCAGCTCGCAACACCGTCGATCATGATTCTACGAGCTGCAACGGCGGAGGCGCACCAAGTTTTTCTCTCTCTCTCTCTCTCTCTTTTTTTTCTTCCGCGAGATCTTTTTTCTCGTTCACGTCGCGATCGCGATGTTCTTAGGAATAATAATAGCGAGCGTGCTCTCTTAGAAGGAAACTACGTGTAGCAAGAACCCGAGAAAGACGTCAGAACAGGAGGGAGTCACGTACTCGGCGGTCTCGTCTCACCTTCGAGAAAACCTTCCTCGTCGTCGCGACTATGTGGCGTCGTCTCGCGAACGCGTTTTTTTCACACCGATTCTCGCACTGCGTTCCTCTATACTCTAGACACCAGCTAGACTCTAGCTCGTGCATCTGTTCTCGTTTTGTTCTATATACAGATCGCAATTTTCCTCGTTCTAACTTTCTACGTTTGCGTCTTGTCCCGCGTGGACGCAGCACCCGATGCTTCTTCCTTCTTTTTCTATAGCCTTGTTTTTTAGGATTCTATGAGTTTCTTGCGTTCGTTGCTCGGATACGTTTAACGATAAGATTTCCCTACACAGATTTTCCGCAGAGACTCTTCCAGCGATCGTCGTATTTAGTGGAAAATTCTTTATTTTCCAGGATGTCGTAGATATCGCACGGTTTATGCAGAGCACAGTGGATTTACGTGTATCCGTTTTCTTACAGTCTCAAGATCAGGCTGATGACGGAGGAATCGTTAGATTTTCGAAATTCTATTTCGAACATGACCTGATCAGATGTCGTAGATGATCTGGTTCTGGAGCTTGGATTTTGCAGGATGAAATTTGGACTCTCGAGAGTTCTTGAAGGATACATTCGATCTTTAAGTTAAGAAACATTTGGTGGCAGCTTTGAAACTCCAGAGTTTGGAAAGTAATTGTATTTTGCAATTGTAGTTCATCGTCTGGAAACAAGAAGATTCCTATGTCTTTCTCTTGTTTAATACGAATATTTGGTAAATGAAATCTTGAATAAATATAATTTAGGTGAAATTTGGGTAGATTACTTGATATTATTTTATATTCTCTACTATATGCAGTAAGCTCATCAACTGTCCTTATTATAGGTACAGACTGTAGGACTGGTTTATCATCCCTAGATCAGTCAACATCTCTTGACTGGTTTTTCATCCGTTGACGAGTCAATGTCTTGACTGGTTTCTCGTTCATTGATCAGTCATCAATTAAAAAAAAAAAAGTACAAACTATAGAATAAGAATAAAATAAATTCATATACTCTGAGACACGTTAACTCTAACCCATATACGATAGTCACCTATGATTCAACAGTCTCGATTAAACGTTAAACTCGTCCAAAAGTGACATAAAATTATTTCATCGAAAAAGGAAGAACGTCTAACGCTTTGAACTTTCTTTACTCGAACGATACGTAAGAAAATATGGTTGTTGTGCCACCTATGATGGATCATCGGGGAGGGCCATGTGGCACGGAACGTGTTAAGTTGAGTTACTCATCGATTAGCGAAACGACTGGTCGACGAGGGCGTCACGAGTCACGAGCGCGTTAATTTGCACGTGACGAGAATTGGGAAAGCACAGATCGACAAAATCCCCCGTTGTTTTCGAGTACCTCCCACCTGACGCGTTCCGGTTCGCGGAAATCACTTGTTTAACCGGGCGTCGCTTTTCGGTTTCTTGGCTTTCATTCGCACGTGAGCTCACTATTCTTGTCGCACACAAGTCAGGAATTATCTTGGAGACGGTGTGTCAATGTTTTTGTTATTACAGAAGCGCGACCGCTTTTTTAAATCGTTCATAAATAAAGCTGTGAGTCAGCTCGACGTGCAGGCGGACAAATTTTTATCTCACGCGGACGTGGAAACGAAACGACGCGACGACGCTTCGTGGGAAAAATCGTTCGTGAATTGTGGCCCAGAAATCCTACTTTCGCTCCTCTTTATTAATCTTTCCTACCGAAATAGAACATTTTTTGAAAATCTTTTAAAGCGTTGCATTTACGAAGGTTTATTTTAGAATTTGGTGACTTTGAATTCTTTTTCGCGAACATCGGATAATGTTGCGATTGCGAATATGATAGCGAAATATTCATTCTTCGTATTAAATGTGCGAGAGTATATTTTCATATTTTTCTTCAAACAAGATATATCCTACTCCTCGTATATGTCGTGTATAATCGCTGAAGAACTATCTGATCATTTTTAAAACAAACTTAAAAAGTCTTTTCTTTTTTCTTTTCGCAACTCGAAATCTTATCTCCTTTCACCGCCAATCTCAAGCATTGAGTCCTACCATAGGTATATTCGCCACATTCGAAATTCATACTACCTGAAAATATATGTACATACGTACGTATGTACGTTCACATCAAAATCGCATTCTCACAAATATGTGTATCGTCAGGTGAAGTAGAATAACTAACAAAGAATGTTGTATAACGAATATGCATCATCAAAGTCGAACGTATCATACTCTATACGTAATCACGATTAGCAAGCTCGTACAGACGTAATGAAATCACTGTTACGTTAAATCATCTACTGTTATATATGTGCACAAGTCTCGAAACAATTCTTTGATAAACGAGATTCCTCAAATTTCGAATCTAAGAAAATTGATAATTTCTTTCGCAAATGTCGATGATTGGAAATTACTGAATTTTGAGTAAAGCCAAAGAATTCTCGAGAATCTAAAATTCTGCAGAGTTCTTCCCAAAGATTGGTAGTGTATGTAACAGTATGTATAACAGAATCTGATCGAAAGGTTATCAGTTTGCAGCTATCACGAGACTCTCGACATCGTTCGAATTTTCATGTGGAACCTGTTCTCACGAGGGTCGACACGTGCTTGTTCTTCGCAGATCATTTACACGACTCTCCGTAACAAATCAATTCACCAACGTAGTGGCCAATCGCGACGCGCGAATCCAGCCGTGTCGTTTCATTTCTCACGTCAGTTCCGCCAATCGTGCCTTGGACGATAATTTTGCCTGTGGAAGCGGCCGATAAACCCTCTCTCCTTTCTCTCTCTCTCTCTCTCTCTTTCTCTTTCTCTTTTAGCCCAGGATATACAATAATATGCATCCAATGTACAGACAGTATCTACATACAACGAGTCTCAACTATATCAAACAGACACAGGCGAACACAAACGGAAGGTTCGATGGATGGTGTTGTTGTAGTGGCTAAAGTTCACTTGCAAATTGTGATATTGTAATTGTGACGCTGTCTAATTCGAAAAATTGTAATTTATATTTGAGATATGTATAATAACAGGAACTTCGTATTTCCGATAGATAATGAGAATTTTATATTTCTAAAGATGAGATTGTACGCGTACACAATTGTACCTTTATTAAACCTAAAACGATACCATTGCGTTTCTTCAATATCTTTGACGGGTAGTTCTGGTGTTAAGGTTTTTACATAATTTCGTTGATTGTCCTCGGCTTGTTCGGTTTGTAAATTCTAACGCATGTTCGCGGTCTTTGCGTAATTAGTTCACGATATCAGAAACGGCGACCCGATTACCAAGATGTGTACACATGCTAACACATTATCGGCTCGATTTGATCTCTTTTGGGGATATATAGCGCCGAATTGTTTATAACGAGGCGTATTTCTATATTTAACGTATAGACGTATTCCAGTTTACTTTGTTTCGCTTGCAATTTCATCTTCGAGACTCTGCAACCTTGCAACGACTATACTTTTTTCTCTCGTATATTGTATCACAAGGTCAATGCCTGTTAATAAATATTGACAATAATAACAATAAACGTTAGAAATACGAATCTACCAAATCGCGTATATCGTCGCAATACCAAAATCCGAACAGCTTTGTATCATTTGGAGTGCAAACGTACATCGGACCTAATGCAAACGACGAGATGGTCGGTTCGCTGTTCACGCGACAAGCCTTTGGGTTCGATGCATCGCGCTAAGTGCAAAGGGAAGCAATGACCTGATTTGAAATTTATTACATTTGGGCGGCGTCCAAGTGCGGTGGTGCATCGACGCGGGTCCGGCTGCCAAAAGCAAACGCGACGGGCCAGCAAGCGGTGCATCGAACGAGGAAATGAAAAAAAAGGATCAGCAGGAAAGGGAGGTCGAAAGGAAAAATGCACAAAATGATTTCCTTGCGTGCGCCTGCCGTCTCGCGAATTCTTTGGCGCATCTCTCAAGCTCCGGTGGCACTAGTTCGCCGCATGTGAAACGTCGTTTCTTCGAATACAATTTTAACCACGTCGTAGTTGTTTTCGAAAAATCGAAAAAGTTTCCTACGTATTTCGGTGCGGTTTCTTAACGATCGACCGCATAGTTTTACTATTTTAGGTTTACAAGAAAATAAGAATTGAATTTCTCAACAGATGAACCTACCAACTCTAACTTTTTTGGTTTCCCTAAGTTAAATAAGTTAATCGTAGGTTAATGTTCCATTTTGAATAATGACTCGTCGAAGAAGCCAATGTTAATAATTTAGAAGATTTCCAACAATTTTCTCTTCTAAAGGAGAACATCAGTCACGTTTCCACGAACTTTTATAACTCTTCGAATTTGATAAGCGATAGCAATAAAGCTAATTGGTTCAACGGATGCAACAGCGATTCAAGTTGCAAGTGATCATCTGAAACTGAAATAATTAGAAACACACTTTCTAGTCCTCTTAGCAAGCACGGCCCTTACATGGGGTTTGCGACTCTATCGTCCAAGTTACCGGTCAACTCATCATTCGTCGTAAGACAGTGGGTACACGGTGTTCCTGTAGTTACGAACCAACGTTTCTCAAGAACAATATTCAATAACAATATTCAAAGTATAAGAAAAATCTATTTTCTTGTAACGATAAACATTGTTCGATAAAAAGTAACAGTGGGCTGACTTACGTCACTGTAATTCTCAAGCTGCCTTATTACGTCCAACTCAATGTCACTGTTGTTATATCGCTACTAATCGTTCGAAATTCGTCATACATTCAGCTCTGCACAAAACGCGACAAACTTGCCACACACACACACACACATATAATTAATTCAATTCGTCAAAATGATCAGCAACCAAAAACACAAGAAACACAAGAGAAAAACACAGTAACCGAGAAGCTATATGGTAAAAAAGAAAGAAATGGAGAAATAGCAGTAAAGAGGAAAGAAACCTTGTCAAATGAGTGGATAAAATGAAGGAGGAGGGAGAAAGGCCGGCTGAGCTCCGCGAGCAAGAATTCGAAGAATTGTAAATAAGGCAGAATCCTCTTATTCGTAACCTCGATGAACGCGCACATTCGTGTCTCGTAATCTCGTAGTGGCTTATCCACGTGCGTGACTTTTGCTAAGTGGCCTTGAAGCTACCAATCTGCGCGGATTACCGATTGATCGATTCTCGAAGTTAAAACACGCTGACCGATTTCGCGAACAAACTGGGTAAAGATACATAGGTTGCGCAAGCAGCGAAATCGGCACCTTCCAATTGGAATGCGTTTTGTCAGCTGGGAAAAATCATAGGTAGAGAATCGTAGAGGATTTGACGTTGTTGGGAGCCGCCAACTCTAATTGCTTTCGATTCTGTCGGACGAACAACAGTCGATGATAAAAACGACGAGGAACAACATTCGCACGGTGAACGTTGACCGAGAGAATCATAGGAATTACAGGGTTTTTCGTCGGTTGTTACTTCTGCTTACACGCGCTTGCAACAAAGTTTACAGGTGTAATCCTAGATAAAAAATATCTCGCGCTACGAAGGATCAGCGCGACACGTAATAGACGACGAAGGTTTAAGCGGTGGATTTTTGTCTTCTTTTATCAAGTCTGTGTTGTTCAGGTGTATCTGGTTAATATCGGATGTGTCTAACGTTTATTCGATTGCTAATCGAATTTTCTATTATGTTTCAGTAGGGTAGATATGTTCTGATATATCTTGGAATTAATACCAACTTTTAACGTGTATATAAATATATATATATTATAAATTGGAGCGATTAATGGGGTATAATGGAAATAGAGGAACAGAAATATTTACCTTTCTATCTCTATATATGGAAAATAAGGTTACAATGTTATTAAAGAAATTCTGTATCCTTTTAGCAATTGATCTGAAATTTTGATGGTTTTAGTCGATATAGTGACATGAATATTCCATGCAAAAGCTATATATTAGGTCGTCCGAAAAGTTTCTTTCGTTTTATAAGGAAATAATGGATGCATTTTCCGTTTTATATTATTTTATCGAATTACGTATGATTCATTTTGTTCCATCAAAATAAAAATCACAACGTTCGCCAGATTAGGTTTCATGTTTGTATAAAGATGCGCTGTTGTAAAAGACGTGACTTTTCGGACAACCTAATACATACGTAGAACGAATCGAAGTTGATTCGATGGACATTTTACGATGTAAAACGTACGACGAGGTAAATACAATTTGTATTTGGTAAATACAATTTTTCATTCGATGCAAATATTATGGTTAATTGATAGTAAACATTGGCAATTTTAATAAAGTCACAGAGAAATCTAGCGCTGGTCATCAAGTGAGTTCAGTAGCAGTCGAACGTTAATTAGGAATAAGAATTAGTACTCGCGATTAGAAGGAAAAAGAGATTCTCCGAGTATTCCAATCGAAAGAAGAGAAGAGAAAGAAAAGAGGAAGAGAAGAGAAATTACTATATCGATCAAGGAAAGTTAAAATGCAGAAAATTGTCCAACTAATTGCTAATTTCGAAAATGTACAAAGCATTTCTCAAGAGAGAAGAAAAATTCAGATAAGTTCGATACCAAGAAAAATTGACTCCATTCGAAACTCGTATCAAAAGTTTCAGCAGCGTCTCGTGCCTCTTCATCTTCTTTTGCCACGAGGGCAATGTCCTGCTTCTAGAACACAACTAATAGTACAAGGCAAGAAAGGGTGTGAACGATAATGACGAGAAGGATATTCATTGTGGGATTGTGGCACGAAATCCAGGTCATCGACGAGACGCGATTTACCTGGCCGTTCACCGGGTCGCCAGTTTAGAAGCCAGACACTGTCGCTCGATCGTCTTACGTCATGGACGTAAACAGCGAGACTCGAGACTTGGCGCTTTGAGACGCTGATGACGTCATAGGGACGTTCCCCAGGTTGACGCAAATGTCTCTCGGTTGGCGAGGCCTCCTGCGGCCGTCTTTATTGCTTTTTCCGGAAATATACTCCGTCTAGACACTCTAGACGCGCACGTCTCTGTGAATCATCTAGTCCAGACGCTGAGGTGTGCTCTCTCTACGACGCACGCGACGATGGGACTCTCCGACGCCATTGTAATTCATCGCGTTCCGTTCTCGTAGTCACGGATGAAATTGCCGTTGCCATTGCCGTTTGCGGCCATGAGAAACTTGCACGAAATATTTACAAGTTCGTTGGTTTGGTCTATGTGTGCGATCGAGAAAGGCGAGGAGTCGGTTTCAGCGCGAGGAAAGTGAATTGTGTAACGCGGAAGAAAAGTATCTTCATGTAACATCTCTAGAGCGAATCTCTACGACAAATTACATACTACGTATCGTGTTAGATAGGTGTTTTGCGGTTTCAACTTTCGATTATTGGATCATAGATATAAGTGTTTATAGAGTGTTGGTGAAATTGCTTGATTTTGGAGCGTTTCGTTTTAATTTGTATTCGTACGATCAATCTCATATAAAATATAAATAAATTTGTGATTTAGAGATATCATGCGAGTCTGCTATCGATTAGATTTTTAGTTCCCAATTATGAAAGACAGATTATGGATAGAAATTTTCAATTACAGAAACGAGACGCAATTTAACAGAATACTGATGAAGTGCTAAAAATTCCATTTCATAAAAGTGATATAGAAGATCAACCGATCCAATAACAAGCTTCTACGTGCTTACGCGTACGAACTTTATTAAAGTTCTCAAAGAACATCGATTATACCAATAACAATCCTCAAAAAAAAAAAAAAAAAAAAAGAAAAAGAAAAAGAAATCAATTACACCAGTAAACTAAACTTACGCAATCACCTAACAACAACAACAAACCCATTGATCTCCCATTCCCCGAAACAGCAAAATTCTCTAGGTTAATGACCTGGCTCCATTCCACTCCCACACGAAATAATCTGCTCCTTTTTATCTGCTCTTCAAAATCGAACATACTTTTAGTATAGCGCATACAACGTTGAACCCTTTCAACACACACATACTATATCCTCAACGAAAGATCCGTAGGTAGTATCTTTGAAATCTTCGCTGAGCCAAGGGTGGAAATCGCAGACACAAAATTCCCGGAACTATTTGCTCGGTAAGCGCAGTAGCATCCGGCTCGTGACCGCAGTAAAAGTACTCTTACCTCTCTACACAACGATGGTAGGTAGGTTCACCGGTGGAAGTTAAAGCGATCGTTGGCCCGCGGAAAGACGACTGGAACCGCGGCAAAAGCGGTTTTGCTGCACCGAGCCTGTAACCGAGTTCCTGGGTGCGTGTTCTCAGTAGCTCTCTCTCTCTTTCTCCTTCTCTCTCTTCCACTCGCTCTCGTTCTCTCTCTCTCTCTCTCTTTCTCTCTTTCTCTCTCTGTCTCTCGGTAGCCCCCGTGGAATCGATTCGAAATTCCAGGCAGAGCGCGAGGTATCAGCATTTTCCAGGTCGCAGCCACTCCCTTCTAGTCGATCGTCAAAGCCTAGCCGCTTTTTAGCTGCGGCTAGGATCTTACGGATGATCCTGATTTAAAAGCTTCGAGAGAATCTTCGCTTCGATTCGCTCGTAAATTTCCTCGCCGATGTATCAACGCGATTTCTTCACCCCCGGGGAGCATTTGGGGAGAGTGTATCGTTTTGAGGGAAAGCTTGTTACAGAACGGGTTGATGCGAATACACGTGGATGGAGAGGACCGAACACGTTCTTTGTGGACCAGTGTCTCTCAACATGGTTCCAGTCATCATTTTATTTTATAATTATTTCTTTGAATATTTTCGTATCCAAAGTATCGAAGTAATTGGAAATTATCGTTGTTCTGAAATGTTGATTTCTAACGTGTTTTGTATGAAAGGTATTTTATGCTGTTTTGAAAATATATTTTACGATTTTCCATAAGAAATACTTTTTTGCATAGTGCTTTTCTTTGCAACTGCATTGGAAGACGAAAAGTTTTTAAAAAACCAGTAGGTTAAATCAGATGATGCATATCATCTGGATCATCTTGAATATTTTGATATCCAAAGTATCAAAGTAACTGGACATTATCGTTGTTCTGAAATGTTTATTTCTAACGTGTTTTATGTGAAAGGTATTCTATGCTGTTTTGAAAATATATTTTACGATTTTTCATAAGGAATATTTTTTTGCATAGTGCTTTTCTTTGCAACTGCATTGGAAGACGAAAAGTTTTTAAAAAACCAGTAGGTTAAATCAGATGATGCGTATCATCTGAATCATCTTGAATATTTTGGTATCCAAAGTATCAAAGTAACTAGACATTATCGTTGTTCTGAAATGTTGATTTCTAACGTGTTTTATGTGAAAGGTATTCTATGCTGTTTTGAAAATATATTTTACGATTTTCCATAAGAAATACTTTTTTGCATAGTGCTTTTCTTTGCAACTGCATTGGAAGAGGAAAAGTTTTTAAAAAACCAGTAGGTTAAATCAGATGATGCATATCATCTGGATCACTTTGCATTATTGAGTATTATTAAAACAGATATTTTAGAATACTAGTAATATTTCATTATTTTAATATTCATAATATATATTCGTAAGGATATAATAATATTTTACGATCTTAATGTATTTAACGTCGCTTAATATACTTTTTCTCGTGCCTGCATGACCCGAAATTTTGAAATATTTAGTTTTACCATTCGATATAACTCTTACTGTCTTTTATGGATTCCATGTATTTTACGAATAAAATGCTGCAAAAAAAAAAAAAAAAATGAAAAAGATGAAAAACATAAATAAAGAAAGCAGGGATTTTAATATACTCGATATAACCGCAGTAACTTTCCAAAAAATAATTTCAAACCATTTTGAAACATTACAGGTTGAGAATCTGACTTCTAAACCAATCTCGGTTAATTTTGTTTCGTTGATTTTTATCATATCGATCTTGAGGTTGTAGGAATTACATCGGCGACCGATGGCAGAATCGGTACGATGAGCAGATTGATAAGATTGATAAGGATAAGATACTCACGTGTTTCGTTGTCGTGTCGCCAGACAAATTAGACTATGACCAAAAGATTCGTGCTTAGAATGAATCTAAGTTTTAAAGTATCGTGGTATTTATGAGAGTATTCGATTGCTCGATAAGAATAAAGGAAGGGGCGTGATAAATGCGGACTCATAAATTTGCCGTTTTTAAGACGAGATCGTTTTAGGTTCGTGCATGAATTATGTTAGCCAGGATGCTTCTTGAAGTGACGAGCAAACGAAAATCAATACCGCAGAATCATCGTTTATTGGTTTATTTTACTTTAGAACGAATTTTCAATAACTTTAAGCGTTCACATAAGCGGATGAGATTGTAAAATTTAGAAAACGAGGCCACCTTTTTACATGTTTGCATTTACCGCCAACATCGTCTTAATTACTTAATTTTTTAAAAACGTTTTAACTTGATCCTTTTTTATAGTCGATTGTCTGGAAACCGAAACCTCGTAAAAAATTCACATTCAACGCCTTCTACGAAAAGTCATCTTTTTTCAACTCGTGCTATAATTTCTGATACACCCTGTATAAACGTATCTGGTATCATTCTGATCGAACAAAACATCAGATTAAAATATTCTCGCCATTCGAAATGCTAGGAAATATGAAAACCTACTACATTTTGTTACCAACATTTTACTTTATTCGTAGTTTACGTATCTTTGTGTGTTTGTACTTTTAAATTTCCCACAAACGCGTAAAGACTCGTAATCTGGATGTCAGTGATCACGCGCTACAGACAACAAACGTTTCATCGGAGGTGGAGAGAAAATGCGTCGATTAAACGTTAAACGATCGCTGCTATTTTCGCTGCAAGAATATTTCTAATCGCTAGAAGAAAAACTGGAAAGCCGGATGCGTAGCCTACATCGACGACGGAAGTGGCAGCTGAACGACGACGGTAAGGGGTGTGTCGTTCGAGGGAAAATTCGTTCGTCCGGGTGGCCGCATACTGTTGTCATTGGCAGCAGGTGAGATCGCTGAATATCAGGATCGAATATCATCGTGGATCTAGCGAGCGAAGAAGTTTCAAATACTGGAAACACACGACGAATGAAGCTTTCGTCCTTTCACCATCGCGACGTTTCCGCTTTAAGTGCGACCCAGACAACGGTCGAATCTAAAAAAAGGTCTCTCGAATCCTGCACCCTTCTGCCGTCTCACCCTCTGTTCAACGACTGAGTATCTGCTCGTGGGAGACTCGAATGCGAACATAAGTAACGAAGTAGTGGAGAAAAGAAGAAGAAGAAGAAGAAGAAAGAAGGTGGTTAGTGGACGAACAGGAGGAAGATAGCGCCTCGGGGGCAGTTTTATTTAAATCGGACTTGGGGAGAAAATGTGAAGTCCCCGGAGGGTTGAGAGACGCAGCCGAATACTGTGTTAAGTTGGCTCGTATATTTTTTCGAATTATTCCAAGGGACTGGGTGTGTAAAACAGATGTGCGATATATGTACCGTGTGGGAGTGATAGGATTTTATCGAGCGAACGAAGAGTGTTTGGGAATGCGGTCAAACGTTGTATATTTCGTATAAAATTTTACATTGTATCGGAGAAGAGTGTTTGGATTATCTTAGATGATCGAGTGAACGCTGGTTTAGTGTTCTTCTCGGCAGGAGAATGAATCTTCGACGAAACTCGACTTGCTCGTGTTCATATCGCAAATAATACGATGTTCCATAAAATTATATTTTATATTAAATAAAAAAGATTCCCTGAAATACGTCCGTTCGATGTGTCGACCATGCGACATTCTACGTACTTGAAATTTTAAGCAAATGAACAGAAGAGTTCGATACCTTTTGAAACATTGAAACTCAGATTGGTATAGCACCTTAACCAGATACTTTATAGCATAGTACAGTGTTAAAATTATACATCGAATATTCAACATTCTACAGACTTGAAATTTCCGGAAACTGAAAAGAAATAATCGGTTTTTGTGGAACGTTAAAATTTAGATCGATATACCATCTTATAATTAGATTCTTTCGTATCGAGCGATCTGCAAATGGTTAACGAAGCTGGATAGCAACGCGGAAAGACAATTTCAAGGCGCGAAATAAAGTCTGCGCCGATTCAATTACGCCGTGGCTCTTTCGACCGGTCAGCCGGCGAAATGTCTGACAACGGGGTGTGTACACCGATTGCATCCCCCGTCGCGTGCTATTGTCGAAGGTCTCTAGCCGTGTGCTAGCCGATTGTGTACGCGCCGTGCAATCGAATCCCGGGAACCACCACTGGGATTTGCTCTATCGTACGCGTCGTCGTCGAGCACGAGTATCGCGCCGGGGGTGGTTTTGACGATCGCTCGGGGGATGCCTCGACACGTGCACCTGAAATTGTCGCGTCGATATTCCACGTCTTTTAACCTGGAACACCGAGTATCTTCTTTTTCCGGAATTCGCTTTCTTTTTAGGGGAGGGGGTTAGATATTGTTCGGTCGTAATATGTAATTTTAATATATGTAGCTTTCGTTTAAAAGAAATTTGTTGTAAATTCCGATATGCGAATGCCATTGTAGTATTCGGTTGGCAACTAAGTGGTTGCGGATTTTGTCGATATCACCCAATGTGATTGTGAGTTAAGATAATAAATAATAGACAAGAAGTCTTTATAAGCCGTTTATTAACAAATATTATATAAAGAAAAATGTATGTTGTATTGGGTTGGCAACTAAGTGGTTGCGGATTTTGTCGATATCACCCAATGACAAAATTCGCAATCACTTAGTTGCCAAATCGATATATGGATTTTGTTTAAGGAACAGGTAATATGAATATTAATTTGCTTCGTAATCTTTAGTATTTTATCTATCTGGAGTATCGTACTTTGTATATTGCGAGGTATAGAGCAGTCTAAAATGGAACAACTATCATCGTCTATGATTGAAGAGGGTTAAAATAAATTTGACGTACCGATTGTGAGTTAAGATAATAAATAATAGACAAGAAGTCTTTATAAGCCGTTTATTAACAAATATTATATAAAGAAAAATGTATGTTGTATTGGGTTGGCAACTAGGTGGTTGCGGATTTTGTCGATATCACCCAATGACAAAATTCGCAATCACTTAGTTGCCAAATCGATATATGGATTTTGTTTAAGGAACAGGTAATATGAATATTAATTTGCTTCGTAATCTTTAGTATTTTATCTATCTGGAGTATCGTACTTTGTATATTGCGAGGTATAGAGCAGTCTAAAATGGAACAACTATCATCGTCTATGATTGAAGAGGGTTAAAATAAATTTGACGTACCGATTGTGAGTTAAGATAATAAATAATAGACAAGAAGTCTTTATAAGCCGTTTATTAACAAATATTATATAAAGAAAAATGTATGTTGTATTGGGTTGGCAACTAGGTGGTTGCGGATTTTGTCGATATCACCCAATGACAAAATTCGCAATCACTTAGTTGCCAAACCGATATATGGGTTTCGTTTAAGGAACAGGTAAGACGAATTTTAATTTCCTTCGTAATTTTTAGTGTGTTGTTTTTCTTCTTTCATGCGTATATTCTAAGCTTTGTACGATCATGTATTTTATGTATCTAGAGTATCGTACTTTGTATATTGCGAGGTATAGAGCAGTCTAAAATGGAACAACTATCATCGTCTATGATTGAACGAGGGTTAAAATAAATTTGACGTACCGATTGTGAGTTAAGATAATAAATAATAGACAAGAAGTCTTTATAAGCCGTTTATTAACAAATATTATATAAAGAAAAATGTATGTTGTATTGGGTTGGCAATTAGGTGGTTGCGGATTTTGTCGATATCACCCAATGACAAAATTCGCAATCACTTAGTTGCCAAACCGATATATGGGTTTCGTTTAAGGAACAGGTAAGACGAATTTTAATTTCCTTCGTAATTTTTAGTGTGTTGTTTTTCTTCTTTCATGCGTATATTCTAAGCTTTGTACGATCATGTACTTTATGTATCTAGAGTATCGTACTTTGTATATTGCGAGGTATAGAGCAGTCTAAAATGGAACAACTATCGTCGTCTATGATTGAACGAGGGTTAAAATAAATTTGACGTGCCGATTTTGGGTTAAGATAATAAATAATAGACAAGAAGTCTTTATAAGCCGTTTATTAACAAATATTATATAAAGAAAAATGTATGTTGTACTAGGTTGGCAACTAAATGATTGCGGATTTTGTCATTAGGTGGTATTGATATATACTTTGATTACTTCGCTCTAAACGAAGATCTATACCCAAAACCCTAATCTTATAAACAATCTATTCTTCTTTTTACTTCCCTTTCCTTTCGTCTCTTACGTAGATCTAATTCTCTTCACAAATCAAGAGGTGTAGATCGTCGAAAGGAAATCAATTTTCCACAATAATTTAGTTGATTTATCGAGAGATAAATTTCTCGCCATAACGGAAACTTTTTCCATGGCATTGTGCCTGGTTACAGATTGCGGAGCTAGTATTAACCAGCATGGAGTATTTCGTAATGGTTCGTGAATGGGACATAGCAAACATCCCTCACCGTGTGTAATATGGGGTAGGACCACCTCGGATGTATCGACTGGCAGCAGCCAGATTTCCCTCTCGATTTTCTCGCTTACGCGTCGACCCTGACCCAACGACAGACACGTGTGTTACCCTCACCCTTTGGATACACATGATCTCTCTGTCTCCTTTTCGCTTCGTCATCTGGCTCGTATTGTGCGTATACACGTTCCACTTGCGTAGTTTCCAACGTTTGCGGCTCTTTAAGATTTGTCATGCTTCTCTTTGAATTTTTAGCCTATTATTATTATACAGAATTTTTATCTGTATAAATTGGTTTATCGAAATGATTTCATCGTACAAATGATCTTTACAATCCTATATCAAATATTGTTATTGTATCTTAAAGAGTTTAGTAATAGTTTGAATTAGATACTTAGAGTAACGTACAGTATCCTTTGTATAATATTTGTTCCATAGCAACGAGGATGAAACGAATCTCGAGTTCCATTCTCCTACCCTTTGTCATAGAAATAGAAATTTGTCTAAACATCCTCTCTAATAACTGAGAAAACGACACATACTTATTTTAGTTACTAACGATAATATATATATATATTCTTCTTGATATATCATTTGAAAACAAAGAGGATCGAACAAATATCAGATTTCTGTTGCTTTATTCCCTTTCACGAAAATACACAAAGTTACAGAAACGTGTGTCTACCTAGCCATAACTACCGAACCAGGCCACGTATAACATCAACCGAAAACGTAACAATTCTTCAGCTTGGTCACACGTACAGGGCCAATTCAAACACATCTCGAGGATGTAAGTACCGAGAAAAGAAACCAGCCGCAACAATCGATTGGAGAGAACCCGTCTCTCCTAGGGAGGGCAGTCGACTCGGATTAAGACGCGTCCACCGGCATTCTCCGCTTCTCTTCGAAAAGAAACCCGTAGCCGCGTGAATTCCTGGAAGATCCCCGAGAAATCCCCCATCTATCGTTCGGAAAAAGGGGGAAGAAATCGACGGGTGCTGACAAAGGGCGACGCTCGACGTCGTTGGGATCGTCTTATCGGCTGCTCGTTATCCAGACGTACGACGACGAAAAGTCCTGGGAAGGATGAAATCCGAAGGGAAACCTTTTGGAAGCGGATCCAACTCTTCTGCTTTTCACTCTTCACGCGACACGACGTTGCCCAGGGATAATCGTTGACACCTGTAGAAACCGAGCGTATGTTACCTAGGGATCGCAAGTTCCGCTCGTTTGCGTCTCTTTTACCACCGTGATAAGCTTATCGACATGCGACACCCGGGTTTTAACGTTAAAACTACCGACCACTACGACGTAAACTTTATACGACAGAAATCGAAATATTTCTGTCTATTTCACGTACGTGGGTATAACTAGACAGCAGATTCTTACATAAATTCTTAAATAAATAATAAATAGAAGAATGGATTCTAAACGGCGATTTACGTCGTCTATGAAACGAAATATCACAACTGTTGAGAATTGTGGATCTTAATTGCCGAAATAACAGTAAAGGAACACTAAGATTACACTTTGAATTCATATCAAGATAGTTTTAGATTTATTTAATAAACGATTTCCAGGATCTTCGTCGATATACATTTGCAACGCGTTTACATTTCCATACCACACTGCCAACGGAACGGTTACACTCATCTGTTTTTCGAGACGCCGCGTACACACATACTTGACACACTCATATTCACTACTACGCGGCCAGTCTAGTCTAGCATACAAAATTATACATATGTCAATAACAACGATAATATTATTTAACCTTCGATGTTTTCTGCCTTTTTGCAGGTCGTGTATATTCCGTTGTCGAATTCTAAAAATTGTCTAATTCGATGTTTTTTAATTTCGTATCTTCACATGTGGAGCGTCGAGAAAGTTTGAAGATGGAGAAACGCAGTACGATTTGCACGTAGATACAAGAATATATAAAATATGCAAAATATAGTACGAATACGCCTATCCAATGGTTAAAACAATTTTCTACCTGTATCTCATCTTTTTAATTATATTCGTAAAATTATTAATTTGCATAAATATACCAAACTACTGTATATGAACAGTACGATTATACGTATTATTTGTCTGCCTATTTACGGTTCGTTTAGTTTCTAGATCGCGATTACAAAGGTTATTTTCAACGCAAGCAGTCGTTTTCACAAACAATGTTATAAATAAATCTCTGTAAATCTCTGACAGTAAACGAACCACGATCAGATACGCGAAATTGATAAAAAGGAATCGGACACACGGATTGATCGTCAGGTCGCAGCAGTCGCAGATCGATTTCCGCTTGTCCACGATCAGATCGCGGACGAATATGTTGTAAGATAAATAAAAGGAAAAAAAAAGATTGCCGTTGCTGACGGTAGAAGCATACTCTACGTCTAAAACTAGTTTGCATAAATGGCTAGCGCCGATTAGATAGCGAATTACGTAGACGTGTTTGTCGAGGCTAGGGCCTTATCTGTGAGGCGATGCGACACAACGCGGCGACGGATGTAGCTCCACGCTTGGCGCTTCCACGATTTCTTTCTCCTGGTTCAGTGAAAAATAAATTGAGCCGTGTTTCCGAAACATTGCATACGTTTATCTATGTAGCCCGACTCTCGGAGTTTCTAAGATTTTTACGCCGAGCAATCTTGAAATACTTTGATCTTCCTTTTTTGAAGTTACGGTGAATCTCTGATTCGATTGATTTTCTAATTAAATGTTTTATTACGCGTTTCAGTTCAATGTCGATTAATATCGATATTAGTTATTAGCGTCGATTTCTATTCATTAGCACCGTTTAGTATTAAGATTGCTATTATACAATATGCAAATGAGCGAGTTTATTAAAATCGAAAGACACGGTACAAGGTTGAAGTAGGAAGCGTCAAAGAAATCAGACAGAAAGGGACCTACATATATCGGTTACTACTTGTACAAACGACCGTGATTCCAAGTATATTCGTTGTAGAAACAGAAATCTTTTTAACGAAAATCGACGTGCAATTTGCATCTGATGAATAGTAAACGACCGTTTCTTCAAGCGTAAATAAACGATAAGCAATCGTTGGTATTTCTGCCATGACGCATTTTAATGTATTAATTTTTCAACATACTGTTCTCTGAATTCTAAACATTTCCAATCGCAATCACGATTACAATACAATTGCGACAATTGAAAGCATTGGAAAAGAGACATAGCCTTTCAACTTACTCGTACAGTATTTTCCTACTACTCGTCAATTTTATTTGAAAACACGTTAAGGATCGAGAAATAAATATCTAGAAAATTCTACCAAATTTACAAAATTTAATTATGCCCGTATCTTTCGACCGCATCGTCTGTCCTTTAATTCTAAAGATATCAATTTGCGCTCGTCCTAATTAAATCGACCCTAAATCTTGCGCTTGTCTATCTATTGAAAAATCTCAAATCTGACTATCTCGTTACTTCTATACGAAATATATTCCACCTCTTTAAATCCATTTAAAAAAACGCGTATGTAGAGCCCGGCAAGGACGCCCGATCTGCTCGTAAAGCCAATCAAACTTCTACAACACGCAACTACGGAGCTTAAATGTACGCTGTATATTGGGCGAGCAACGGTGGACAGGCCAGGATGATCGATCATCGAGGGTTGGTAGAAATTAGGTTATTCGGGCATGACGACGCGACCGGACGCAGAGGGGAACGACGAACGACGAAACCGGGGTCGACCCACGTAATCGTCGGGCGGACCGGTGAATTTTTCAGCCCCGTGAAAGATTCGTGGAGGCCGTTGGCGAACGAACCTGGCGACGGGGTTTCGTGTCTAACACGGGCGTGGCGTGGTTGGCGCACCGGAACTCGGCCAGACGAGTTGGCGATTCGCCGGGCCCTGTCCGACGGAAATTTACGTTCCAGTCCCGGGCTAAAAGCCGCGATAAGCGATAGGAGGAGACTGCCGCACCGCGGAGATTACGCGCGTTAAGAATTCACCCGTATCCGTATCGGTCTTCGCCAGAGCTCACCAACTTCTCGCGCTCTCGTGAAAGGTTTATTTGATCGTTGCTATAGATTCATTTCTTTCTCCTTCTCTCTTTTTCTCTCTTTCTCGCAGCTTGGAATTATTGACCGGGTTTTATCGATTTTACACGACTGTAACCCTCTGGACCCTTAGCTGTTGTAAGTTACGAATAGACGGTGGATAAAAAAGCATGCAGTTATGTTATTAGAAATGCGAACGTACGAAACAGGTAGAGTGCGCGCAGTGGGTGAAAACGTATAAAATATACGAAATAGAGAATTCCTTGTACACAGAGTGTACGGTCGAATAACATGTACAGGCGAAGGATTATGAAAAGATAAGAACAAAATATGGAATACAATTTTTTCACTGAAGCTTTAGTCCTCGAGAAAATCGAGTTCGAAAATTTATCAACGGTACTTGAATGTGGCTAATTACCGACTGGATAGGAGTAAACGATCGATAGGATGTTATCGTAGAAGCGAAAGTAAGCAAGAAATATGAAATAAAATTTGTCCCTTTGAAGCTTTATTCTCGAGAAAATAAAGTTCGAACGTGTTTAGTTAAGAATCGATCTACTATTGGGGTGGCAGCTAAGTGATTGCGGGTTTTGTCATTAGGTGGTATTGACAAAATTCGCAATCGTTTAGTTGCCAACCCAATACTTACATTTACATACATTTCCAAATTTACTTTTCGGGAACAAAGCGCCTTGAGAATTAATGTTATTCTGCATTTTCGTACATATTCTGCATTATGTACACTGACCTCCTGTCGATTATTTAGTCCTGTCTAGTCCGGAATTAGCCATGTTCAAATATACTTGATAACTTTCCGAGCTCGATTTTCTCGAAGATTAAACCTTAAATGAAACAATTTTATTGCATATTTTGATCTTACTTTTTCACAAGAAATCGCCTCGTGCCCGCTTCTACATGTTATTTCACCCTGTACATATGTAAGTACGTATGCGCAATGTACATATAATATTCAGTAAATAAAACGTACTTCGGATGTCTCGTGTGTTAACTTGTCACAAATAACTATATTTTTACTACTCTTTTGCTACTGATTCTAAAAAATCGACAAATTTCTGGAATACTTACGGTCAATTACGGTGTATACATATCTATCTATCTATCTATTATTTATCAATGAAAATAATTCGACGGGAGAGAATGGAAAGCTCGAATTTCAATGATATTGGAAGAACGATAAACGCATAATTACATTAAATTACAATAAATTCGAAATTACCAGTAGCCTTAAAAAGACGTGCAGAAGTTACTAACAGTATTCTTATCGTAACCAGTTAACGTAGTATTAAACGCGACCTGCATTTAAATTCCATTATGCTCATACTGTTCTAGGATCTCAAACGAAATATTAATAGCATATTTAACGAACAATAAGGCGTTTCAAACGTTTACATCGGGCAATATGGCAGTTTATGTTTCATCGCGATGATTGTACGAGTGAACGATACGTTATCTGGAAAGGGAACCAAGTGTATTATATTACTTTGTGCTTAGAAAAGAAAAAACGCTGTTGTAAAAGTAGCGTAAGAAGAAATATGAATATGCGCGTTACATTATGTATGGTAAGAAGGATGTAATTTTTCAACTCTATATGTAGCTTACACGCCGACGTTTCCCTCTAATCTGGCCAGACTGGCGTATTCTGCTTAATTTCACTGACAAAAGAAACGGTGACTCATTTACCCGCCGCGAGTGTTTCCGGTCGTTTTGTCAAGAACTGAAAAGAATCGCCGCGAACAAGGTGAACGCATTGTGTGCAAACAAATTTTGTTTTAAAGGGATTCGTTACCGTGCGCTTCATAAATATTGATCATTTCGCCGGTGACGAATGATGCTGTGTAATTGCGTCCGTGGCAAATAAATTTCCGAAATCGAGTCAGATTCTCGGCTAGATAAGCGTTTAACATTGTTAAAAATAAAGATAAAGGAAGAAACAAACGAGCGTAGATTGGTATAGCTGTTGAAAGTGACGATTAGAAAATAATTCTTTTTTTATGTAATAATTCTACGCGATTTTAATTTATTTCATCCGACGGTATAGTTTCTTATTGTTAAGGTTAATAGCAATAAACAGTAAAGTAAAAATTTTGTTTATGGACGAAATGTTGGTTGAGAGATTAAACAAGTTAGGAGAAATAAAGGAAGATTTAATTAAAACGTAGAATGCAGACTGCAAGTAGAGGGAAAATGATATTTACATACGTGTATCGTGGATCTTTGTTAAAAAGATGAACCTTATCTGAATTATAACTTAAAATTGAGATTCTTGAATAATCGTGAGACTAATTAAAAATGTTAATCTTGGCAAGTAAATTTATGAAACAAATTTTTCTTTGTATTTGATATCAGAGACTGGCAGGCTCTCGACAGAAATAGAATCGATTAATCAGTTAATGAGCCGTTTTCGATAAATATACCATAGTCTCTTTAACATTCGTCACGACGCGACGTCTCTTTGTATCACGTTTAAATCATCATTCCGACACGTAGCCTCATCAAATAAGCCTTATGATATTAATATGTATATCAAAAAGCTAACAGTACATTACAAGTGCTGGTCAATTATCATCTCTATTTGTAACTGTCTGCTAGGACAATTTAAATATCGTTAACGCTTGTCCATACTTAAGTCCAAGCTTATATACTTGCAAAATTAAACCATATGAAATACGATACAGTATAATTAAAAAGTATCTTATACATTCTCATATATATATAGAAACTCTTAAATAAAGAAAGTTGGACTGTTCAGTAGTGGAAATAATTTTATTTGAAATTAATAATTCATCGCAAACTCGTAAAAATATTCCTATACGTTATTTATACAACTAATTCTGCCTATAAATAATCATTCATGCACAACCATCAGAAAAATCCAAAAATCGCAAAATAATATTCATATAGAAAATCGAACGTTTACGATACACATACGTAGCACATTATAAACTAGCGGAACCAGTCGAAAAGCAGTTGGAACAAATATCTATGTAAATTAGACTGTTTCTACGTTTCCATAAAATAGCACATAGACCTTTTAACTGTACGTAACGCTTGGATGAAGGATACGCCGACAGCGACGCTATAAATAATAATGATTATTGCATCGAGGAACAGTTAAAATACATAAAATTATCGTTTGTGACGCACGATTGCGACATACGAGTTTAACAGTTACGTTCGACGGTATCTCGATCTCGATAGTAGACAACGTAGACGAACGTCGCGGTCTATTAACAAGCAACGATAGAAACGTATTCCGGGAATTGCTGGCATTATGCCGTTTTTGATGCAGCCGTTCATCAGCAAGAGCAGCGAACAATAAGCCTAAGTGAAATAATAGAAAGAACGTCGTCGCTGGACATCGTATTTGTGGTGGGTGTCGCTGGTGGTTGGACGCCAGCAAAGCGTAAGAATCTCAGAGATTCGCTCGGCCGAAGCAATTGCAGGAAATGGTGCATCTACTGGATCTACTATCTACATCTACTATCGAGACACTACTGTAGCACGGTAGCACGATAAAAACATCACCGACAGAGAAACGGTATATCCTTGTACATATGTGTTAGAGCGATAAGATGCGAATGCGACGCTTCGGCTTTGCGCGATAATGTAATTTTGAAATTACACAGACGGTCGATAATTCTGACCATCTCCTTGAGAAGCTGTCGTGTCTCTGTGTCGTTAAAAGTTTGAAACGAGAAACAGAGGAAGAAATGATGGGGGAGTTAAAAACTTGAAAAGTAAGAAGAGGAAACGCGAGGATCTGGAAATATTAGGTTGTCCGAAAAGTTTCTTTCGCTTTAGAAGGAGATAATAGACGTATAATGGTTTTTCTTTTATATTAGTTTATTGAATTATGCACGAGCATAATAATAAAAATAGAACGAAATGGATCAAAGCTAATTCAATAAAATAATATAAAACAGAAATCGTTGTTCATCTATTATCACCTTGTGAAACGAAAGAAACTTATCGGACAACCTAATATTTCAACGCGTCTTGAAATATGAAAGAAGCGCTAGAATAGAATATTCGAACCAAGTAAATCGGAATAATAGGAAAGAAAGATACGAGCGATCGTATGATACGCGAAATAGGAAAGTAAGGAGTCCCTTACGAACGTTTAACTCAGCGTCGAGCGGGAAATTAACTGGAATTTTCGCGCGGTCGCGGTCGAGGATACTCGCCGGTCGGACGAGCGTTGCATAGCCGTGAGAAGGCCAACGCGGTCGAAGCAGGCCGCAGACCGCGTCTGCGGTCTTTCCGCCAGCCGCTCCGCCACTTTTTGGACTTTGCTGCTATGGGCGCGATTATCGATCGCCGCCGCGCCGGTCGCGGCATCCGGACGCTGAATTAAGCCCTTGACCGCAAAACCGGCCACCCGATCGTCTTCCGTTTTAAAATCGGCGTTCCCCAATTTTCATCGCGCCACCTGCTTCACCGAATCAACTCCGCTACTACGACAAATCTATGGATATGTGTACGGATGTACCTATCTACGTATGTGTGTGTGTGTGTATATATATTTCTAGATTGAGAACTTTTATGCAGATTCATATTTTTGACAATATAATTATGTCTTACATTACAAGAACATCAAATATTTTATTTTATATCAATATTTATTAAGAACAATTGTCGAATCGAGATTCGATAAAAATTGTTGGTCGTGAAATGGTCGAAGATATACTTTAGATAAATGTAACCATAGAATGAAAAATAATTATCTTCTCGTGGCCTCGATAAACTCAAACCCTTCAGCGATCAGCTCCATGCGCCGCGCCGTATCGATTGCTGTTCCTCCACGTATCGTCAACCTCTATACGTCGTATGGACTTCCGTTTCTTCACGTATCGACGACTTCCATATGCTGTACAGATTGTGATTTCTTCCTATCTTCCTCTAAACGCTTCTCAAGCTTATGATAGGACCGCTTTACGTTTACACATCGTATCTAATGTTTAGGTATTTGACGATAGATAAAGTAACATATTTCAAGATTAGCGTTAGAACGAAGATGTATCGCATACCAGCGATTACGACCGATTTTTAATCGTCTTTAAGGCGATGTATAATGTCTTTTAATATTTCCTTTTAATATTTTAGGTCAAAAAGATCACTGAAGATTCGATAAATACGTAACTATCGTCAGTGGAGTAGAGTCAGTGATAGTCAGTGACACGTCGCTCGAGACTGAAACAGAATTCAGCGACACGCCACTTACAATTAATCGTCATATGAATCAAACTGTCTGTTCCAATTCTTATTGTATATGATAAGCATTGGTTGTCGGATGAATATGGTAAATGAAGGAAGGCAGCGATTCCGCAAAGAAACGTACGCGTCTAAACGGATTCGGAAGGTTTGTTCGTAGAACGAATGGATTAACGTGTGGGCCCGGAAACCGCGGCCGACACGTTCTTGAAAAGTGTACCGCGGAAGGTTAGCCTGTCAATGACGGCCAAGTGAAAGTTGGACGTCTAGACGTATTTATTTCTAGAGCGACGGACACTGCGATTTTATTCCTGTCACAGCGACACCGAAGCCGCCTGATTGACGTAGGTGTTGCACCGATTTCGTTTAAAAATAGGTGTCTGTATATGGAACGCTCGTGAAACGTTCAACGCGTGGCATCGCTCCATTTACGCTCACGGACCAATTGGCAGCGACTCGCGATCGCCACCAAACAGGACACCAGTACTGTAACATGCCAAACAAAATGGAAATATGGTAAAACGTCGTGCGTATGGAGAAATTTTAATTTAAGGAAAAATGAAGAACGTTCGGATATCGTTAATACGAGTCATCCAGAAGCTATGCGAGCTAAAATTCTAGGCGAATTCTATCGTTTACAAAGTAGGTAGAACAAATGGCCATCGTTAATTTTCGCTCGAGGTATGCACGAAGCGTCGTCGTACGTCAAATATTGACCAACACGTCGAACATATCCTCGCAACTCTTCTCGTAGCCACAATGCTTCGACGATCCTCTTCACGGGTTAGCCAGCAAATTAACAAAAACCTGGTTAACCAACGCAACGTACTGGAAAAATCGGCTCACGTACAGTTTAAATCGTTCTCCGGAGGAAAACCCTCTGGAAAATCATTATCAGCTCTATAAATCCTTAGCACGCTAAGGTAGAATTATTTGGGAACTTTAGAATCCACAGCGTCGTTTCTAAAATATTTTTGAATCTTCTTCTTACAAAGACTGTGTCATTCTGCGTTTTTTTTTACTAATAAATGAGAACCTACAGAGAGGAAAATGATTTTTACGAAAATATTAGACATTCTTTGGGAAAACCTGGCCTTGGATACATATAAATATACGCCGAGACAGTTGATTGACAGACACAGTTAAATATATGTATTTTTGAATCGTTCAACGAGTATAAACGAGTCGACCTGCGCTGGCAGAACACGTCGAACAACGTTTCTCAGTTCCTTTCGTTCTATTTAGAAATTCACGTCATATTTATCAACTAACCTCCTTTTTCTTTTTTTTTTTTTTTCGAGTCACACAATTACGATCTTTCAAAAATAGTTAATACCTCGTGAAATTGTACCTGTCTCTAAGATCGTATTTCATCCTGTAGGCTTCACGACGAATCTTTACTGGATCGATTTTAGGGTGAAGCTTCGACAATTCCATCGTAAATCTTGCAAAGCTGCTCGATCGAACTCGGTGACGTCCTTCGTCCGTTCTACCCGCAAATGGTAGGTAGCTTAGCGGCAGTCTCGTTACAACAGCGCAGCGGCTCGCGACAGAGGTGAAAGTCAGATGTCTAGACGTGTTTACTCGCGGCGCAATCGCGGCTGCATTGCGACAACCTCGGATGGACGAGGCGGCGAGTCGGTTTCCTCGTAAGTAACCGGCCACTCGAGCGTGTTTCTGCAGCACACCGGGGACATTGTGTAGCCACAAAGTACAGAGCCACGTCGTACGTGTTTCGCACGCGTAAAATGCTCGGCGCGCGCGCTTTCCAAATTGCACCGCGATTTCCTGAGAAATCGAACCGACTTGGACCTGCCAGGCACGTCTCCGGACGTATATATACGATCCACAAGCCTTCATCCAGTCTCGTTTCTTTATTGCTCGCTGTTGCTCACCCTTTGCCGACGATTTAACACCTTTTCTACTTCTTACGTGCTGTGATCCTGTTCATGGATGGTGGAATTCACAGGGATAGCGAAGATCGATCGAGGAATTGTCACGCGAATAGAAGATAAATCCAAAGAATTTTGACAGAAGTTGACGGCGAATGGAATTCTGATAGCCAGGTAGCGAGGATAGATGGTGAAATTGTAATACGAACGGGCAATAAATTGCGAAAAATCTTGGGAATTTTTACTTGTATCAACTGTAGATGGCAAAGTTCTGACACGATTTGATGGCAGATTTGAAATTCCGAATGGAGGATGAATCTGAGAATTTAAACAAGAGTTGATGATGAATAATGGAATTCTGATAGGAATCGACGACATGATCGCGGAATTCTAATACAAATTGACAATAGACGATGAAATTTTTTAAACGAATGGGCAATAAATTGTGCCAGTTTGACAGGAGTCGATAGATCGCGGAATTGCAAGAGAATGTGGAGCTTGAAACGTTTAAGTCTCTTGTTACGTACCATAGGATTTAACGAGAAAACACAGCAAACACTTGGAGCTGCCATAAACTGAGCAAGTTGCCGTAACTTCGCGACTCTGACACAGACAATTGGCATTCATTCAAAGTCATTGATAAGCGTTCAAAGAATGTATTGTACGTACGTACAGCGTATCACAGCATCGAATAGTATTTTATTCTTGAGAACTTACGCTCTTCGTCAGATTTATTCTCGCAGGATTATGGCATGATTTAATGATAAATCTCTCGGAATTTTGCTAGATCCTATAAAATCCTATCTTTGTTATATTATACTTCGATAGCTGAAAGCGTGTCGATGCAAGAGCGAATAAACCCATTGTAATCGTTAAGAACCCGGTTAGAAAAAATCGTAAAAAGGAAGTTTGGCAAGAAGTATTTTTAATCGTGTTTGGCTTGAGAGTGTTGTAGATAGATAGTTGTGTATGTAAAGTATGCGCTATACAGAATGTGAATTACGTAGCTTTCAAGGAACGATTAAATCGGATTAAATGCTTGCGAGGCTGATTCACGGGAATTTGTGATTCATTTAAGGATAAAAGAGGCAGTTCCATTGAAAATCTTGTTAAAAGACGTCGCGACAAGACGGCTCGATATGATCACGAAGATACTGTTGCAAGTTCTTTTGAAACAGTAGACACATAAAATGACGAAATTTGATCGTAGCATAAATTAAGAATAATTCCCAGCATTGGATATTCAATATTTTATCGAATCACGAGTTACGCACGAACATTGACATGTTGTTAAGTAAATTTACATCGTCAATTAGCCACCAGTTATTAGATCCAAACGTTATTCGCATGCGTACTTCTCCAACTTTTGTACCAACTTCAAAAACATATTTTTATTTATTTATTATTATTAATGTTGAATCAACTCCCTAAGATTATTAACGACGCGTAACACGACGTACTTGACTATTACAACGTTTTATATTTTATTACATATACATATTAGTACAACAGATTTTTAACGTAGTTTTGGAATGTTAAAATATAATTCTAAAATTAATTCTTGCCAAAGCGAGCCAACTGTACATTGGCAAAAACACGAGGCACTGTGCTTTTCTCAAACGAAATCACGTGGTACCCGTGGCGTCGAGCGGGACAGCGTAGCGGCGACAGGTCGTCCTACGAGCCTTCAGGCTCGTATGCAAATCTCTTGTCTTGTTCGTCTTGTTTGTGGCGTGGACTGGCCGACGTGGTCTCGTCGTCTACTCGAAAAGGCCATTGTGGGGACACCAACCGCGGAGGAGGTCGAGGTTAAGACCCGGTTACGCGGCGTTGCGGGTCGCGGCCTCGTCAGGGACTGGGTCGAGGTTGCCAGGGTCCCCCTGGGCCCGCATAAAAAGTACGCGTGTGCATACGCGAAAGCTTCGTGAAAAGTGTCGTCGACCAAGTTTTTCGACCGGTTCTCTCGTCTCTCGGGGAGAAAGGCCAGCAGACGACCCTCCAGAGGTCGAACCAGTTCCCCAGACCATTCTGTCGCCACCAAAACGCGTTTTCTGCCGCCTTATGATCGCCAATTTCACGGGCACGGATGTATCCTGGTCTTCGAGGTTGTACAATTGCTTACTGATTTACAAAATCTGTGTCTATATTTGGTAGGTTGGATGTTACTGGCTTGAATTGGTTTATGGGTGTTGGAGATGGGGAATGAGCGAAGGGTTAGATGGTGAGACTGGTTTTGTATGACTTAATATTCTGTCGAATTTATGCAGCATATTTCGTCGTAGTTTATCTTGTGTTAAGACTAATGAAATCTAAATTATCAAGTCCATTTGTATAAAAATTTATGAAACTCACGTTGCAATAATAGTTGAGCGTGCGTAAATTGGTCTCAAATGAACTATCATAAATTCATTAGAAATCATATGTTTACGTACTATCTGCATTCTGTGCGTTTCTGCAGCTTCTTCGTAATCATCTTACACGAATCGTATCTTTACACAGAAATCGACTACGACTATCAACAGTGAGACAATCTAGCACGGCTATGCAGCCAACCTTCATACATCACCTTCGCCAAACTAAATCCATTACTCTCCACAATTTCTCCATTATTCTCTCTTCCAAATTAATCTCACGTAGCTCGGCAAAATCCGTCGACGAAAAAAAAAAAAAAAGAGAAGAAACTTACGATCCCACGTGGAATAAGAAGTCTCGAACAATCTGCAACCAGCTACACGAGATTCGCGTATTTATAAAAATCTTAACATCCAGCAGCAGGCTAGGCATAAGCCTGATGCATTCATCTGTCGGTACTTTTGGAAGGAGAGAGAGAGAGAGAGAGAGAGAGAGAGAGAGAGAGAGAGAGAGAGAGAGAGAGAGAGAGAGAGAGAGAGAGAACCTCTCTCTCGTAAAGATGAAAAATTCCATACATTCGTGAAAAGCTAGCCGTGATTTCCCTTGTGTTACGCGATATCGCTGTTTCCCTTTGAGCCAGGATAACAAGCGGGTAGCAGCGGAAGCCAGACAGAAATATTCCTGGTCCTGTCTAGCGAAACCGAATCACCTCAAGTGAAAATAGTAGGCGACAAATATTCGTTTGGTTAAAAAACCACGGAGAATATTCAATGGTACCATCTTTAACATCTACTATATATTTAAGATGGCTATTCATGTTGTATACTAATTTTTTACCAAATAGTAGCCACATAGTAATTTATTAACTTACCAATTAATATTATAATAAAATATTTTATCAAAAAATGTTTAATCGCTATTGTTCATTTTTAATAAACGTTTTACTAAATCTATTATAAATATCCTGTGACATCGATATAAATGTTTAAATTGACCTCAAACACGAGCGTACGTATGTAATCGATAATCGTAGTAGTCGTATCTGATTACAGTGCAAATAAAATTTAAAAGTGTTTTATATAACGCTCAAAGTTTTCCATTATATTAATACAATATTTCTTTCTAACCACCAACTACATAGCTTAAAACCTTAGTAAATCAACAAAAATGGACTCGCCGTGTGTTCCTGGTGTACGTAATCTCCGAATAGAGAAAACAGAGGGGAGATGGATGCGAGGGGTTGAGACACAAGGATGGTAGCCGTTGGCTGATAGGCAACGTGGCTCGATAATTACCTTCGTGAGGCTGGCTGCTGGGTAATAATACCTTCTCCTCCCCGTCACCGACGTCGTCGACTATGAATCAATCTTGGCGAGCCGATAAGAACGATAAGGAAGTCGGCTGGTCTAGACGATTACACAATTCCCTGAAAACTGAAAAGGCATTGATTGACGTCCCTTCCTCTTTACGTTAGATGAGAGGCTTCAGGTACTCGTCGTGTCTCCTGTCCGTGTCTGTGTAGACTAGGACGAGGCTAGACAAGGACGTCTTTCTTTCTCGCCAGCCACGTAACTTCTTTCTTCTGCCGGTATTAAGCTGTTTAATAAGCACGCGCGCTGTTCGTTTCTCTGGATTTTATTTCTCAATGGCATTTCTGAACCTGGTTCATCGAGATGCGTCTCGATATGGAGAAGTGGCGGATTTGGAGCGTGAAAGATTTCGAACGAAGAATTACGAAGATCTCAGATTTTCTTCTTCCTATTTCGAGAATTCGCGTGAAAGAGATTTTTGAGGCTATTCGATGACGAGCTTGCCTATTAGGTCTAACGTTAATTGGATTCACAGCTTACGTAAATCTGATCCGAATACATAATGATATGAGATTCCGCTAAGCAAGTTTGCAAGGTTTCAGACGCAGAAACGAAGGGAAATAGACGAAGGTACACCTTTCAAATTCAGGCGAAGGGAGAAATTGACGCAACCTAGACTTCTAAGCAAATTGATCGATATAGAGAGTAGGTAGCAACATGGAGTTTATCGTACCACGAGTAGGGAATAGGTAGTAGCAGTTAGAAAATGCGGGAGGATAATTAGAAAATCCAGCACCGACTGCTAAATCTGTTCAAATTTGTTAAACTTTTACCAAGTTGAATTCACGATGAGGTCGATAGTCGACGTTAATATTCTACGCTCTATGGATTTTCGTTTCTGACGTAACTTCGATATCTAAGAAACTATACGCGCTAGCCAGTGAAACCAAATAAAATGTTACAAGATAGGAAGATACAAAGTTCCATTTTCAAATCACTGAACTCGTAATAAGGAAAAATACCATCTTGATTTATTTAATTGTATATTAAGAATCATCGAACAGTAACACTGCGATCCCAAATCGTCAGAAATAAGAATACTTCCCAAAGAGCGGCAATAAGCTGGCAATTCGCTGAAAATCGTAAACGTTCAACTACTAAAAAGAACGCACAAAGTACAAACCACCGTACAAACCACGATGAACACGTTTCAGTCGCTCGATAAGGGTTTCACTCTCGACGAAGCTACTCTCGCAGGATGCTGTTTTCTCCTCAGGATCGCTGTACTCCTCTCGATTAGATGTAATCGACGATTTTTCACTTTCGGCTCCTTTCCCTTCATCGACGAGTTGCATAATAAAGAACACACCCTGAGGCCCTCGGTGGTTAACTCGGGGCACTGTCATTATTTCCAGCCACCGCTGGACGCACGCTCGACGAAGCGCGTCAGATCGCGCTTTTGCACCTTCGCCACGGCCACCACCGATAAAGTTACACGAGTAACTGCTGGTCCTCTGGTGTTCCACCAACCTGCCATCTTTAAGACAAGATCGCTCCCGATAACATTATTATAGTTATTATTATATCGTTCGGAAGGAGTCGACCGTGATCTGTCGGAGCGTAAATTTCCGCTAGTTTTCTAGCTCGTTAACGCCACCGCGCTCCACCACACCATCCTGGTCTTTTTTTCTACCTCGTCCCACCTGCGTTTTCTCCCTCATTATTGTTTACCCATTATCCCTATGGAGCTCGTACGCCACAGCATACAGACACATACGCCATACGAGGACGATGAACTCTCTACGTCTCTTTGGGGGATCCCCTGTATATTCTAACAGAGTGGCTGCTGCTGCCTCTGAGATCGTTTATAGATGGAGATTCTTTATAGGTGGAGCAGTCGATCTCGTGGATTTACGTACGCTAGTACGTTTCATTGTTATCGATTGCTGGGTCGGTTGCTTCATTTCTGTGCGCGATTGTTTAAAAAAACATTGGAATTTGGATTTGAACGTCGAGGATAACGAGTTGAGCTAGACGAATTTTAATAACGCCTGAAGTTTTTAGCATTATCGGATCAGTATCTTGTAATTTCTGGTCAGATTAAAACACGCTTCTTTATTTCTGAGCGACGAGTAACGATATCTTTAGGTTTTCCATTCGGGTTCCGTGTTTTTTAATTACCTTCATAACGATATAAATTTGCATGGAAACACGCGATCTAATTCTGCTCGTAATGTAATTCTCTATGATCGCTCGCAAACTCTTAAACGTCTTATCAGACTTATCAAACTTAACAACGCGGATCACATATCGGAGGTACGGCTGCGTGTCGGTGAGCCAGCGGTGTACAGGAAATCGTGGGCCGATTTAATGTCTCACTTATCCACTTGTAATCTGTGTGGCTAGTCATCGTGACTAAAGTTTCAAGCGAAGAAAAGAGACCGCGCCGGAGGATCGGACATTGAAAGAAACACGAGGGCAAACAGGGGTTGGGGTCGGTCACTCGACCAAAAGATGCCGAGTGAATCAAAGTCTCGAGTACACGAAGCGCATCTGCGTCTACGTCTACGCGACGCTTGTCGCTTGTTATGCCTAATGACTCATCGTCGGTCTGACTGACCGACTGTCCGTGTCGACTGCACTGCACGTTCACCTTTTCTCTGTTTCTCCCTTTCTGTCGCTCTCTGTCGATCTTAGCGGACATAGAACGAGGTCCAGACAGTGGCCAGACGTCACCGCGTTCCTCTTATTTTGCCTTTTACTCTTATTGGTCTCGGTCATTTGAATCGACGTCGAACGTTCTCCGCTTCGTGAATTTCTTCGAGGCTTCGCTTCGGTTTGTTGTCGTTCCTTGAATCTTCAAATTCTATTGTTCCTATGCATCGCGTATGCGCCTGTTCCATACGTGTTAGTATCGGTGAGAAGTTTCAGATGGTTTCGAGTATTTATAGCTCGTGGAAGAAAATAAATTAGAAGATATAACAGGACTTTGGTTACGAGAGCATCGATTAATGGAACATTTGGTCATGATTGTTCGCAATAAAAATTGGGAAATAGAACAGAGGACGACAAATTCTTACGTCTACTTTGAAAAGTTTTTCTCTTTTTTTGATACTTATAAACTAGTTCCAAATGAATGGTCTTTTTCATGTAAAATAAGATTACTCGATCGTTTAAATGACGAGACGTACGTATGTTGTAATCGAAGGTTTGCTCATTATGTCAGATATTATCATGTTTGTACAATTCTTCATTGCTCTTTTCTTCAGGTCGTGCATTTCGCGTGACTTTTTGGGTTATAAGATTTTTCTACGCAGCGTACGATAATTCCAAATTCCCAATCGACAATGTAGATAGAATGATAAGAAATGAATCGAGCATCGTTCTTCGAAAATGTATAATTTTTTGCTATTTTATTAACTGCTAACTCGCGTGGAAAAAAATTAAACGTACGTATAATTATGTTTTACTGTAAAAAAGCGCTCAGACACTTGGCCCGTTCCGATGGTTTCCTATACAACGAAATCTAGTCGCTTTCAGCCATAAGTCGGCTACTTAGTCTTTGGTGAATGACGTTTAAAGTGCTACTGAATTTAGAATGTCAGGCTGGATGACGTTATAAGAAGCCTTTAGCCTACCTGGAGAAAGAAGAAAAACGAGATGACCGAGAAGAACATGTTGGGGTTAGTTTAAAATCTTCCACTTGGTTGTGCAAGCTTTGAATGACATAGCCTGTCACTGGTATTCGTTTTCAACCCCGTTTAGAATTCTTTAATACGAAATTTCAACTATTGAATTAATTAGCGTACTTAATATTTAGCTAAAAAACAAGTAAAATGGTATTTCTAAGTAAAATTTTGCATAAACGTCTGAATAACTTTATAAAAATATTTTATTTCGCTAGAAAAAAAAAAGAAGAAAAAATAAGAAAGTTTGTTGAGGGAATTTAAAATAGAAAATTTTCCAGTGGTAAACTCGTAACTTGCAAAATATTTAAACAAACGTTCAAGCCATCGTCCAAGTACGTTTAATGGCTTAGGCGATACCAAACAGATTTTTTTTTGTTTTTTTTTTTTTAGCTATAAAATTATAAAAAAGGAGAATGGAGCTGCATTCCTTGTGAAAAAGCATGATTAATTTGCGTTTCTGTTCGTTACGGAGAACGTTTCTAGGTGTTTGGCTAGGTGTGATACACAGGATAGCGATGGAATGAAAAAAGATACGGAATCAACGATATATGTATAAAATATTGCCAGGCTTTTGTCGATGAAATACTGCCTTTGGAACCAGTACAACGTAATCGGTTTTCATTTACATATTAATGCATTCCTTGGTGAGGTGAAAAATCGCGGGGTTTTGCCGCGAACGTAACCAGCCTCTAACGTCAACTGGTAAAGCAACTTGTAAATCAAAATAAAATTTCGCCAATATGCTTATCTTGAAATAGATTTAGGGAGCGTGATTTTCGTCCGTGTCAAGTATTTCTGTCGCGTCATAAGTAGAAAAAGATTGAAATAAATCGTTTTTACGAATTGTTGGTTTTGTGTTAATAAGATATTAATTTTTAATTGGGGATAGGAGGAAAATGTTTCAGTAATTTGTTACTTTTAATCTCGTTTTATCAACGATAAAGGGAAAGATGAATTTTCAAACTTATTTCAACAGTGAGAGAATATAATAATTTAACACACGATATTGGTATTTAATTCTATCATAAAATTTATGTTGCAGTTATTTCACGGAAATTCAAAATTCCATATTCGAAATTTGAAATTGCCAAATTTAAAATTCCCAATTCTTTTAGTTTAGGAACGTTTTAGTAATAAAACATTTTGCTGGTTTTTAAAACTATCAGTTATTCTGTAAAAGTTTTTAATAGTAGCGATAAATTCGCGCGAGACATTCAGGAGCTGCATTGATCAACTCCATAAATTGAAATGTAGCGAACACTGAACACGTCAAAAGTGTTATTTCTTGTAATATATTTTCGATTTTGCGATTACTTACGACATGCACGCGCGATAAATAAATTCGTGGAAACGAGTTATTCGGTTTTCGAGAATTGGAATTTTAATCACCCACATCCGTGTAACGAAATTAAGAAATTTGTGGAAAAGCGTCGTTCGTCCATTTATCTTACGATGAAATGCAAACATTTGCTGCAAACCAGAAGGAATAAAGAAACAGGACGATCCTAAGATTCATCATCTGTATCTAAGAACTAGAACTGCTTGCGGGAAATTAAATCAAAAATTGCTAAAATCGACCATGACTTACGGTGAAAAAAATTTGTCCTTGCTTAAAAACAAAGAAATCAAAGAAAACAAACCAAAAGAGAAGAAGATCCCGAGATACAGTCTCCAAACCTAAAACATCAAGTCCACTCCAATTCCGCTGAACAAGGTCGAAAGCTGTCCACCTCGATCACGATTAAAATCAGAAATCTTCCTTCGCATCAAACGAACAAAAAGAAGGGAAAAAAGAAAAAAGAACGTGAAACAAACCAAATAAAAAAAGAAAAAAAAAAAGAAAGCAAAAGAAAATCCGCAGGGTGCTCCCGTCGAAGGATGCTTCCATTTATTCCTGGCCGCGTTTCGAATAAATTTGCGCCGGCGTAATCCCCGTCGGTTTTTAATCCGGCTTACGGCGAGCGAGTATCAACAATTCGACTCGGCTGGCGTGGCCGCGCCAGCGCCGCAAAAACCTGCAGATACTACGATCCGCTTCTCGTAGCCTGGCTGGCGCGACGCGACGTCGAGGTCGGTCACCCTGGAGAACATCGCTAGGAGAAGAAGACGAGACAGCAGCCGTGGCAACGGCAGCAGACAGTATCATCATCATCAAAAGAAGAAGAAGAAGAAGAAGGAGGAGGAGGAGGAGAAGAAGAAGAAGAAGAAGAAGAGGAAGAAGAAGAGAAGAAAGAGGCTGACCAGTCGTGTCCAGTTGCTGCGTCTGTAGTCGACTGCGTCTCCTCTTTCATACGTCTTCTCCGTAGAATCTCCGGCTTCCTCTGAAACGTCTATGTCTGCTATATCTACTCTTCTTTCGATCGATTGCTCTTCGTGAAAATTATTTGAAATTATACACATTATACGGTCATAAGTTTTAAGACACCTGCTGATATTTAACACAAATTGTACGCTTGTCATTGATTTTAATTATTTGAACATATGCCTGTTATCTTGCTCGTATGAAACGTGTTTTGTAGCGAGAAATATTGAACCGAGTAAAATTTGTTAGTTTTTAAATAGATGTAACGTGTAGGTACCGTAATATTTCTGGTTTCCAGTGTATACATCGTAATTCTAAATTTGTGACGAAAAGCAAAGTCACAGAGACTTCACGATTCAAAATAAGACGAAGGGGAATAATAAAATCGCGTTGCAGGCCTTATTTTTGGGAAAATCGATTTTGAAAATACGTTAAGTATACGTACGTTTCGATTGAATTTTAACAAGTAGATGATACAAGTAGATAATGATAGTAGATAGTTGAACTTTAACAAGAGTAGATGATCTACAGGAAAGATGTTGTGTTCGCGTGTAAAGTGAAAATAAGTAGACATTGTGGAATAAAATAATTTGGTCTCGAGTCTCGCTTCACTCGAGAAAATCGAATTTGAAAATTTCTTACGCTCTGTTGATTAACGACTAACACACTCGACCTGTGTTCAACGTGTTTATAATGTCGTTGAAAGAAGTAAAGTAAAGAAGTAAACTATTTGTCTCACTACAAGTTCAGATAAATGGAATTTTACTGTACTTTGTATTAAAGTGCCGATATATTTGTCGAATGTACGCAACGAGACACGTCTAATCAAGGGTCGCGCAGTATCATATTCAAAGCTGTTCTTTATCGCATTTATATCTAAGATCGTGAACCATAACTATTAGAACAACTCGTATGAAAACACGTGCCTACGCATGTAAAATATGTACATGATTATGTAAATCGTAGATGTTACGAGGAGCACTTGTACGGGATCGGACGATGTTCGTGTCATTACGAAACACCTTGCATCCGATCGACACCTCGTAATTTATTAACGAGATGACCCGTCGATAGTCGGCAAAGGATTAAGCGTTCGTAGCGAACAGTAGCCGTCGGGCTTGCCAAAGTCCATTAAGCGGATCGGCTAACAGCTGGGCGGCTTCTTTGTCTCCCGGACAGCCCAGTCTGATAACTAGTCATCGAGTCATCGCCCGTAATAAATTTGATTTTAAATAAAAAAAAAAGAAAGAAAAAAAAACGATACCGTTTCCCGAGAAAACGTGACGCGTTTCTACCAAGTTTCCAGTAATCAACATATGATCCACACATATGTTTCTCTCGTTTCTATGCTATTTTGCCCTCCCCTTTTTTTTTTTTTTTGGAAGAACAGATTAATATTAATACGTTTTTAGTCCTGGTTTAATGCTCTAAGTTGATATCTTTATGTGTATTGCGATAGTTTTGTTTTGATAGTCATTGACTATTTAACTTTGCCTTGAGTACCGAGAATTGCATATTGGAATTGGTTGGTAGATCGTAAATGTTCGTGGAAATTCATATTTTTATTAACGCGATTGAAGATATGGAATGGTTTAAATATCACGAGAATTTTAGATGTTTTAATTCCTATTTATTAGGAGGTTCAGATATTTCATGTGTTTTTATACAACATTATGTATGTTAGGCGTATGGTTCTCATATGTTAAGCTTCCCATGAATGCATATCGAGAAATATTCCTTGAACTCCATCGAATTCCCCGATAATAATGATTTTCTTGGATGGCTAGGCACATACATAGCTACACATATCTAAATGAGATTGTGAATTAAGTTTAAAGAACCGTACTGATTAATACCGTGATTGCTTTAAGATAATAATCTATCGTGTCTATAAGATAAAGTTTTAATAATCTATAAATTAATTTAACCTGTCAAAGAAGACAGATTACTAAAGAACGAGATATTGTAAGCCTCGTAAATATATCTACATATATCGAAAATTTTCAAAGATTAATTCCTTAATTGCTAATGTTTAACAATTAGAAGATCCAAAATCTGCTAATGTGGAAGCTCGATTCATCGATGTTGGAAATTGACTCGCATAAGTCATTATACTGTTTTTTTTTTTATGATTAATCACTTTATTCGTAGATTATGACTTGAGCATTCAAGATTTATATATGCGTGTAGATAATACGTAATTCTAACTATTTATCGAAAGCTATCGATCCGAAAATATTTCTATCGGATTTTAGAAATTTCATCAGGAGTCGGAAGATTAAATTCTACGATATTTCATATCATTGGTCATTGTAATAGCTTATATCGTATAACTTATCGCTTTCTTTATCTCGTTGAAGACTCCAAGCTCGTTCAAGACACGTGCAGTAATTTCTAGTTTTTCACCGTAAATGTCTGTCAACATTTTCCAGCTTAAAAATATTTTCCATTGAATCTGAAAAATCCTAGCGGAATGCTTGTATCTTCGATATCCTACAAACGTGTATTCGTTATCAAAGATAACGATAACATTTAGAAGATAATTACACTTCCCTCTTTTTATTCCTCCGTACTATCTACGTCTCTCCTGATCCTTACGTTAAACGTATGAAACTCGTACGCTACCATCGACGATTTTCAACTATTTTGCCTGAAAAATCTTAGTAGAAAATTATGCCGTATGATATCCAAAAGCGTATTTCGATAACTCTACGATCTATCATTTCCTTCGCGCTATAGTACTTCCTCTTCCCACATTTGCGTAGTAATCCGTACTTTTTGTTTCCCACGTATCAACGTTTAGAAATTCAAAAATATTATTATCGAGACATCTTTCGTTATCTTATTCGTCAGGCCTCCAAACAGTCTGTTCTCCAAAGGGAAAATTGCACGCATTTATCCCTGCGCCGGGTCGCATTCACGTGGTCCAGGATCGATCGATGTCGCAGTCAGGCCGCAAAATTCCGCGTGGACTGGCTGGTCCGCGTCTGGTCGACCGCGTAATCCGTGCCACGATCTCGACGGACACCTGTCCTCCAGGAATACCGGTCCGACGAAACGCGTTCTCGCGCCAGATATTATAGCTTGCGAAACGCGGCGCGGTCGGACGCGTCTAGGCGGCTTCTGATTCTGATCGATCGATAGCGACGTGAAATACTACACGAGCTATCTGATCGACGCGTGTCCGACGATCGTCGTCCCTTTCCGTTTCACAGAGACAACTAGTCGCTCGTAATTTTATTTGGTCATACGGCGCGACGTGGGCGTGTAGGCAAAAAAGCGTAGCAGAGACGGAAGAAACCAGACGAAAAGATGGAAATGGAAACGTACCCCTTCGTTCGGAAGTTTGAGGATCCCTATGGAAATTTCATGTTCTAAATCTAAATCATAAATGGAGAATTTATGGGAATTATTAAAATTATTGCAATTATTGTTGTCAGACTTTTGATGTATTTTGATGTATTGGGTTGACAACTAAGTGATTGCGGATTTTGTCATTAGGTGCTATTGACAAATCCGCGATCACTTAGTTGCCAACCCAATACTTCGAGGAAACTCAAAGGTACAAAAAATGATCGGAATTGTCTATAATAAACAAAGTTAGTTTTATTTCTTCGATATTTTTTGTAACTTCGTCATAGGGTCCTTTCCATCGTTTCCTATCCACTCGCACTTTTCTACCATCGCAAAGTGTTTAGAGCACGAGGAAAATGTGAAAAAATTGTTGTCGATGCAAATCTTCTTATAAAGCGATAAAAATCTTTCCTGTTTGCGAGAAGTGGAAGATGGAGGTATAAATAAGTGCGTAAAAAATTAACAATTCGTCAGAAAATTATGAGGATCCTAAAAACCTGTTATCTTGTTTGAAACGTCGAACTGTATACGATCCATTTCCAAAATTACAACGAAATTTCTTTACTCAACAAAGTGTCCTGCAAGTTCTGAAAGAGGGTGTAGAATGCCATTGGCGGAAGATTTGGTAAAATAGAACGAAAAGTATCGGGATGAGGTCACGTTGCTAATGGTTGACAAGCAAAACGAATGAAACTCGTTTTAGAAAGCGTATTTGAAGCGTCTCGTTTCTCGAAGGACGCAGACAGACGTTCTGAAGACTTTCGATCGTTGTATAGGTTATAAAAAGTGAATAGCGGAATATGGGTTTTTTTTTTTAAATCTGATAAAATCGTGGAACGCCGGTTTTAAAAATGTCCCCGAACCAAACTATTTTCAACCTAGTGAATACATTAAATATACTTGATAATGTTTGTGTAATGATCTCTCTATATATACGTGGAAATAAATAAACTTTTAGATCATATTCCGCTTTACTCTATAACTATAGAAATATAAAATAACATAAAAGCAAACACGCTTTACTATAGTAACCATAACAAAACAGAACTTACGCGTTCTGCATCTGGTAAATAATCGAAAGTACATTTATCCAACACACTAATGATCAAAAGTTTAGAATCATCGTGTATCTACTACAGAAGCCAAGAATTTAAAAGGATATCAATCTATTATCCTTCTATCGCGTTAGAAAACGTGTCTCTGAAAAATTATTGAAAATAAAGCATATTAATGTTGATAATTGAATTCCCAATTAATGACAAAATTATACGGAATAGTCAACATAGACTACGGTCAAAACTGACTTCAAATTTTTCTATTCGTCGTGCGTATTTCTACGCATTTATCTTTATTCTGATTGCCAAACACCTACAAACATACGAAAAGATTCACCTGACTCGTCGCTGAATCATCGGTCTGATCGTTATCGAAACATAGCTTCGCTTCGTACAAAGATAATTATTTATTCTGATACAAAAACGAAACTCGATTAATAATACGCGTATTTTCACAACATTTTTTTACTTGCCCATAACGATAGAAATCGAGTAGTCTGTAGGCGTATTTTGAACAAGTTTGTCGACTTTTAAAACAGTATACATATATCATAGAAAGATTTCGTCCTACGACGAGACACGCAACACGTCCAATACGAAATGTCCGTGAAGATCGACGGTCCAATAAATCGACGATCGCAGACTACGCCGACGAAAACATGTGGATCGTCCTAATATCTAGAATTAAGATAATTATTCGTGGCCTCTGCGTATCGCGAGTTATCACGCTCGTAATGAATCGTGTCGTCGTGTCTCCATTCGTTTACGTCACGACCGATTGCGAATGGGGTGTTGTCGCGGCGCGATGCCGCGGTCGAACGATATGCGCGATGCTCGGTCAAAGAATTACGTACTCTTATTCATGTTCTTAACACTTACAGTATTCTGTAAGAGAAAAGCTTTTTTCTGACTCACTTCAGAATTCGACCATGAATTGAACTTCGGCAAAGATGGAGTATTTTAATAGAATTTAATATTATTTTGATATTATTAACTCCAGTGTATTAATATTTATTTATATTATTAATTGAATATTTAAATTACGAGCACCTGGATTTCAAATTAAAATAAGAAACTGCAACGAATGGTAATTTTTTTTTTTCGCAAGTAAATATTAGGTTGTCCGAAAAGTTTCTTTTTTTTTTTCATAAGTGAGATAATAGATGCAGAACATTTTTTATTTTATATTATTTTATGGATTTGTGTCTGATCCATTTCGCAGCAGTAGAACAAAATGGATCAATAAAATAATATAAAACAAAACACGTCGTGCATCTATTATTTCTCTTATGAAACGAAAGAAACTTTTCGGACAACCTAATAAATTGCTTTTGATTATATATATATATATATATAGTACTTGTTAGAATCTTTTATGGACAGATATTTTACTCTTTCGAGGTTCTGGGACAAGTATCGCGCGATTTCTCACAGTCTGCTTACCAGAAAGGCATCACTGCCTTCCCTATCCTGACGCCAGATCCTTCAGTTTAGTCTTTGGACAGGCAAAGTCTCTATCTTTGGCGATTCAACGCACCAGTTCGCTTACCATTAGTAAACTATCGGATGAATCTTCTAAGCTGTAAACAGTTTAAACAGTCATATACATCGACACCTCATGACTCGGCGATTTCGTGGTCTCCGCTATCGATTTTCCAAACATTCATTCAAGCATTCTAGCTTATCGAGCTTCCTTGAGGTCCTTATCGAGCCTCCCACCAAGGTATGAATTATGGTGAGGTTAAATAGTAGCGAGCTATCTGTCGTTATATCGCCAGGAAGATGCATTGCCTCTAACATATATAAAATAGTAAAAATAGTAAGAAAGGGTGAGTCTACTATATTGATAGATATTCTTTGAAAAAAATATATTTTCATACGTGTTTCATATTTTCTCTGTACGATCCACGTATTTGCTTTTCGAAAGCTAGAACAGTGGCAATCTGACTTAATGTAACAGTGTTTAGTTATTTTACCTACAATTTAGAGCTAACTTATTACCAGTACAAATTGAACTTAGCCAATCGTACAAATTTAGTTATTTTACCTACAATTTAGAGCTAACTTATTACCAGTACAAATTGAACTTAGCCAATCGTACAAATTTGTCTAGTATATTGGATATCACTAATTTGAGTTAGTTGGAATCCTACAGTCAACGCGAAACTTATATAAATTTAGTTTATTAAGTGCATTTGATACTTTTTCATTATTTGACATTTACATATTTTCTGTTATGATAATTTTGAAGAAATATTTATTTCGTATGATTTGATCGAATAACGTAATTATAATTTTTTGACGAAAAGTTTACACGATAGAACCGTCGATTATTACCAGAACATCTATCAATGGAAAATTTGGAAATGATCTCTCGTAAAATGGATAGGAAAAGAAGAATGGGAACTAAAGAAGACTGGACTATTTTTATTTAAACATCAACGAATTGTAATATATAAAATGTTCATCTTCGTTGTATCAATTTCTTAAATCTTCCTCTTTTCGCTAAATACCTTTTATATATTATTTTAAACCTGAGGATTTTATGTATATCGTTTCACCTTTTTTTAATTTACGTAACTTGAGAAATTTACAAAATTTATGTACTACCTATATATATATATATATGTATGTATGAATGCATCTTTGACATATCGGATATTCGAAACAAATAATCTTCTCTCGTATGGCAAATTATTTGATTATCTGAAAAATTCAATTATTAATTCGATTAGCATATTACGTGGTCCATGAATAAAATTTAAGCTTTCTTTAAAGAAGAAGAAAATTATCTTACAAACGTAATATAACTCTACTCGTATCTAATAGGTACAAGATTATGCTGAAAAAAAAATAGAAGAACAGATTAACAATTCAGTAAAAAAAGTATAGCGATAAAAGTTCTTATATTTCTTTTTATATTTCCACATATTTCATATTCTGGACAATCGTGGGGTCTGCGAGACCCCAAGTGAATTGGCGAAATCACGATAACCATGAACGAACTTTGCACAACCCCGGAAACATTTGCAAACCGTGGGATATTTTTGGATCACATTGACGGAATCACTCAGTGATATTTCCACTAATTATCAACGACTATCGCCTGTTTTTTCTTCGTTGATGATAGTTAGAAAACTGGTGATGCCTACGCACTCGATTAACTGTTTTTGTCACAGTTCTCCGGCTTGTTGATGTTAATTTATCGAAAGGTGATGAGTTCAACAACTATAGATTTACGGTTTTAATATTGTCAGTTATAATTATAGAATTCGTGCAGATTTTACGTAAATGATTACACAGATTAGATAAACTGAGAATTTTCATAAAAACTCATGTTTTTATAAACGATGACGAAGAAATGGAATTTAAATTGATAATTTAAATTGTTCTTTTTTTAGTTTCTTCGATTCTAGTTTATTTTTCGCGAATTAAAAAATTCATAAACAAGTACATACGTTTCTTTTTCACAATATTTTTTCAAATTATTTACACGAAACATGTGACTATTGACGTCTTCAGACCAGCAGACGTAAAGCTTGCGTCTGTACTTTTCATTCGTTCGAAACGTAATATAATCGACTCTGTGGACCTGTTTCCTACGCCAATTAACACCTTGCACCTTGCATATTTATTCATAATATGACGAAGCGTATTCAAATCTTATTTGCAGTACTATGTTGAAACACAAATAATCATACGTCTTTCGCTATTCAAATAACCAGGAGAAAACGTTCTGCAAATCGCTAGACTGCGGCTATTTATGCATTTTTAACATAATCAAACGTGCAACGAATTTGCGTAAATATCTACGCAATGAAATATTTTTCATGGTTTCTATAATATAAAACATAATATAAAAAATAGAAAATAGAAAAATTTGTTACAAATGTGGTAAAATGGTATCGTAAAATAAATGTTCTATAAATACTTAATCAATTAATTTATACGTATTATTTAAATAAATATAGGATTCTTAGAAAATATAGAGTAACTTTTACACATGACTGTACATAAACGTTCACAGCTTGATAATAATTAATTGCCTCTTGAGCCATCAAACTAATTCACTTTGTTAAGAGTTGCAACTTGTATTTGCGCCGGCTTTTTTAGGCTAGCGTATCGTAATCAGAACTTGGATTAAAAGATAACGACTACGACTACGTGGATGGACCCACGCAAGCGAACAGCCGAGTCGCGGCACCGCATCTGTCGTTTTACGGACAACTTGGTCGTCGATCGTGCCGTGCATCGCGACGATAGATGCACGCACGCGGCATGATAGCAGCATGTCGGATCAGAGCCAGGTGAATCATCGACTTGATTAAAATCGTACCGTGTCAATAAACGCTGTCACAACGCGTGATTCGATATCGCCAGCTGGCCGGGAGACGCTCAGGTGCTCCGCATTTCCGGAATTTTTGTCGAGATTTTTCGCTTCGTTAATTAATCGTCGCTCTTTATGATTTGTATATTCTTTCGTTTCTTTCTTCCTTTTTTGTTTTATTTTTTTGTTGTAAGTAACAGTCGGATGAATAAGACTTTTAATCGTGTGTGTTCATTAACGATGATTCGAAGCAATCTTATAATTATGCTAGCGAACGTGGAGAAAAATTCGAGGAAAATTGTGAAATGAAGAATTTACAAAAGGCAGAGTTAACTGCGAAATACCAGTACATTGAACTAGAATTATTACTAATAAAATTAATATATACTATAATTATAATTAATAATACTACAATTAATATGTAAGTACTGTGATAGAACAGGCTGTGGAAGGAGTAACGAGTAATTGAACGAAATCTGAACTCAGGGCAAAGAACACTAAACTCACGTAAATTTTAGTAGAATAGATCATAAAATTACGGGAGAGATTGACAATCGAAAGAGTTTAAACGTTAAAACACATTGAACAATTTAGAGTCAAATTAAAAGACATTGAATTTTATAATACACCAACTACGCGAGTCTGAATAAAATGAATTCCTGGACGTATTATCTATTAATAATGGGATTATCAGACTAGCGACGATAAATTTACTACGTTATTTTGCCTGAACTAAACGATTCTTGATAAAATATATCAATAAAATCTTATTTCCCTGTATCTTTCATTTCGATATAAAATCTATTTTCACAGTTCAATCGTTAATAATACCGACAATTAAAATGCAGTACAAACGAAGAAAACACCCCACCGTAATTAATTCCACTCATTATTAAATACTGGTTTTCACCGAGAGATAATGGGAACTGCACCGTATTAAAACGAAACGGTGTTCCCTTCTTTGCTGGCTCGTTAAGCACGTTTATCGACCCGCAGCGTCGCGACTTTCACTTTCGCCGGTCGAACCATAAGACAATTCACCCCTTTGACGAGTATCGATTAACAGTTACACACGGTGGTGTCGTCGACCCTTAGAAAATTTCCATGCTCATCCTCGTATCGATACGATCTATTTTATCGCTATGTTCTTCCGTTTGGCCGAGATTCGCACGATATGATCGTTTCTGAAAAATTCATCAGAATTTGCGAATTATCTCAGCTTAAACATTTTGGTCTGTGTCCTCCTTTTTTCTTTCTTTCTTATACAATTTGTACACGATTTCCCACTAAGTATAGTACAATTAGCGGAGAGGTGATTTTAAAAAGTTAGTCAAAAACGTGGAATAAAAGTATTTCTCGTGACAACATCGTTTACGAGAAAATGAAATTAAACAATTTTTTAAACTGATATATGAAAATGTGTGTATTCGGTTAATTTCCAACTGGATAGGAGCGCATTAATAATTTAATTAGCAACAGGCTATTTTGCAAGTGAAAATTAATCGAAAATGTAGAATGAAATTTTCTCGATCATAGCTTTGTTTTTGGAAATGTTATGCGTAATCCATACATCTCTAAACTTAATTTTCATGAAAATTTCGTTTCAAATGAAACAATCTTGTTTGTTTTTGACTTCCTTCAAACGCACAATGGTCCGAGAGTTCTCCGTTTCTGTTCGATCAGGATTAACCAAGTTAACGTGTACTTAACTTCTCGAACTTGACTTCTTTTCGAAAACGGAGAGTCGCGTGAGAAAATGTTATTCTACGTTTCTCGTGCAAATTGTTCAGTCGTATAAAGTTTGGGATTAGCCGAATACACATATTTTCACATTTTTACTTAACGAAATTTCGATTTCAAATTTTGTCAAAGACTTGATTTTCTCAACAATTTTATTTTACATTTCTCTTTTTACATCTCTTCATATAGAATCGTTCCCCTGCCGTTTGTACAGTGACACCCTATATATCCTGCACACTCTCTTCTTCTCTCGCATTCGTTTCACTCGATCCTCGGCTCAGCTTTATTTTAATTCGTAGCGCGGATATGCGCCCGTACAGGCACCGGCAACGCCAAGCATAAATTAAGCGGCGTTTTTCGTTTCGCTTCGCTGACAAATATCGACGCGCGCAAATAAATTCCATAATTTATTCCCAACTGACTGATGAACGTGGACTATTCCATAAATACAGGAGCACGGCTCGACTCTTGAAGCGCGAAACGATCGTTCCGCGCACAATGACTGCAGCTCTCCGATTCGGTGATTTCATGTTTTTTGATTACTCGACTTTTGCTGGATTTATTTGTCAACGGCGAATTTGATTTTTCGACACTCTCGACATTCGGTTCGATCGTTAGACTTAGAATCGTCTATGTTCAAGCTGTCGATTTTCGATCGAATATTTAGTGAAAAATAGATATTTACGATTAGTAAAAATTAATTTACGATTAGTTTTAAAAACCAATATCAATAAATATAATATTAAAAATAGATGGCAAATATTAGAGGAATAATGAAAGTGAAATGGACTATAAAAAAGTTCTTTTATTTTCTTGTTTAATAGAAGAAGTTTACGTCAGATTTGATAGAGGAATCGAAGTTTTGCTGTCGCGAGAAACACGAAGCTTAGTCTCGTGTCTAGAGCATGTTTTATCAGTCTGGAGGATTATTGAGCAACGGAAGACAAACGAGAGCAGACAAAAGTGAGACGTACAAGAATGTTGGGAATTAAGTTGGTAGACAAATGTGTGTCTAGATATCGTAAGGGGTCATAGTTTCGAAAGAACGTAAAGATAAATCGCAAGAACGATGATATAACCAGATATAGCGGTTTGAAGAATGAAATCACGTGAAATACGCGACAATGATCGTAAGAATTATCGGTACGATCGACAAAATTACAAAACACTTTCGACTTGATTTTTATTAGAATCGTGCCAATTTAATTTTCAAGAAACTTCGCTGACATTGCGAAGAAATCATTGATTTCGTATTGATAAAATTTACACACATCGACAAAACGAAAGTTGCGTATTCAAAAATACATTTAAATGATTTTTCTAAAGTAACAATGTTCTACGAAATTTCGATCAAATTAATTCTTACGCTGTAAATTATTCTGATGAAAATAATTGAAATTTTAGTCCGTTCAAGAGTCAGCGTATATTCTTAAGTAAATATTCAGCAAATTCCCGCGTCATTAATTATTTTTCGTGGCTTTTGCCACTGTTCCCTAGGATCTGATATTCTATTCAGCTTCCAAACGCAAGTTCTAATTATTCAGAGTAGTATAATTGCAGATTTGCATACCGGCTAACAGCAAAATCGAGCATAGTAGTTTAGCGAATGACTAACTTCCCTTGTCTACGTCTCCAGACAACGAGTTATCCGCGCCAAAATGTAACATATAAATTATAAGAGGATCAAATCCATTAGCGTTAAATTTTACCATTTTACTGTACCTTTATTTTACTTTTGAAATGAAACTGAGAAATTGATATAGCGAGTAAAGTAGAATATTATTTTGTGATTTAATATCGAATTGGTGAATTTGAAACTTAGAAAACAGCCTAACGAAACAAAAAGGTCATGTTTAAGTAAATCGAATTCATCAACATGCTTATGCAATTATAGTTAGAAATATATTTCCAGAAGCTTCTCAACCTATCTCGTATTATTTCTCCTAATTCCCTCGATAATCCTCATTTATACCAATCGTGTCTCGCACACAAAGACTCTTGCATTTTTATCTCCTTGAAAACACCTCACAGCGGCCAAAAATGGAGAAATTCTCCATCTTTCTCGCTCTCGTTGCTTCCAAAGGTGTGCATACATTCGTATATGTGTTTATCAGTTGCTCGTCTTTAGGAAACGTCACTCGGGTTGTCTTATCGGCTTGGATCGATAATATTCGCAGCCTTCGGCGTTACAATACGCGCGAATTATCGCTGCGCCGGTTACTCTAATCTTGAAAATCCTTCGGCTTGATATTTGTTTCATGAAAAACTGACCAATCGTTGGATAAGAAGCAGGCGAAGGGTTTAGAAGGCGGAGGAATGGAGACAACCCATCGGATCGCAGGAATTAAAATTTACAGCGCAGATATCGGCGCATAAACGTCCTCTGTCGAAATATCCTTTCCCAACTTCGCGTCGCATCCTTACACCAGACCCACGTATAAAAGATTTTACGAGATTTCGTGTGGAGGATCCCAGCGGTGATTTTTTCGTTCTTTTACTCGTCTATCTCCTATCTACTGTCTTGTACCAAAAAGCGGTGACGAACGAGAAAAACAAAGAGGCAGACCTCGCGGATTTTTGATGAAATCAATAGTCTGGAGGCGTATGGAGGACGATCGAAAATGAGAAACGAGGAAAGTGTACAGCCATAAGTAGATATTATACATATTAAGTCACCTGTTTCTTCGCTACACTTATTGAAAAAGACACACAAAATTTTAAATACTAAAAAGGTAAATATTAATAAAAATAAAATAAAATTAGTAAATATATAAAAAATATAATCAGAATGCTATAATAGCGTTCTGTATTTTGTTGAATAACCAGAATATTAGAGCATTTTGATTGCTTACGTAAAAATCAAATTTCGCATAAACGCATAAAGATCTGCGTTCCATTAATTAGTAAATTATCAGAAAAAAATGTCATCCGTATCGTAATATAATACTTATAGCCAGCAGTGTAAATACAGTGTACAGTGTACACTGGTCTGGGACCAGAGATTCTTGCGTCTGGAAATACGTGAGCTACGCGAGTTTCGGTACGCGTGTGCGATTCAACGATATACACTTTCTCTCTTTCTCTTTTGTTGTTTTTACTGTTCTTTTTCCCTCTCCTAACGACATTCGAAATAATCTGCCGTGCGAAATGGACATGGGCCGATATTGGTCCCCAGGGTGTGCTGGAGCTGGCAGACGACACCCGATCGAGGCGGACAAGGGCAAAAAAAATATAAGGGCGAAACGAGCGTCGATATTCCTGCGTCCAGCCGGTCCATGGGATACGACGCGACAGCGAACAGGACACGACCAGGATAGCTGGCGGCTACCTCGTGGCAATCGGCGCTGCTCCTGACAGCAGAGTCACGTTTTCGAGTTCACGTTTCACTTTGTCCTGCATGCACGTTTGCTGGTGACATCGATCAAACTGGAGTACGATACCTCGATACACGGTCCGAAGCTTTTCAGGAGAACGTAACGATATTATCTTAACACTGGTGATCGAAACGATCGTTGATGCGTTTTTTGTTCATCGGTCAGGTGTGATTTTTTATTTCGCGCGTTGGATGTTAGGGATTTTCGGATGGATTTCGACTGTCATGAAAAATCGATATTATTGACGAATTTATACTTAACAGACGTGTGTAGTCTCTCAGACCTTTTACTACACATTTTATTTATTAAATCATTGTTTTACAATTGGTTTGACATTAATATGTATTTGGTTTAATTATATGTATATGCTCGTACGTGTTCATTGAGATTTTTGGAATTGAAGACACTCGACTATTGGAGATTCTAGAATTCTCAACTAAATTCTGGTTAAATATAACAAAATGAGAACTTAGTTACATAAATTAGTCATGTTGATATTTAAGTAAAGAGCAGCAATGTTTGTACGGAAACGAAATTGAATCAATCGAGAGGAATATTAGACTCTACCGTCAAGATTGATCGTTCATTGCGAAGGATCTTATTAATTCTGTTTCACCAACGACAAATTGTCATTCTGTTGATACAAACGTATTAGGTTTGGAGATCCACCCACGTAGGTAAGTGGTATCACTTGCAGATATTCTCATAATCGAATAAAGGATGAAACACAACAAAACGTATTTGCGTAGGTGGCGGGCATTTTGAGATGCTAAATTGCCAAAAAAAAAAATTTTTTTTTACGATCTTAATGACTCAACTGGTTTGACAAATTTGCCTGCCAAATTTTATTAAAATAGAAGACTCTACATTATTTTTAATTGTCTCAAGAAAGAACTCGCTATTGTTTATTAAGCTTAAAATACTCGCAAAATGTTTGTTCATCATAATGTTCTTTGTGTCTCTTAAAATCATTTTAAAATTCAAACGAAGTTGAAATTTTCTTTAAAATTAACTGCTTGCTACAACATTGAGATTAATGTTACTTATAATTCCGAAGACTCACTGAAAAATTACTCTGTTCAACAATTCTAAATTAAACAAGCTAAATCGTTGCCTTCGACTTTCCTTCTCAATTCTCACAAATCGTTAAAAAGATTCAACGACTTCAAAGGAAAAAATCTACGTTAGAGGAATAACTTATCCAGCCCCGAAATTTACGTATGTACATAGCGTGTACGCACATATTTACGTTCCCACAATAGACGTGTTATTTAATCGAGACAGTTTTCCTTTACGAACCTCTTCACATACTACTATATACGAACGAATCTTCTGAACATCTTTAAACTCTAAACCGCCTAACTCCACGCTTTCCTCGAACGAATCCTGGAAAAGGTTCGCTTGAAAGTGGATATTCTAGCCTGGACAGGTATCTCCCGTAACAAAAGCGTCGCGCAACATTTCCATGGACGGACATGGTGTTATCGAGGATAGTCGACAATCGTCTTGGAAGCCTCGTAGCCCGCGATACCCTCGTGGAACGACGCGTATATATATGTATCGGTTTCAGGGACAGAGCGCGATTGGAAGCACGGCGCACCCGGCACAACCCCATCCCCGCGATAAGGCTGCGCGATGTCTCTCGCGGAGGGCAAATAAAAGGGGGCGAGCGTAATCGAAAGAGAAGAAAAGGGCAAGGGTAAAAAAAAAAAAGAAAAAACGGGAAAAGAGAGCACACGGACAGAGTTATCGCGTTTCGTCTGGGCCACGTCGCGGCGAAGTCGATTTGTAAGGGAAGAGGGGAGGAGAAGGGGAACAAGTGGAATGGAAGAGAGAGAGAGAAAGTGAGGGAGATGGAGAGAGGCCGAAGAAGAACCACATAAACTAATCGTAAGAGCAAGAAAGAAGAACGGGTTGGTAAAAGGAAAGGTGGACAAAGTAGAGGATGGAATAAAGAGTAGAGAAAGGGTTTAAGACGAAGACGAAGAGGAAGGAACAAGCAGAAGCTGTCGGCGAAGGTGGAGGAGGTTGCTGTGCACTGGTCGGTGTAGCAGCGTCTCGACGAGGAACAGGACGGCGAAAGAAGGTGAAGATACACACACAGCGAGGGTAGGTTGTGTAGGGTGAAGGAGAAGGATCGCCGGAGAAGAAAGGGGAAACGCGGAGGACTCGTAGCAGCGGCCCTGAGATATGATAGCCGGTTATCATACCCTCCCCACTATCTCGTTTTGCTGCTGCCTTCCCTGCCCCCTCTTTACTACGCTGCTTTTGCTCGTACCCGTATCCACCCCACCTTCTCCCCGTACGAATCCCTCCAACCGAACCCAGCACAGCGTCGTCTTTCGCCTCTCTCCGCCGACCCTCGTTCGGCCCCAACAACCTCCTGTCTAGACGGCGCGCACACGCGGCCATAGTCGCACACAGACGTACGCTCGCGCGCGCAACTGCCTCGTGCGACTCTCCTTCCCTTTCTAGCAAACGTGTTCTCTCGCTCACTCTCTATGTAATGATCTTTCTCCTTCTCTATAGTGGTCTATAGTAGCTGTCTCCGTTCGACTGATGGCGCGTATTAAGCCGCGTCCACACGCACGGACCAGACACGCGCTCGACTCTCTCGCGCGATAAAGCCACCGGTGCTATCGCTGTCGTGGTCGTCGTCGTCAGTGCGTCCATACCAAGCAGATTCCGTTATCTACACGCGTTGCGATATAATGTATACGCGTTTAGATACGAGGAACAAAAGAGAAAGAGAAACTCGCCGTGAGACTAAGTACGATCGTACGATGAGTGCATCGTGTCTGAGGCTCGCGGTTGTTTTGATCGCGACCCTGCCCCGCCGGTAAACAGACGAGAGCCAACGAAAGGGAAAGTTTAGCCGTGCCACGAAAATGTTCAAGCTGTGCTACGCGTTTAGCCGCGCGGAACAATTACGTGGTGCAAAACGAAGAGAAAAGTTTGCCTTAGCTAGACGTGTGCCGTGCAAGGGTATAAGAGCGTACACAGTGTACACCCTAGGCCTCGAAATTCACAATCGAAAGAGAGAAACCTTGATTCGCTACCTGAAAAGTTGCAGCGGAAAGTTCCGCGGAAGCTCAGAAAGTTAATTACGTAATTGTGTTACGTCTTAGTGGCTCGTACGGATAATGCTTCTCATACAGCTTCCTCCCTTGAGAGCGACCGTTGCGCAGGGTCCTCTGTATCGAAATACTTTCACCACGAAAACCGGAATTTAATATAAGAGACGGGTGTCGTTAAGGGCCACGGGAGCCCTGCTCGCGTCGCCTAATGGAAAAGTTCGGTCTCGGTCGAAATAGTCCGACTCCGGTAGAAATAAAGCTGCACCACAGTCTCTCCTTTGGTGTGTCACGTGTGCTTCTCTCCGGTTGCGCGTTTTACCTCCGTCCCGATGACCGGGCGCATGCACGGTCCGCTGCTCGTCAAAACACGGATCGCAGTCAGTCAAAACGACATTAGAGGCGGCAGACGGTTCGTCGTGGCACGACCTTGGCCGATGTAAGGTCAGGCGTCGAAGTTCCTTAAGGCGCGCCTATACTACCGACGACGACGTCGCGTCGCGAGTGAGAGAGCCCGTATACTCGAACAGTTCTTGCGAGACTGTCTCTTCTTGCCTGTCTCCTGTTTCGCTCTAACCTCGTGCTCATCTCGTCTTACTCTCTTTCCCTCTCACGACAACCATGCGCGGGTGTGAGAATTCGTCTGTGAGATTTTGGCATCTTGGTGTTAGACGTAGGCACGTTGGTGGGGGTTAGCAGCGTCTGGTGGTGCCGCGGAAAGAAGTTATGTGTGCGTGACCGTCTGTGCAACGCGCATCGTGCCAGTTGCCTCCGTGTATAGGCTTATTCGTGATCGAGAACAAAGTGGAGGAGTTTTCCTCCAGGAACAGATCCTTTTTGATGATCGAGGTCGATCGAGGAAATTATACGGCAGTATTCGATAATGGTATCTACTTTAAAGTCGACAAAAGGCCCGATGGAAATGACGAACCGGGTCGAAGATCGAACGCGCATGTGCGTGGAGAGTGAAGCGCGATCGGTAGTCGGTTGACGGGGCTTAATTGGCAGCGGCGATTATCCGATTTCGAGACGTGACTCGGTCGAACGATTCGACGAGCAGCCAGCTTCTTTTGTCACTGCCATTTCTGGCGTGCTTAATTGAAGACTATTCTCTAACCGACGTATATACGGTACCCGCTGCCTATATCGCATCGACCAAGTGTTATCGATCGCGCTGAGCGACGGTGGTCGATGCCGGTGCGGTTGAAGTATCAACCTGTTATAATTTCAAGGGTAATTTCACCCTCTACAGGGTAGAGTAGCACACTCGAATTAATGGAACCGGCTGGAGCACCGTCGACGAGAATAATTCGCGCGAGTGAATGTGCGTAACTGCAGGCACGCGTGCGTGCGCGCTCGACGCTTGCTCGTTCGTTCGTTTCGCCCTCCCCTCTAGCCGGATACGCGTAGTCCTCCTTCCTCCTTTTTGGAGATTTCGACACTTGAAATTCCGGGATTTTATCTTCCGCACTACCGGCGAAAGGTACATTACCTTCCGCGCGCTGTGATCGTGAGCGCGTTTCACCGTTGATGAAAATTTGACGACCTTCCGGAATCGGTCGTCGAGAAATCGTCCAAGGACAGTGCTAGTGGGTGGAAGTAACGGGCGATAAAGAAATAAATATTACCCGATATTCTTCGTCTCTCACCAATCTCCGATAATTCGATACTCAAGAATTTACCTGCCCCGAGGTCTCTGCTGATTAAATCGCAGTGATCACGCGCGTTTAATCGAACGGTTTCAGGCTACGAAACCGCGCAGCAGTGTCACCGTATCGAGTCCTTTTCGCCAGCTTCCCTTCTACCAGGATAACAGCGCGCCATCCTGTCGCTGGGATATCACCGTCGACACCAGCACGCGGATGATTTTTGCGTTACGCTACGACGCGACGCGACGCGACATATGTACTGGCTTAACCGGCTGCTGGCCCGGGCCACGCGTGTGTTTGCTCGTCTATGTTCGTGTCTCACATGCAGTTCGCTACGTCGATACCGTACTGACACTATTGCACGCAGGACACCCGCTGCAAGGGTACGCGGAGACACGTTGCTGACTCTCTGTGTGCGCGCACCGACGCGGCGCGGCGTCTGCCAGTGTATCAGACAGAGAAAGGAACAGCGATAGATCGGGAGTCGGGAGTCTTTCTGCGAGCCGTGGTTAGGACGTTGGAGAGGCAAGAGGAAAAGGTAAATGCGACCGCTGCGCCGACTATGAGTAGTGGGGGACGGGTGGAAAGGGTCTGCGCGGCAGTGGATGGGAGAAACGCTCGGCGTCGACGGTGCTGCGGCCTGACAGCCACCGGATGAATTCAGTCTGCCGCTGGACTTGGAACGTGTCGGATGTATTGGAAGACTTTGTTCAGGGTTTTCCATTGCGGAGCTGGTTCCGCTTTCTAGTTTGTCGCGAGGTACGGTGTGTAAAGAAGAGACTCGACCGCTAGGACGAACTGTCCTTTAGCGGCACGACGAGTACAGGAAAACGAGATCCTCCGGCAGTGCATGAATTTTCTTTTCCATTAATTCACATCTGCAGACGCGTATACGAAATAAGAACGAAAACACACACTGTGGTTCTTGTTGTAATTCAGAACGTAGCATCAGAGGTCGTGTCATCGAAATCATCGATTTTGGCAAGACCGCCACTGACATTTCTAGGTGGGCCACGGAGCAGCCACAAGCGGGAAGTTGGCCAACAGAGTGCGTCTTTTTTTACTAACGTGCGTCTCATCTGTCTATCTGTGTGTTTCGTGAACGAGTGGTCGCCTGGGCTAGAAAAACGGCGACAAGCCGACTGGCAGTCGCGCATCGACGATCGAGAAGAAAGAAGTTTGTTATTAGACGTAGACGATGAACGCGAATCGTTCGTGCAGATACGAGAAGATTGTTTCGAAAGAATCGTGGTAGAAAAGCGAGTGACGGAAAGAAATGCACGAGTAAGAAACGAGTCTGGCGTTCGAAAGTCAAGGTCGTACCTGTCAAAAGACGACGCGTGTACCGGTGCATTATTTAATGTCTCGGCTTGTGAGTGACACAAGAGGATTCCTTTTCGCTCGGTCTTCGGCCGCGAGACGACGGTGCCTCCTTCGCAGAAGCCTCCAGGAATTCTTTGCCTTTTTCTTCGCGTGACCATCCCGCGCCAACTTGTATATACATTCGTGCACACACAAATAGGGAATACACAGATACACAGAGGCAATACGGACGCGAGTCGAGACGTAGTTCGAAGGAGTGTTCTGTAAATATCGGTGGGACGCGAAAGAAAAGAAAAAAAGGAACGCCACGCTATCGAAGAACGACACTCGTTAAACAACCGTATAGTCTGTGGTCAAGTGGTATATATGTACGAGTAAACGCAACGAATCAAATTAAGCTGAAATCAGGTCGTTTCCTCTTAACATAATCGGAGATCGATCGTCGACGTAAAGACGTCATTGAGACACGCTGAATAGCTCTTGTCTGTCACCTATCATGACACTTTAACGTTCGCGCGTGCGTTCTTCAATTTCTTTCCTGTCCGTTGCTTCGAGAAATTTGAAAGACACGAAAAGTTATATAATTGTACATATTATATATATATATATATAAGAAGAATTTTCTAACGAACTTTTGTTAAACGTGAGAACAAAAGAAGAGTAAAAAAAGTGAGCAATGACGAGAAATTCGAGGAAAGAGCAGGTTTGACGGAATAGCAACGGGACGCGAGAGCCGAGAGTGTTTATATGCCAGCTTGACAGCTGACGGCCAGTGGTTTCCAGCACGTCGACAACCTGGCGGCACGGTTCAAATGAAGCTGAGGCGTCGCTGCATGCAGACGCTCGGCGTCTCTGTGAAACAGTTGAGGAGAAAGCTGCTTGAGCTGGGCGCACGAATCCTTCACGTTCAGGGTTCGAAACCACGCGACATGGCCCTTGTGGTATGTTAATCGAATGAAATCAATTTTGCATTAATTTCTTTTCCGGCTCTCTTGCACGATTGAATTCATAGCGTTAGTGATATTTCGCAAGTTACAAGCCACGAATTACTAACGCTAGTATATTCTCTTACATAACGGTAGTAAGGTTGGTAATAAAACTAACTAGTTACTAAATGTAATTTAAGTCAGTTGTTCCGTTCGATACGAAATAATAAAACAATGAAGATAAACTTTTAATTTGACGATTCGCTAGTATTACTAATATAATATTGGTTAAGTATTGTGCAAGAACGCCATGTAAATTAGAAGGATACTATTATGAATATTTTGCGTATGTGACATAATCGAGAATTTATGGGATGTATTAAGGGAATTGTTTAAAAATATAGTTATATACCGCGATGACGCTGCAATTTGCAGGGAATTACCTCGATCGATAAAATGTCATCTATTGTACGTGATTTAGTTTCTCTTTAGTAATGATATTTTCATATCGAAGTTACAGATAAGAGAGACATTTATGTAACAAATGTTTAATAAACGTATCTGTAGGAAATTGTTAATTATCGGGCTATATACCGTTTTAGATTATGTACATTTAAAGAATTCAATATTTATAATATTTCGCGCGAAGATGTCATCGCGAAATACTTAATTTTATCAATTATCCCTTATTTTATCAAAATTTAGGCTTCAACTGCTGTAGTTGAATCATAAGTAACCACAATTTGGAAAAATATTTCATTAACATTTGGACTATCCAACTTAAATTTTAATTTATACGTGCCATTTACGATGCCATTCATAGTCTTTATCATTTACAGTACCGAATATAAACTAAAATTAACATTCTAAAATTAACAAAGACCAAGCTATTATCAGTCAATGATACCATTTGAAAATTGTTCCTAATGGAACTTCATTTTTATTAATAACAATTTTATATTTAATTTACACTTACCTAATAAACCAAGTTTTATTACTATTAAACTAATAGAGTATTTTATTACATGTACATATATATAAGTACGCTATATACAGTTCAAAATGTATATTTAAAATTTAAATTGATATACGCATATGCAATACGTATATGTGAATTAATTTCTCCTTTTTTACAATGCAAATTCGTATCAGCTCGTCGATATTACATAAGTCTAATATTGATCTCCGCGAAAGTTTGTCAGCATTGCGTGAGGTATATAGATAGAGCGTCGATAATTTAGCTAATTAGACGTATGTTAAGCGCGACGTGAACGGATGCCCGGCGTAAAATAGAGCAAATCTGATATCAGAAGACTAGACGTTCATTTTTAATCGTTTTAATCGCGCAGCCCACGTGTTACTTTGCGCCTCTCTTCTTGTCTCTGCTTCTGTTTCACGCTTATCTACAGCTTCCGTTTACCGTCCACGGAACCGGCTTGTTTCAACCCGCGGTAATAATATTTCGATAAGCTGGTCTCGCGTAGAATCGATCTATTAATATTCTCAGGAAATACGTTTGACGTCTGACGATCGTTGATTCACGATTTATCAATGTTTAATCACGTTTAGTCGAGTCGACCACTTTTCGAAATGGTGACTAATGTCTCATCATGATTTTCATCATGATTTTCATCGATGATGAATCGGTTGCATTATTGGTTAAGGCGTTATCGTTTATTCAGTACTATTTACGATTTTGCAAAGAATATCTTCTTCTTGAAAATTGCATTACAGACACCTTTTTATCGTAAACTATGTATCCATATTTTTATTCACTGTCGTCTATTGACAAATATGTATCGTAGAATTCAGCGAAGAATCGAAGACAGAAATTAAAAATCTTATTGTTATTGTAGGTCGATAATATTTGAGGAATCTATGTTATGATTAATCGCAATGGTATGATATTCTGCTATTCTAAAGTTGTGCTAATTTTCTCCAAATTAAACCCTTCTGAAACTATAGGGAAGATTTTCGTTCTATGAATTATGAAAAATAGAAACATTTTTTTCACACACTTTTGCAAAAACATAACGCGCAAAAATTTCAGGCAGCTTTGTCGAAAGTAGATATATATACCCTTTAATTACTAAAAAGTTCATTAAAAAATACAATACTACGCATAATGTGTGACGTAAAAAGATTGAAAATATCGAAAATTTGGTACCATATCTAAGACCCTGTTACATCTAGTAGGTAGTTTGCCACGTCCAAAAGATGAAAAGATCACATAAAAGAAGGAAAACACAGCGACGAGTGCACGGGTATCTCATAATTCATCCTGGTGTTATTTCGTTGCCGTCAGAATCGCGTTGGAAGGTTGTCCGAATGATTGGGCAAATCGTGACCCCATCGTTTGCATAATCAAGCATTCCGCCACCCTCGCCCTCGACAGATGGGAGAGCGCGAAAGTCGACGGATACTCACTCTGGTACCGGGCTCTTTAGAAGAAAAATAGGAAAAACGAGCGTGTGCCGACGCGTACGCGACCAGCCGTGTGGCGAATCGAGAGGGAGCGATCGATAGGAGCGAGAACGAGAGAGACAGAAGGAGAAAGAGCGAGGAGGGAAGAGAGGGAGAGGCCGTTACACCGTCTGCTTCGTGTTTCTTCCGTCTGGCCCAGAATGCGAGCCGGGCTTTCACTGCAGTTTTCTCGTCTGGGTCGACGATCGGTCTCCTTCGCTCCCATTACGATTCTCCTTTCTCTCTTTATCCATTCGTCTGTCTGTTCGTTTACTCTGTCTCGTACGTAGTTCGTTGCCTCTTCTCCCTCGCACAGATCATCTCTCTCTCGCCCTTTTCTCTCGGTCCATGTCGATACCTTCCCGTAGCACTTTTAAATGTCATCAGTCCGATCGTGAGGTCGACCTCGACGTCTGCTTATACAGGGTGAGCTTAAAATGCATGACCTCCGCCGACTGTGGTCCATTGATCGTGAGAAAGGTAAAAACGAAATAAAAATAGGTATCTTCGATGTTTGAAGCGAGTCTTTGACGGTGATTAGTTTATGGAAAAATTGGTTTGACTGAGGTTTTGATTAATTTGTATTTGGTGTGGCGAGCAGTTTGTTATGTAGAGAGCAGGAAGTGTGGTAAGATCCATAGGATTTCGTAGAATATTAAGAAATGTGTAGGTAAGAAAATGAAAATAAAATAATATTGTGGATTATATTTATACATATGTAATGGTTAATAGAATAAAATTCTTTAAATTCGAACTATTTTCAGGGATTTTCAATAAAAATACTTTTTTGTACGTGTATGTTTATTTCAAAATTTATTTCTCTACCTACCCTGATATACAAATATTAAGCGAAGGCTTAACGCTTGTTCTAAGTGTGGCAAATGGACATTGAACTAACTTTCAATACATCACATGTGCCATATTTATATTCGTATTTGCTTCCTACTACGTTATTGTATTTTATAATTATGACTGTGTTATGAATACAGCTATCGTAGAGATTTGTTTCGCTTATTAAATATTATGTACGTATGTAGTGTAGGTTCTCGTGTGATTAGATTATTACAATTATTACTTGTTATATGTATATAATTTTTAAATCAAACTAAGAAATTCCATCCATCTTCATTCTTTTAAGAACATCGATCAAATTCTGGTTACACAGAGTTCAACGACCATCTTCTTTCTCTCACACATATATGAATTTTAGGATTCATTATTTTTGGAGAATTTTATACATAGAAAGTCCTAACGGCGCTTCTCGTAGAATCATTCATACATTGCTGATTGGTTTTCGATGAAAGAGATTGAATGAGATATTTGGAAAATGATAGAAGAGGATTAGGTCGCGGTCATCTAAATAGTTCAAGTATTTAATAGCCTAATAGTTTCTTTAATTTAAACTATCTTTATTATCATTGTTATATATATTTTACTATTTTCTAATAATTGTTAATGGAAGAGAGATGCAACGTGATTTAACATTTCGTTCTTTCTCTGTTTTCTCTCATGAGAGAAACCAGGAATGTTCTATTCCATTACAATTCAAACATAGCCCCTTCTCTATTCCAGACTAGCGTTCCAGGTATTCTGCCTTCGATCTTCGATATTTTCAGATATCTTTGTATAAGTTTCCCATGGGAAATATTCTGTACACTGCATCCAGTTTTACGAAGAAATTTTAATTAGAAATAACAAAGAAAGGATTGGGATTAGAGAAAAATGAAAGATTAAGCAATGTATATATGTACATTACAGTTTTGCACAGTACATTATTGTTAACGCTAAAATGAATCTATTTGTAGATATATTTTCACATCTAATAGAGATTTTATTTCTTATAAATAATTTTTTTAATATAAAAAATAAGTTCATTATCATGATACGACTAAAACTCTAGAATAAAAAGTCGTGTTTCTTTACCGTTGTTTATATTAGCAAAGTATTCAATACAATTCTTATTTTGAGGTTACAGAATTAAACGCGGAAACGATTATTTTTATTCTTCGGTACACAATCGAAAAAATTCTCTTTAACCTTTAACTTGTGTGTCAGTGCAGTATAAAAACATCTGAATCATATGCATAAATTGAGGGCAAAATTTCTGTGTTCATCCTCCGTAATTAGCATTTAGGTTTACGACTGTCGACTGAAAGGCTTTTTTACGATTCCATGACAAATCGTAAACAGCAGGCTTTCTCACACGCGTGTGTCGTTCAACCATACTCTTGGGAACATTCGAGACAAAAATGGGAACATCCAACCGCGTCATAGTTCATTTACCAAATTAATACAAGAACACGTGCCTTTCGCTCGTCAGTGCTTCAATAAAACTCCTCGTACTCTTATACTTTTGATATACGAATACTATATTAAAGCAACATTGTTCGTTTTCTTCTCATTATATTCCCATTATATTCATTTGGAACATAAAAGTTCGTCTGTTCGAACTTTCGAATAACAACGTCTTGTTCAATCATTTCACGTGGTATTTCCCACAGTGCATCTTACCTAGCTCACCCATAGTTCACCCAGAAGACCCAACCACACCCTTCACCTTTCGATATTCAGTCAAACTATACATACGTCTCTCGTGCTTCTTCTCTTCAAGTATACAGATATCTACTTATTTGAACAAGTACACGTATTGCTTCGCACACATTGCAAAAGATAATTAAATAATCAATTATCTATTACGTTAATACGTATATCTCAATCAATATTCAATGAGACTATATTATATGGTCAAAATTGACTATAAGATTAACAATAAAGTTGGCAAATCAATTTGTCCTTTTCTATTAACAGGTTAATTTTGTCGAATATTTTCCCTGAATATAATTTTGCGAATAACGTAGAATGCTTAACACTTGTTACGTGTATGCTGAAGATGGCCTGTAGATGTAAATACACCGTAATTAATGTTTTATTAAACATCATATGTTTCCAATAAATATTTTATCATTTGTACATACATTTTCAGGCTGGTTTCAGAAATCAATTTAATTTCGACGAATCGTACCGCATTACAGTGCGGGTGAAATTTCAAAATATTATGTAACGTAAAAATTTTCAGTGACAAGCGTTCAAATATTTTTATGATCCAGTTTATTCCCACTCGTAAATACGGCTGCATTTGCACGTAGCGATTTATATCGCGGTTTTAACGGTTCATATCTAATCTGGCTCATTAGTATCGAATGCACGGCCGGTTCGTTAAAACACACGACAGCATGCGTCCCTCGCGTACGCGTGCCCCTAACCACCAAACGGATTGTTTTTCCGCGACGAAATTAAGGTCAGCCTGCTTATTTCTCGCTCTTCTTTTTTCTTTTCTCATCCTCCCTCTCTTTCTTTTTATCTGGCCCGTGGGAAACGCGTTCGAAGCTCCAGCTCCCAGCAACCACACTCTCTCGTCCAACTCGCGCGCGTCGATCGACCGTGTCGACGCACGCTTTTCACGTTCCACTTGCCTCGATTCGGAAGACCGAACCGCGATTTTTTTTTTTTTTACCGGTCATCTCCCCCGTTTCGTTGCCATTTTTACGACTCTATCGCGATTTATCGCACCACCGCATATTTTTTGTTTTTTACGCGTAGCACACGAGAGATCGCGTGAGGATTTGCGGACGCTTTGGTCGCGTTGTTTTACAGACAGGAAGAGAGAGGGAGGGAAAGAGAGAGAGCGAGAGAGCATGACGAAAATGGAAACGTCGGATCTCGAGTTTGCAACGCGTAATCCTACTGTATTCGGTTAGGTTCTGTGATCGATGTCGCGTGCACGGATTCAAGGTTGTTGCGGCTTGTTGCTGTTGCTGAGTACAGTGGGGGACCGCTGGTGCTTATGGAACATTTTGCCGGATTTTTTATTATTGTTAAAAATTTAAACTATTAGAAAATTTCTTAGGGATAGCTCTAAAAAATACAATACTATGTACTCGATTATACGACCAATGTATTATCAGTTATTCTCATATTCCATAGTAATAGAATTAGTCAATTTTTTTATTTGAAAAATTTCTCCTCTATATATTTATAATACCATTTTTTATTATTTGCTTTAATAACGAAACCTCCATTCCTAATAATTAAAATTACTCCAGACTCTATATTAAGGAAGTATATAAAAAATTTTAAATAAAACAATTCATACGTCGCGAAGAACTTCAACCTGTTCCTGTTCCTTGTCGCGATTCATGATTGCACGACAATCTCCACGACCATGCAATACCTCGGTTATATCAGCAAGGGGAGGAAAAGTAACGCACGATTACACGCGTGCGTATGCGGACCGTTGTCAAAGGGTTGCGTGTCAACGACGTGTTCGTGTCAGTGTCGACACAACACGACGATAACACTGGGTCGACAACCACGTTCCATAAAACGATAGCCTTGAGAGGCCAGGCTAACGAACAAACTGAATTAACGAGCGCCAGCATTTTTTAATGTAATCAGTAGACTGTAGATTTTTATGCATTTATAGGAAATTTGAAAATGCAAGATACAACGTAATGCACGTAATATGAAAAAAGATATAAATATCGAAGATATAGGTAACTAACATTATTTGAATTATTTTAAAAATTTATCTTTAAATTGTACTTGCTGCGAATTATCAACTAAATAGATTTGATATCACGAACCTTCGACGAATTAACGCTACAGGTGAAGAAGATTTAATATATCCAGTGTTAAGATAGTTTGGCACTTTATTTGTACTTGTTGTATACGAGCAGAGTTGGATATTTTGATCACGACCGTTGTAAGATCTTGTTGAGACTGAAGAAAAGATGCTGTCCGAGTCATAAACGGACAGCCACTCCAAATCTCGAACAGTATTCTCAGAAAATATGGATTTGTATAAAAATCCGTAGTCTAGTAACGAGACACGTGTTCGTGATAACTTCAAATTATCATTTTTGAAAAATATTTCGAAATCTGTTTATGTACACCATTCTTTTCAGATATACTCGTTCGTTATTTTCATCCCATTTGGGAATTGTTAACGCAAAAGAAGCAAAATCCCAAATGAAAGGAAGAAAAATTGTGTGTAAAATAACAAAAGGACATTTCTTCTCGTTGTGGAAAAAAATTCATTTTCAAAAGGGCTAAACATATTCGATCGAATCTCCTGTGAAAAATGAACAACCACGTAAACCAAAGCGAGCACATCGAACGATTAAGGACGTTGTTATTAACAGCCGATTGCTAACACGAGCGATTGACACGACGCGGCGCGACGTGACCGTAATTTCCCGTCGATTTCCTGGTTCTCGATCACAGGCCGCCAAGTTGCCTTCGATTCGCGAAATTAAAGCTATTGTCGCGCGTCGAGCACTTCATCGTCGATGCACGTCCTCGTAAATTGCGTCGGGATCACAATGGGATCGCGAGCCAGCAATGATGCGTAACATATTCTGCCTTACAGGTGCGTGAATGTGTAACGAGTGAAACGTGTAACCAACGATGGGACGTGAAACGCTTCGAATCGTTTTGAGTTTGAATATGTTTGCTACGAAAAAAGTCGTGATCGAAACTTAAAACTCTCGCGGCCTGAAAATCTGACTCTGAAATCACGAAAATCTTGATAGATTTAAAAGTCTGAAGAGTTTAGATAGGTTTTGATAGTTCGACGAGTATTCGATATTTTACAAGTATTCGGATTACTAGATCGCGAACACGTATGTAAATTTATGTTTTTACAAAGGCAAGCTAAAGGAATAGAAATAGAATCTAAGCAGGAAGCTTTCCTCGCTAAATGTTATGCGTAATGGGATGTTACGTGCTAAACTTGGTATATTCTATATACTTGCGCATATTATGCGCATTCTAAATTCATTCGTAAATGATAGATTTAAATCTACCATTAGTGTAATACATTAATGAAATGGTAGATTTAAATCTACCATTAATATATTATATTAATGATATATAATAATATATAACCATAAATTAAAATTTAAATTTACCATAAATGCACGCAAAATCTACGGTCTACTGATCTTTTTTGCCCAACAGTATCATTGATATAAATTATTAAAGAGAAATAAGAGTTTTAAGAATTCGAATTATGTTTCAAGCGATTCGAATTTGTCATCATACATATATATAATGTATACGATATAGGTTTGAAGATACCATTCGTACGTGTAACGCACGCCGTCGACGGAACTTCCGTTTCATTAAGTTGTATAGAGCGAGACCAGTAATTACGATGCACGCTCGCGTAAATTTTCGAGGGTTGCATCGTCGCGCCTCCAAGCTACGAGATTACGGTACGATAAATGTATTTGATCCTCGTATGTTCCAAGCTATATCCTGAAAATTAAATGGCGTAGACGCCAAATCGATAATATTTCGTGAATAGTAGTACGTAGTTTGGTAATTTCCAAGTTTTGTTATCAATTTTAGGCTGGTTACAGGGATTATTAATTCACAATGTTAGGAATGGATAATTTGTACGATAGCATGAGAGGATTATAGGGGCAGATTGTGACAGGGTATAGTTTTTGGTTATGGAAAAGGGATTTTATGATTTAGTGTGTAAAACACGTATAGTGACATCGTACATATTAATAACTACTACAAAGGAATTTCTCAGAAATAATAAGTGAATGATCACAAATCTACAGCTATTATCAAATCACCCTCCGATGCACCCTTACGTCCACGTCACAGTAATTGCCGCGGAATGAACGAGGCTATTAACATGTAAACTGGCCTTGAAACTCAGAAATTGTTCCAGAAACATCGCTACTCACCCTCGCTGTCCAGTCACGCGTAATTAATTAATCGATTTACACGCCACGCGACATGCAACACTTTGACACGTCATCGTTCTGATCTTTGCAGAGATATTTCACAAAGATCATAAAAATGTATTATAGTACTGTACCGTTAACGGGATGTTAAAATATTTTATACGAGAAATATGACGTTCACGTAGACGTTTTCTATAATAAATGTTTGATTTCTATCGTGAGATACTATCTACAATTATAGTGGTTACAAAAAACATTGATACTGAATGGTTATTTTTATTTTTATTATTTTATCGCGTTCACTATTATTTTCCAACGAACCGTTTCTTTTATCAGCTTCTACATTCCATTTTCGTAGTATCAAATTTTCGTAATCACACGACACTATTCCTAATTGATACGAGTTTTAATATACTTGAACCTATGTAAATGTCATAATAAATACGACGATAAATTGAGTTATCGCGATTATTAAATAATGCGTTCTTCAAGATTTCGGTAATTTTCTAGTATTCTAAGCTCGCCTCGTCTTTCGCAACTGTCCTAGTATTTATCTATAGATGTGTATATATATAGAACGAAAAAAGGCACGTGGCAGTTTTCAGACGTTAAGTGCGCGAGCACGTTCGAGTGTTAGTGTTAGACATCACGAGCACACACGCGCGCGTAATTTCCAGCAGACGTTTCTCGGCTTGCCGGAGATAACGCTAACGAGGCCCAGATAATAACGTCGGCAGTCTAGACAGTTAATTACAAGAAGTCCTTTGGAACAACGCGCATTCGCGCGCTTTCAGTCTCGCCGCGCGCGTACTCCTTCGCGTGGCGGTTCGCGAGACCATTTTACGGGGGTGGCTCCTCGACGATTAACCAACTCGAGAACGGCCGAAGGATTACAGAGAAAATCGCTTTGCGGACGGTCGTGTACGGTGTACATCGTAGACTCGGGATTCTCTTGAAAAATGAAGCTCACGGAATGGCTAGCCTTGATATTCGCTCTGAACGAGGAAGAACTTTCAATCGGGATGGAAGTGTGGACGAAGACCTTCCCAACCGTGTTATTTCGGATTTTTAGGCTTGTTCATACGTAAAGAGGGAAGTTAAGCTTTACGCTGTTATGTTTCACTGCGTTCGTTAAAGTTGCTATAAACGTTTAGCGTTGCTTTTCAATTCGTTGCGTGCTTTGTTAAAATTGATCTTTCCTTATCGTTGGTTGAACTTTCGAACGTTCGCGGGGAGACGCGATCTCGAAGAAGCGCGCCAACGGGTGCCGTAAATTCCCGTTACGATTTGACTAATCGATGCCACGAATCGATCGATCCCTTATTTCTTTTGGGATAATAAGGGTGGTCGAGTGAGTATAACGCTGATATTAATAGGTTATAATGTATATTTTAAAGATCCAACAACTTCAATGTGATACAATGTTATGTATGGAATGTCGAACTACGAACGAGTACGACCTGAGACTCCTTTCGTGTTGGCGAATGTGACGAAGTATCTTCTGTCGATGAACTATTTTCGACTTGGTGAATGTGATGACTTGACTTCTTCTGTTTCTCGTACTGTGTTTTAACTCGCGCCGGTGTTAACTGGCTGATGAGATTTGACTGTTCTGTGGGTCAGAGAACAAGTGAAATTCGTTCTCGAAAGCTCGGGATGGGTGTGTTTGTTGTATGAAGAAAGCGGATTCGTTGCTCATACTTTTCGTTAGGAAAGCGAGGGTAACGATTCGCGATGTCCATTGGTTATGATCCACGTTTATAAATGAGGATAAGAGGAGGAAGCCTCCTACCAACGTGGCTCATGGATGACCTTGTTCATGGAAAAAACCAGCTTTTCCGTTAGATAATTACCCGCCTTCTCCGTGATTTTTAAGAACGCATAATAAACCCAAGGATTGTTCTAAGGACCAGCCATAAACCGAAAATACTTGCAGACTATGACGGTCAGACTATGCAGGATGTCGCACGGACCATCTCACGCGACGTAACATTGGTACATGGTAATCATGTGTGTGTGTTACTGTATGAAAAATGGAATGTATATGTACATGAAGTATGATACGATGTATATAATATATAATATGAAAAAGTATATGAATTTATTATTTATCGACTATTGATACTTTTACGAATGGGTATGTAGGGTAGGCTTGTTTCGTTCCTTTTCTCTAGAGCAAGTAAGGCACATAAACGTAAGATAGATACTTCTTGCGAAGATCTTCGAAAATTCAAGACTACTAATGAAATAAAAAAACTTTTCCACAATTACATGATTAAATCATTAAATCAGTTTCTTGAACAAATGACGTTTTTAATTACAACATTTTTCCTGTAGCTTTATCCTTAATAAATCACGGAAATAGTTTGTCATAAAACCATGCAAATCGATCATGTTTACCCACTACACGATATTTTGCATAATCTAGCAATTATCGATTGATTACTATCTATTATGGATATACAAATGACTTTCCTGCAGTCGAATAACAAGTTTCTTAGAACGACATTGTATTATCGTTTCTGACGTCCACGACAAATGATGACAAATTATTATCAATGTAAGTACTGACAAATCCAACGGCTGGCATTATACACAAGTTTATTATTATCGGTGTCAGTCGACCAAAGCTGATGTCGATATATTCCAGTCCTCACCTGTCCTCTCGACATTGTTTCATTTTTAGATCTTTCATTTTCCCTTTTTTTCTTAACTTTCTCTTTGTATTGTACGAGAGATGTGTGACTGATACGTTGAGAACACAGAACTTGGAAACAATCGACGCCTTATCATCCTCAGCTATTATTTGCAGATCGAGAGCAGGCTGCGCGGAAGATACGATGTTATCGTCTGACGCTTTCTTTCGTTTTGTTTATGGAGTCGCGAGATCGAACCCATCGGCCTAGATTTACTCGAGGAAAGGTTCCGTGGAAAACAAAAATCACTAGAATGTCACTTATCGTTGGTACGTTTTTATACTGTACGCAATATGTACCTTATTTCCTTATTATGATCTTTGAATCTTCTCTTAACACAATTTCTTACCAAGTTATACGTACAGTTCTGGCGGATCAGTTAAAAACCTTACGATTAGCGAATCTTCTCAAATCTTAGCAAAATATTTAGCGAGCCCGTTTTTAAAAATCCGACGAATCTTGCGTGGAAATCTTACCAAACTAATATTTGGCAAAAGTATGTAGAAAGTTTGATGGATTCTCTATCCAAATCTTACGACAACATTTATTGAAAATATTTAACAAATTCAGCGAGTCTTCTATTCAAACTTTAGCGGTATATTTTTATATACAAGATTCAACAGAGCGAAAAGAATTTCAAGCCTTCTTAAAATACATTTACAACACAATTCCTCGACCGAGTGCAGAATCTTCTATTCTATTTACGTAAAAGGATTTGACGCGTAATCGCTTGTAACCCAGTTAACCCTATCCTTTATTCTACGACCCAACAAACTCGTCTGTCTGCTTACCACCATCCAACATGTAAAAGCACCATATACACTTGTCCATTTCTAATTTCATTACGAAATCCCTATGTAGAATAACTAACACTAATTTCCATTCTGTTGGGTCATACGAAATCCCTTCTTTTGCCACGTGAGCGTTCTATCGCTATTATTAGTGTCATGCAAGCCGGACATAAGCTTATAAATGCGTCGGATGAAATATAAATGCGGAAACGCTACTTATTTCGTGCAACCACGTCGCGTCACGCGACTTTACGGTTGCTATCAGCACGTTGCTCGACGCTGTACTGCGCTGTGTCGCGATTTATTGGTCAAGATGGCCAACGTCGATCCTCGGCTAAGTCTCCAGTTCCTCGACCGCGAAAGGATGATTAAAAGGATGATTGTAGCAGAATCAAGGATGATTAACGGTACCTATGGTCGATACGAAATGAAGAAAATCTGATTTTTCTTTTTCTAAATGTAGATCTCTTGTTATTTTCGTTGTGAGCTTTTGATCGAGTAACATGAATGAATGAAAGAATATTTTAGTTCTCTTTTGGTAAGAATATTATGCACCAGGTGATAGGTATTTAATTATTTTTTATTAAATAGAGTAGAGTTTTATTTATTTAAACGGAGATGAAGCAAGTTAACAATGTATTGCAATATTTAAGCGTTTCATAAATTTTCGTTTCAATGAGTTGTCTATATTTGTTAATACCAGTAACTTTATATTCTTACGTCCTTTTTTTGCCTAAAATCGTCCAAATCTTTTCCTAAATCCCTTGACACAAGACATCCTCATTATTTTCGTTTGTTTATTCAGTTTGTATAAAATTTATGTCCAGAAAATCTCCGCCGCCTATAAATGAAACGCTCATCTATCACGAAATTAAATATTTTAAAATTATTTCATTATATATCATTTTATATATTATATATATATTCATTATATATAATTTCATTATATATCATTATATATTCATTATATATCAAAAAACCCAGCTAGTGTTTTATTAAAGAAGGAAGAGATTTGACAGACATGTATCTATATTTGTACGTTTCACATGTAGTGTGGTGTTAAATATTTTAATATTTAAAAGAATTCTGAATTCTAAAATGTCTATTCTTTAAGACGATATTTTATTGAAATTTATTTAATACGTATAAGTAATGTAGCTGATCAAGTTCTTTAGATAGAATAGGATTCGCTTATTCTTGGGAAGACGCGGCTCAGGGAAGTAGAAAAGGATGTTTATGGCCAGACACAGAGTAGACGTTCAACTTAACTTGATCTGTATTTCTCAGTCGCTTACGTAATAATGAATACATTATTCTATTTTATTATGACGTCATTGTTTTGTCGTTAAGCAACTAATTTTCTATTTATCCAACTAGAACGTAACGTCAACTATGAACATTAGTAATCATAAGGAAAGAAAAATTCTAATGTTGTGTATGGTTAAGTAATAGATTTCAAAAATGAAAATATTACTTAAAATTTAAATAGTTAATTTAATTAAAAATTATGTAGGATAAGATAGGAAAAACGATTAATTTACTTTAATAATTTATCTTTCTAAGCATTTATCTTTTTAATCGACTACTGCCCGGTCAACCATGCAAATGTTAATCAGTATAGCATCCGGTAATACCGATTCGTAATTAAACAGTCTACAAAAATGAATAAAAACTGTCAGCCTGTTCAATATCTATCTGACTCGTGTAGGATGTTGTGTCTTCTTAGTTTTGTGATTATTAAGCTATTCAGAATTCACAGTATTCGTTGATAGTGTAGAAAGTGTTGCAATGTCTGATTATCAATAATTCCAACTCGCAATTACGATAAGTCGATAGTAATTATCCGGCGCAGACTATTTGAAATCATCGATCGTTCGTTTTATTTAAATATTTCTTTTATAACGATATTCGGTACTTCGTTTCAACAATTCTCCTTATTTATCCTTCTCACGTAAGAATCCATCGAACGAGAGTTTCATATTTTTAGAATATTATATAATATATGTATGATTAATATTATTATAGTTATATATAAAAAATAGTTATTTTTTATAAATACAAAATGGTAAGAATATAATCGCAAAAATAAATCATCCCTTAATCGTATGATGACGATCAAGAAAATATCAATTTCTATTTTTCTTTTTTCTATCATACGTCTGAGAAACATTGTCAGACCATATGTCCATATTTTTCATTACATTCTTTTTACGCGGAGATTCGCTTTTATTATAATATTAATTTATATTATATTATATTATATTATATTTAATTATAATATTAATCGCTTTACGCTTTTATTATAATATTAAGAAGATGTTTCAATTTGTAAGTTCCTTTATTATTATCATCTGGCTTTTGATCTACAAACGTTGTGGATCTTAGTAACCTTTCTAACTATAAATCGCATCTCTTTCTCATTTTTAATTACTGCTTTATAGGATTTTTCCTGGCGTGGTTGGTATGCGTGGAATGTTATTTTATTTTGGTGTAGAAGATGGATTAACTTCCGGTAGGCGTCTGATGTATTTGTATTTATTTTGATAGCGTCCACCGCTGTTGCTTCACTTGTTTTACTCGCTGAGGCGATATCTTCTTTCGTGAGGACAGTTTTGATGTTGTCCAGCATGAGCCGGTAATTGCCTGTATCTTCCATTCATATCAGGCACGATTTTTTAATTATACTTGGTGTTTCTGTTAATTTCAATCTCCTGCGTCCGCTCGTCTTGGTACAACAGTGAAAATCTACACGATTATCATTGTTCTCTCCATTTTGTATGAATTGCTTCTTTCCCTGGCGGGACTTCTATTTGTTCTGTATCTCTGTTGCTTTTACTTTTATGGGGTTTTATCTGTTACCACATTATTTCTGGAAGAGTAAAACCCACGTTCATTTGCTGATACCCTGCCACGACTATATGTTAGCGAATCCTTTTTTACAAATTCTGGAATACTTTATCTTTGAGAAATGTAAAATACGCCATCTAACAATACATGCAATATCGAAGCGAAACATTAAACAATATAACATCTGTTGCAATGTAATTTTTATTTCGTGTCGTATGGATCCAAGAAGAATTTAAGAGAAATCAACGATTGCAACGTGGTATCTTTGACAATTATTCGATGGAGGTCCCACAATGCTCAGATATCGCGCGAAGATTTGCTTTGCAGAGTCTAAGATTTACGGAAGCAGAATTAACGATTATTTCTGACCTCTGCATAAATTGCTTAACGTGAATAATATGAGGACATCGCCGTGATTATCTGACTTTAAATATCTATCAAAATGATGTAATAAACATTGCCGAAATTCCATTTCAAATCTCTTAATCTCGTTTCGAGACAGACTGCAGACAGACTGGTAAAATTGGCAATAAAACGTTTCATTGGACGCGATCGAAAAGTTGAATCGCGTAAATTTGCGCTCAGCTTCCTTATTAAAATCGTTATTGCTGTTTCAGGAATATGACGAGTTCGAAATTTTATTCTAAACAATTCTATGTGTATTAGAATTAAAATTGTCGCATATCTTGTACAATATTAATGACTTACTTCAAAAAATCTTCTTCTATAGTATCTGCTATTTTAAATATAATTGTGATACTAATTTTCAGTCTTATGGTCTTTAATTTAATTTAATATAGTAAGAATAATAATCGAATTAATAATAATATATTAATCAAAATTTTACCGAGTAGAATAAATTCTACAAGTATCGTTCCTTGAAAATAATCTTTCATCGAGCATTCAGACAGTGTTTCTACTTTAAAAAGTCCAACATTTTAATTACTCGCATCTTTCCAATCAATCTTACTTATTTCATCGAAATGAAACGAGTTCCGTTTGAAAATTCACTCAAATTTCGGGTCGTCCATACGATCGAATCCTGGAACCGAATCACGAGAGCATGTACAACGTGCATTGTCAGTGTAGAAGTGTTCGCGCTTGAGCGCAGAATCGCTTGGATTCTTGGCGCGGTCGCGCTTGTTTGGCCTTAAGGTCGTCCCGATAACGAGTCGCTTACGTCAGTCGAGAAACAGGCGACACGTTTCTCGTCCCGGCCCCCGTTCTTCTGGCGCTGTCTGGTTCCTCTTAGGTTCCATCTGTCTACCTAATCATCCTCTATCATCCGACCCTGTTTTTCTCGTCTGCATACACGTGCACCGCTAACTATATAAGTAGCTATAAAGACATTTTTATTAAGCATTTGTTGGCGAACATTAGAAATTTTATTATATTTATTTAGTAAGCCGTTGGAAACTTATTAAGAAATTCTAGTGAATTTTAATTTATACGTTCGTTCATTTTTTATGGACAATGAATATATTACATATACCACAAATAATAAATATTCAGTACAAATCGAATGCTTTCCACCTATATCTTTTAGAACACGTTTATTTAGATTTACTTTTTATAAAAGCAATCGAATTTCCATAAAAATAGGGAAAAACGTAGAAAATTCATGTAGAAAATTTATGTTCTACGCTATAGGTATCTTAAAGAAAGTCGATCAGAATATCACTGAGCTCTCTAAACTGGCGAGATGCTGTGAACTCACGTTCGTTCGTCGCGACATCAGAACGGAACCGATCGTCCGTCTGCTGGCCTTGGGCGATAACGATAATTGGCAGAGGCCGATTACGCGACGACCGGGCTGAATAACGTGGCTAGTCTAGCCGGCACGTCGCGCTAGATCGCAGACACTTGGCCCAATCGAGATTAATAGACCCATTTGCACCGGTTCCAGCAAACGTTCGTGTTCGTGTTTCCTCATTGGATCCAGTGATCACGTGTGGACCATGTTGGTGGTCCTTGAGGGATCGACACGAGCCCATCGAGAGTGCTGGTTTCGTAATGCTGGTGCGCACCACGATCCAGAAACAGGGATTATTAGGGAGGATCAGGAATAAGTGGATGTCCGAGGGTTTCATCTTCGCTCGATGATGGACGTTTTTCATGTTCCTGAACACATAGTAACTTTGTGGATAGTTAGTTTGTTGGAATATATTAAATTAAGGGACAGTAGCGAAGATGATTGCGTTGTTTAGGTTGATTATGGTGATTAGGAGAAGGAATGAGAGGTTATAGGGGAGAAGAAGTATCATCTATTTGCATATTTACATCTTGTATTATCATTTAATTTAACGCTAGGAATAGGGTAGCTTCGTGCAATTTTCCTGTTTATTTTATCTACTTTTTTTTATTTTAATTAAGAAAATATCGTGTCTGACGAGTTTGCGGGAAGATCTAACAACTTTGGATATTCAGAAAATGAAACGATAGAGGTAAAAACGACAAACGTCAGCCTGAGAATCGATAATCTAAGTGAAAAATTGAAGTAAATGTAAGTTATCCGTGATCTTTGAAAGAATTTATTTATCTCGTTCGTTAGTTGATTAAATTATAATTTCGGGCGAGACACGCGAGATATGAAAATTCCAAAATACACGAGACACGAAAATACGAGGATCGCAGCAGAATCGAAGCTCATCGAAATGAAATTCGTCACAGAGAAATATTGACGTGATTCGTCGTTAATAACACGAAGTGCATGCTCCCGGTGCATTAAAGAGAAGATAATTAATACGAAACTACATGTTTTTCTGTTGTAATTTGTTTTTCCCTCGTTGGCGAGTTGATGTTATCATTTCTGGAATATTCAACAAGCTGAGAATGCGATTACTATAAACAAGAAGAGAATGAGAGTACCGTAAAAAACGATATGTAGATGCGTGACCTCGAAGAGAAACCGATAGCGATATTTATGAGCATCGACGAAGTGACAAGTTTGTAGGTTTTAATGAGAATGATAGTGTACCAGCTTCGAGGGAGCAACGATATTGGCATTGATCAATTCTAATGCGCGAATATTCCAGAAATACGTGTGTATATTAATATCCTTTGATTTCGGAGAAAGTAGTAATATCAGCGCTTTGTTCGTCATTGATAACGAAGGAAATCGATATTGATGGATGACAGTGCCTATTCAAGTGTAATTTCAATGCGTATTAATAGCTCATTTGTGCCGGTGCTTACGAAAGTGGCCTAAGTCAAGAATCTAAAAAGATAAGTATTATTTACGTTACAATAATTCGTGACCATCTTTGCAAAGTAGTAGAAATTGAATTTGCATCGAGTTGATCGTTGCGTCGTTAAACAAAATTCATTTCACTTGTCAAACGTTGAAATAGCTTCAGATTTAGGCCATTCTCATAATCAGCGACAGCACATTTGACGCGAGCAAACGTGCTTCGAGCATCGTGGCTTAATGTAACAAATATTCCTACCCTCCTCGTTCATAATCTTCTGCGAGATGTTTACGCGAAGTAAAGTAGGCTATTTTTCACAGAAATAGTATAGTTGCAATGAACAATTCATAAATTTCCAATTTTACAATTCTGCAGATTCGTTTAGAAATTTCTGGCGATGTGAATGATCTTTTCGTAAAATATATGTACGGATGATGTATTGTTCATTTTGTCGTGGTTGAGATATAACAATAGAATACACGTAAGTAGAGAAAGAGGAAAAATTATCCTACGCTAAAATACCTTATCCGCTATATTTTCAAATCGTTCTTGCACTCAACGATGCGATATTATTTTCAAAATTCAACCCTCGAAACTGCATCGATCCCCTATAATCCATAACTACGTTAATACAAAATTTCCCGCGAAGATTCATATTTCATGAATACGTACGCTTGAAAGAATAGAATCTAGACTAGAAATTCATTTTACGTATTAAAGTACCGGCATGAAAAGTACTATAGCTTGGGTACTTTATATATTTTCGTGTATTCGAAACTCGTTATAGGCATTTTTGTGTCTTCAAATTTGCTATAAATGCGTAAAAAGCCGCAGTCTATTTATAACTTCGTATGCGGCAGGATCGATGCTCGTAACCGCACCGGTGGCGCGGCGCAGCGCGTAATGATTTCATTTTACTCGGGCGAGCTTCCGCTCGAACGAGATCAAGGATTCAGAATTCAGCGTGTCGACGTCGACAGGCAGCGAATGGTGGAGGCGAAACTAACGGTGTAAAACGGTCTGCGAAGAACGAGGATTCACTTTCGTTTCCTCGCCGACAGTCCGCGGCCACACGAAGCAGTTCCGCTTGTCTAACGGTGTTTCTTTTTTAACGGGAGGCCTTGAAAGACCTAGGACAAGCAACGATAATCGAGTTTTCGGTTGCGCAAGCCGTTTCTTTTCCACGCTTCACAGCGATCACGTAGCTAGAAAGAGCGTCGACCCTAAAGAGCCAGTCAGCTCTCGTGACTGCTTGTTCTCCGGTGTCATAAACCTGGCCTGATGCCTGTCGATCTTAATCTGCTGCAGCCAAGGAAGAGAGAGCGGTTTTCTCGCAATTCTATAGGAATAGGGAGAACGCGTCGCGTCGATCGAACATCGTTTGCTTCTCTCGATTTTCTATTCTGAATGTGATCGTACATTAGAATAACGCTGTCCAGACCAGTTCTTTCATCGTGCAATTTTTATTCCTTTCGGACTTCAAGAACTTTGAAACGTTCTTCTTGTATGCATTCTTGTACGGATAAATAATTGAGGAATTTTTGCACGCAAAATAATATTTGATTTTGTTCTTTTCGTTTTACACACTACGTAGTTAGGAGCATGGATTTCTTTCCCTGAGGGAATTTTTATCTTAACGTGGAATTTAAAATAAGTTGAACGGTAGAAACATAGATCGTTAGATATTGCTACTGTTAACTGTAGACGGGGCGTCGCGCCGCGTCGTCTGCATAGAGAAACTGTCTAGATGATACTTTCTATAGATATAATAGTTAATCTGCTATCTGCACTAATGAATTGTAAAGAATATTCGAGCTTGAGAAAAAAGCAGAGAGAGAGAGAGAGAGAGTAAATTTTAATGCGCTACAGCTTACAGATAGTTGATAGATAAATTAGTGAAAACATTTATGTACATATTTATTCGATGTTCCAACTTATTCATATTAATCTTTTCAGGGACAACTCTATTGATACAAGAAAAAAAAATAAATTTCTTTCGTCCTTCAAAATAATACAAAATATATTTCTAATATATGTATCTATACGAGATATGTGATAGAAAATACATTAAAATATCTGAATATAGGAATATATGATTCTAAAAAATACAGAAAAATTTTTTCTTCTGTTTCAACATGCATATACTCAACGTTTACTCTGAAATTCGAACGAAATTCAGATTACTATGATCGCTTTATCACGCTCATATATTTCACGCTTATCTGTCTCGTGACATTTCATTATTTTCTGGAATGAATTCTAATTTCTCGATAAACAAAATTTTTCTACGATGCCATTTCTGCACCAAGGCTTATCCTAGTTACCGAGGCCGGTGCAACTGGTGCATCGTATCGTCGGTGCATTGCCCTCGTGACGCGAATATGCTCCTCGATCGATTTGCCTCGACCACGGCTCGAATCGTTCCTTCTAGCTTGGAAATTCTCGATGCTGTACAGTCGAGATGCTATAAAGTGACGTCTTAAAATGTCAGTAACTTTATTTTCACGCAGTGAAAATCCACCATTCCTTTCCGATCTTTTTCTTCTCTTCTTTTATTCAATACTTGCACGTTCGTTCGACGTTTCCTCTTTCCCTTTAATTTCAAATTTCGTCAAGCGTCTCCAGGAATTTGTATATCGCGTGCAAGGTAAAGATAATAGGAAATTTATTTTGAGGAATGTAAATTTAACGATATAGGAAACAGCGTGAAGATATTCTTGCCATACTTGAACTTTCAAAGTATTCGATTACCAAGGACATTAACCCTTTCACTGTAAGGCATGCGCCGTGTATGGAAGACTTTTCACGCTCTGAAAGTATCATCTCTGTGTTGGCTGGATAAAAAATTAGATTCTTGGTATTTTTAGAGAGCAATGACAGCTTGGATTCTAATACTACGGGTGAAATCTGTAAAACGATCTGTGGTAAGATTTTTTAAAATAATACAATACCAGAGGAAGAAAGATGAAGTCAGTTAAATCATACTTAATATAAAGAACATACATTCAGACAAAATCTTCCATCTCCAGTATGAATATCCACAATTTACGTCCACGCTTATCGTTTATTATAAATTATTATGTTTCTGTTTTATAACCATAATAAGCCTTTTCGATTTCTTTTTAATCTATCAATGTTAACGTATACGAGACTGATTTCTGAGAACTGGATTATTAAAACATCTTATGCAGCATCTTATAAAAAGGAAGCGCGATATACCCGTCACGTACGCTCTTCAACAACCTTTTTTTTTTTAATAACTATAATCTTCATATCTAATTTCGAACACGTCAATTCGATAACAGATAAACACTATCGTCTTAGCCTGTTGATGTAAATTCTCCTCCGATGTATAGTCGCTTTCCAGTTCTTTACCGGTTTACCGCACATCCGAAATTTGTTAATTCGTTTGCAAAAAGAGAAAAATCTCGAACGATTATTTCTAGACTAAAGGATAGTCCGTTTAAGAGATCATTTAATTAACAGTTTAAAGGAACTGAAACGATGCTAACAACAGAAATCACATATCGGAAAATAAATTCTCTCGTCACGTTCATTTCGTTACCTCTTAACGTACTTGGCATAAATTTTCCTTCAACTTGACGTACACGCGAAGACGATGTGAAAATCTCCTCGAACAGTGCCTTTTAAAAGGCCAAAAATCATCTTATACTTTCTTAAAGTTAAGTTTCTTCCAACTAAATAGATCAACCACGTGTAAGGTGCAACAATTATAACTCGGTGTCTTTATATCGAATGCATTTTAAGTTTAGCTGTTTCTTCGATACTTTGAGATTTTCAATTCCCAAAATCTTAATACCTACGAAACGTATCTATCTATGAATATAAATTGCCATGACAGACGACATTGATTAATTAAAAGCATCGATAATCGACAGCTGCCAAAACCTATATCCGTTGGACATCGCACAGAATACACACAGCTGATTTATATGCCTGGTACATCCATCATTCTCTAATTTGTCAAAATTGCTTGTCGACGCGGATCAATCAGAGACGTTAATAAAGACACCTGTTAAACTTACGTTAAACACTATAAAAATGACATCGAGTTATTCTAACTTCTACGCGTAATATCCATCATTATTCTAATTTGCCAGCCATTCGCACGATATCTCTTCAATCGCATACCCACGCAAAAGGAATTTCCAAAGCAATTTTCGCGATTCTAAAACCGAGATTTCTCATTATCACATCTGCAAGAATGTTCGAACATCTGTCAACAGTTTCACGAATAATTCGTTCGTCGTGAGAGCACAGGTATCGAATTTCGCGTAGAACGAAGATTTTCCCAACGAGCAGGGTGAAAGTCGGATTTCCAGGTAACTTCGTTTCGATCTCGCGACCTATCCCGTGGACATTGCGCTCGTCTTTGTTATACGAAGCCATTGTGCGCGATCAATACGAGTTCTGCGAAGCATAGGCCACTGTGAGCCGCTAGCATCCCCCGGTGCTTGTTACCGACGCGACGCCGCGCCGTTACGAGTTACGTCGCGACGGCAGCAGCTTTCCCTTTCGACGGCCTCCGTGGAAATGGAGAACCCCTTTAAAAGCTTTAACGCGAGTTCCGCCACGTTTTATTCGCATCGAGGAATATTCCTTCGCCGATTCCCAACACGAAGAATTCTCCTTCGTCGTTCTCCCGTGACGAGGATTGGCATTGCGCGGGTAGAGATCGATGGCGATGCTTGGACGCGGATTTCTGGCGTTCGGTTACGATTAGACTGCGGATTTTTATGTATTTGTAAAAAATTTGAAAGGGTTAAGTTGCACAAAATTCGTCCAAATATGAAAATATAAAATATCCAAATATATAGGGTACATACAAATATAATGGTGTTTTTCTACGGTGTTTGATAGGAAAAACAACGATCTAGCTTTCTGATTCTATATTTTTAATCGTATTGTTAAAAATATGAATTTGTATAAAAATCCGCAGTATTGTTGCTACGATTAGACTGTAGATTTTGATGATATTTCAAAGTACAAAAATATATAAAGTACACGCAATATGTAAAGGTACATAAAATATGCAAAGTATTTGTTATAATATTTAATAAAACTGTTGAATAAGTGAAAGAAATCTCCCTCTGGGTTTTATTCCCTTAACTGTTTTCGCAAAAATACGTATTTGCATAAACAACCATACTTTACAATTGCACGAACGTATCTTTTAGCGGATCTCCTTTCCCTGAATATTTAAACTTGCGGTTTAAGAATTCATTCGAAGCCTATGACCAAATAAGCAAGGTGACACGAGAAGATTCATATTCTTATGGCCAAAAGCGAAGGAACGAAAGTTGAAAGAATCTTTTCTACGACGAACACTCGATTTGAATATTTCGTACATACACATGTACATTTAATTTGTATATCTTTATGAACATGTTTTACGTTCCACTTACAATAAACTTTTGCTACGAGTAAATAGATGAATCACTATAGATCACAGAGTTGGAAATTCCGTTGATGTAGAAACATTCGATACAAATTGAAGTTTCATGCGACATGCTTTATAGCGACCCCAAGAGTATGTGTCAAAGTGGCGTATTCCTTGCGTTATGTACCCTTGAGGATCGTGTACGTACAGCTTCGAGGCTCCGTAGTTCGTAAAATTTCAAGTATAACTCGGTCACCGTAACATACATTTTATAAGAGACACGTGCAACTTTTATAGATCGATTCTGATTAATCATCTCGCTATTCCACATATACTATTTTCGTAATATCTCGAGTACCTATCATATCTGATCTATAACAGAATTTCCTTAACCTCTAGACAGCTGGTTTCTATTCTCTTCTCATTTCCTATGGAATACTACGCTCTACGTTGTAGTATCGTCTACTAGATAAAGACAGTCTCTAGTATATTCCAGTTTGATAAATCTCAGTTTGATGACCCGCGCCTATGAACGTAAGATGTAGAGATAAGAAAAGCTTCATTTCGAGCTAAACCACATAGTCGACCGTCGCATTACAAAATATAAAAATTAAATGATACATGTACAGTCACACATGTAGTTGGTTATTCATCAAAAACGAATGCGAATGTTTGGTAACGTCGTGTAAATTTGTTGCCGTGAAAACGTTCGTTCTAGACACTCTGTATCTACGTATATATGTATTTATCATGACATGATATACATAAGTACACCTAGTGTTAAAATACAACGTGCAGGATGATTAATTTTCTACGTTTCGCCATCCTAAGCTCGCAAATGGCCAGTTCTCTGTCGCAATAGGTCGTACAGCTTAATCTACAATAAAGCCACGATACGCTAATATTATTAACCGCATTGTTAACCGGAATCAATTTCAACGGCGCCTGATAAGGTCCACAGTTGCGAAGAACAATACAGTCGGACTGATAACCCCGAAATTCCTCGAGAAAATTCGCTGGAGATACATCGTACGCATCCTTCACTTTGAAACTTTGTGCACTGTTTAGACTCGTGTTTCTAAGTCATTTAACGCATAATTTAAACCTATAATCTGCCGATTCCACAAGAAGGTATAGCAAGGGCTATTTATCGTTCAATTTGTATACTTTTGGTCAAATTTACATATTACGCGTTGCTAGAAATCGACGAAGTTTTGTAGATTCTTACGAATATGCGGACAACATATGAATGATTCTGTAAATTTACATTCTTATGAACGTAATTAAACAAATAGAACCTAAACAGAAATTTGTTTCATTAGTTAAGTACATATTAGGTATAACAAGATATTACGTACATCGTGGTACGACTACTGTATTTTAGATACTAAATATTAATATTTATTTTAAATATTAAATTCTAGGAATTAATTCGATGTCTTTACACTGAAACTATCTCGAATTTCGAGGCGTCCATCAGCGGTGTACGTATAATTAAGCGGGTCGGAATAAGCCTAAGGAACGGCCATAGAACGAAGCTTCCTGATTTACCGTTAAGTCCGTCAATTGGCATGAAACAGCTTCGACCTAGGAAGTTCCTTGTGGTTATTGCTCGATCAGGTGAAAATAGGGGAAACTTGAGTTTCCCACGTTTCCCAGGATTCAACCCGCAAGCGACCAGTGGTGGGACGTTCACTACCGAACAAGAGTTTTCCTTCGCGACAACATCGTCACGGGACTTCACTGGATCTACGACATTCGTATAGTCAACATCTCTTCACTGGCTATACGACTACAGTTCAGTCAACATCTCAACACTGGTTCATCGACTACGGAAAGGTCAACACATCTCTACACTGATTCTCCAAACCTGAGAACAGTCAACGTCTCTCTACCGGGTCTTCGCTCGTCTTATTCCTTACGCAACGACGTAACTATCTACTGTACAAAGTTGTTGGAAATATATATGTCGGGTTGTCATTAAGATTAGGGGCGTGTAATGAATCTTTCTTTGGATTGGACATTGTTGCTATGCAAGAGCGAAGTACAATTATGATTGTGACAGAATTTGACAAGTAACAGTGGTAATTAGATACTCGGGATGTGAATGGCAATGATCTTAGACTCAATAAGTCGAACTCAATTTACTGATCCACGATTCGGGTGTCACTCGACGTACTACTTCACTGTACAAGTAGAACTTCTCGGACTAAATCTCAGTCCAAGTGGAACTGCCCTTACATACTCTTCTTCGTATCTCTCTGTACCCCTCGGGTCAATCTTTGTTCTTAAGGAGAGCTACTTAATTACTCCATACCTCTTTTAGGTACACGTTCCTTCCGTGACCGTGGCTACCTTCAGCGACCCGTTATGTCACTTCGAGCCTAAGTCCACTGTCATAAATCTCAGGTACCCGTACTCAGATTCAATCATAAACAACTATTTCTCAATTTTATTATTTAAGTACAGATATAATGAAAAGTCTGGACTAAAGTATCAGGGACCTTTCCAAACATTCCAAAAGAGAGACCCCGATGTTCTTTCATCTCCGACATATATATTATAACCCGTTATAACCCCCACTGAACTATCCCTATTATCCTAACAGAAATAAGAGGATCGATCTGTTCGTGACATTGATTATTCTAATCGTAACGGGAATTTTACGACTCCCGTTGACGCGCTTCCTCGCGATCGCGTCTCCCCGCGACTGGTCGAACGTACCATCGAGAGTTTAGAGTTCTTGATATTCATGAAACGTAACATTTCCGAAAGACATTAATCAATGAAAAGCATCGATAAATGCAATACCATTTGACGAAGCTTATAACATTTTAGGGCAGACATCGAATTAATTTCCAATATTTTAATATCTAACGTTTTGCATGATTAGCGTTTAGTAATATAAATATGCATAGTCTATTTACGAATGCTGGTGCACTTTCTCGTTTGCATTTCCTTTCTTCGTTTTACTTTCCTGAGCTCCTGCCATTTTCTATTTCCTCGTTCCTTTTCGCAATCGCGACTACGATCAACGTGTTACGAACTTTTTCTCGGAGCACACGCGTGCGTTATCGAGTCGCGTTATCAGTCCGCGATTAATTCCGCCGTGTCAGGGAATAATTCGTGCAGCGATACGGTGCAGTTTTGATACGACACGGTGTGCAATGCAATCGAAACGTTCTGGCTGTCTGATAACTTCAAGATGGCCGTAGCCTCACGAGAATGAAAATCCTTCTTTTTTACTTTTGTTATCATTTCGACAATTTTCAAGAGACACAGCAACGAACCTGGCGATAGTTTAAATTAATAGATCGTTGATGATATACCGCGAAAGAAATTTTACATCGGTTACCACATATTCTTGAAAAGTATGAGAAATCAAACAAGACGAAAAATCCGGTTCACGTCTTTCGTTTCCAACGTTTGAAAAAATTGCAAATGTCGATTCTTCTCTGCTATCAGGAATATGCCAGTTGCTTCGCAGGGGTATGGAAGATTCTTCAGGCAGTGAAAGATTCTAGAGCGTACAGACCGTTTTGAACCGAAGCGTGGAAAAGATGCAGGTGGATAGAACTTTGCTCGTTCATCTAGTTCTCTATCGATTAAATCGAGTTTGTTCCTTCGATCGTTTCCTACTTTCTTTAATCGTTCAGCTTTATTAAGCTCGGCTAATGACAAAATCCGCAATCACTTAGTTGTCGATCCAATAGTATAGAACAACTTAATCCTGATTTTCCTTAGTTTCGTTGTACTATTTCTCGTGATTCATAATCATTTAGAAATGTTTCACGCACCGGACTGACACGACTGTTGAAAACGAATTTCATTTAGTGAGACAGTGAATTTCGTTTGTGCAATGTGAGTATTTCTCGTGGGCAATCTGCGCACTGCATTTTACCTTCTGCGTACTACGTAGAAGAGTAGGTATAGAATGGGATAGAGAGACCGTTAATATGCAACTTTCTAGGTATCAGGTATGAAAATCAGGTAAGAAATCAGGTATAAGACATTTAGAAAACGGAGCAAATGGAATAGGTACGTAGAAAATGGAATAGAATAACGTAGTATAAAATTTCTTCGTCTTACTTTCATTTCGTTTTTCGTGGGGAAACATGGTCTTTTCGGTTATATCACTACCCTAAAAGTAGCCTGCGTATAATTTACTTTGTATTATACTTGGAAAACTCCACCCTCGAACCAGTAACCCTTAACGCGCTCCCCCGAAATACCAACGAATACTCACCCTCGACCCTTTTATTTACACCTGAGCGTATGTCAACAGTCGACGTATGATCCGTAAAATTCCTCGATCCATACCGCTGTTACCACAAAATTTCCAAACGAGCGCAAACACAAACGAATCGACCCATTGAACCTCTCTTCGTCGCGATTCTCAGTGGGAAAAGAAGCTAATCCCAAACGAAAAGGAAAACAGTTTGAAGAGTCTATGCTCGTACCACTTTCCCTATTCACAGTGAGGATGCATTGAAACGCAACAACTATCGTTAGCCAACAGCGGTTTTACTTGTGATCGCGACCACACGTCTGATCTACGAGGTTTGCGTACGTTGCCACGTATCTGTCTTTTACCTGTCTAATGGAAATTCGATGCAAGTCGGCCGTGGAAATCGGCCAATTAACCAGCTGTCTGTGCAACAGAGTGGCAGTACTCTTTAAAGGGCATGGTATAAAATGAGAACGGTTGCTCGTCGGCGTACACAATTAGGTCGATAATTAGCGTGTGCATTGGTGGAAGGGGTAGATGTATGGTCGCGCACTTCGTTGTATATGTTCCCTGTCGGCTTTGTAAATCATGTTCAAAGCGACTTTAAATACCCCTGGCGCCTCTGGAAATTCGATAATCTCGTTAGAGGCGAGGGTGACTGGTTCAGGGTGGCAAATGTGAAATATGGAAATTGGTTTTCTCATAGATTATTATCTTTTCCACCCTTTCCCTCTCTTGGTAACATTGAAATTTTGCTTCATACGGGTTGTTAATTTAACGAATTATATGGAAATTCATGTTTTTGATTTCTTACACGCGCGCGTATTCCCGAACATCAACATCGTAGCAATTGACTTATAATCGGATTAATAGAAAAGCTGTTAGTCTTAGAAGAACACGACGAAAGTTTGTAAAAGCTATTTGGAAGAATCGCAAAGAAATAAAATGAAATAAAATGACGTAGTAAAGTTCAATCTAAATTTGAATTGTAGTATCATTTGCGATATGCGTGAAATCAAATAACAAATGCAACGTGCAATTTAGTTTAATCTTCTTACACGAAGAATATACCTATTTCATTTTATTGTAATAATAATATTGTACAGGTTTTTTATTCTATTTTAGAAAAATGTCTACTTGTACGTATTTGTTGCAAACGGATAAAATTTATTGACACGGTATACGTATTAAAATTTGTATGTTTTATAATCTCCGTTGAAACTGAAAAAATTAACGATATAAGTTGTAAAAAAAAGCTAATACAAAATTCTAAAATAAATCGATCAAATCGACGCAATATTATTACGAAATCAATTTGCTGATAAAATATTGTTTATGGTTAATGACGTATTAATTCGCAACACATCGAGGCGAACACATTGGACATTTGAAATTGTGTTATTATTAACAGATGAGTGTAACGATGCTGTGTATCATCGTGATTATTGTTAGCTTAAATAGAGAGGCTATTTATCATTAGAATTATATAAGCGGTGCTCTCATAATAATATATTATACCGAATGTATCGTATGGATCCCGCTGATACTTTAATTAACCGGAAAATTCAGCTTTTATTAGCGCATTCGAGATTGTTATGAAAAGGGATAATTAATGTTGTTTTCGGGGTTATGATTGGTGACCTCACAGGCCGCAATTACTCGGCGTTAAACTGGCTTTCTGGAAACGAACGATGCAATTATACCACGCACGGTAGCCTCAGAAACATTATTCATCCTTAATACCCGCTGAGTCGAATTTCTTTTCGTAAATGAATTTCACGTAAAGATCGTTTTTTCGGTAGTTGAAAAACAAAAATGAAAGGAAAAAGAAAGATGCGACAGTTGATGAATTATTAACACGTTTCACGCCACGTGCTTCTTTAAAAGGCTTACGGTATTTATTCGAAAGAGAAATGTTCTTTTCTCCTTCCTGCGTATACCAGTCGCTTGCGTATACTTTATTCCCCCATTCTCAGAAATCAATGTACAATGGCTACAAAAAGTACTGGCGCGCACACCCTCACTTTCCAATGAAGAGCCTTTCTTATCACGTACAATTCATTTTCGTAGTGTCACATCTTTGTACTCACGAAAGTACATACTATTAAATGCTACGAAGTTTCTTATATTTGCACCTAATTTATTTCTATGTAAATGGTATAATAAATGAAACGATGCAGCAATACTCTTTGCAGCCACTATTTTACGATCGCAGTCGATATTTAGATAAATGTTCTGATTAAATAAATGTGATCGTAATCTGAAAATCTGAAATTTTAAATTTCTCTTTTTGTTTGTATTTTTATTATGTCATACTATAGGCCAAATGGTTAAAGACGGAAAAATACACAGAATGCAGCAAGTATAAAAGAAATGTACAAAATATCCAAAGCTTAGTGCTCGTTGCAACAGTTAGCATGCAAACAAATTGCTGTTTATTATAAATTTGTAAAATACCGATTCGCGCAATTCTCTGATTTTATTCATAAAAGTGTCAGTTCACGTTTGTCATTCGCAACGTTTACGAGCATGATCAAAGGAACGAAAAGCAAATAAGAATTTGTTTCATCCAGCTGATATTTTATCATGTACATCTCCTGTACGTGTGTTTATTTTTGCACATTCAAGTTTCCCACAAATGCACCAAATATATCGATCAGTACAATTTTTCACGTTTTCTCGCGAAAATGAGAAGACGTCGAAGATAGTTTGACGAACGACAAGCGCGGACTAACGAGCGTGTTGACGATAGATTCATCGTGTCGCACCGCGCCGGTTGACGAACGATGCCACGTAATCTCGTTGCGTCTTCCAGTTTATCGTGGTGCATTGAAAGGTAGCGTTACCAAGCCGCGATCATTTTGCTTACGGTCCCACGTTTCACCTACGACATAGACCGTATCCTCGTATTTCCGCGCGCACAACACGCGTCGCGTCGCGCCGCCTTGATTTCTGCGGATAGTCGTCGCTTAAACGTTCGATAGAAAAGACTATAGTCGCTCTTGCGACGCTTATTTCCTCGAGGTTACTTTTTCGAGATACTTTCAACCCCTTTGTCGACTATTCACCCTCAAAGTACGGACTTCCAGACTTTCAACGGAGGATGTTCGCGCTGCTTTTGGTTCCGAGATCGGTTCTCTGCGTTCGATGGTTCTTATAGAATTTTGTACTGATTTCTTCGAGCATAGAGATGAGAACGTAAATCGTGAAAGATTTTAAATTTGTAGGTTTTTTATTGGTGTAGTGTTATGTATGTTTTTTCCTGTGAATTTTATTTTTTTTTTTTTTTTTTTTTGAAACATGAGTGTTTACAGTGAACATAGTGAAACTTGGTTTCTTAAGCTTTTTAGGACGTGATCGTGTTTGGATAGTTTTGGGTAAATTCTATGCTTTTTAAATTTTTATTTCAAGCTTTTTTAGTGAGTGTACTTAGTATAGTGTTTGAAAAATGTGTGTTTATAGCGAACATAGTGAAATTTGTGTGTTGGAGTTTTTTGGGACGTGATCGTGTTTGGGTAGGTTCGAAGAGACTGAAAATTTTTATGTACTTTCCTGTATTGGAAATTCGAAGCTCTACATTGTTCTCTTTTTTCTACGTTTAAAATTGAGTTGGTCAAATCGAACTATAAAAATAAGTTCCTTATGGTGTTCCATGTCGATGAATTAAATTTAGATTATAAAGAAGTATGAATAGAAAACGTTTCAAATTTCAGTAGCTGATTTTTCAGTTATTTTAAGCAATCTAGACATCGGATTTCGTTATGACGCGAATCGTGAAAACACATTGCAAAACATATTGCACCACAATGTAGCTCGAAGACGTCCGTGTCACCGTGACATAATACAGCAAATTATGTTCCCTCATAACAATGTACTGAAAAAGTACGCTGCGTAACAGCATAACTCATAAAACATTAGCTTCAACGAAGCCTAATCCACAAAAATATGTCTACGTTACGTCTCAATGTAATTCCCAAGACGATACATGTCGTCATGATGCAATTGTCACGAGTAATTTCATTGAAACACCTATCACTATGATTGACTAAAATAATTACAAAATTACAAGTGCATAAAATGATAGCGAACATTCTATCACGATTAAAACGATTACAAATAATTTATTCACGATCTCCCTTTTATAAAAAAAAAAAAAAATAACAAATAAATAAATAAAAATAAAATAAAAGAACTCCCCCCCCCCGATTTGCAATAAAATCACCTCGCACGTCGTTACTAAAATAAAAACAAAATCTCGCAACTTTAACTTACAATGACTTGCATTTGAATTCCTCTTCGCCGAGTTCTCACTGTATACGAATAGGAGAATGCAAGGAGAATAGGACGACCGTGTGCATAAAGGGCAAGGGCGCGCGCGATATTCGGTGCTTGGAACGTTTCCTGCCGTTTAGTAGCAAATAGATCACGTAAGTAGCATAGACTAGAGACACTAGAGAAACAGAGAGAAGAGAAGAGAGAACGCGGGCACGAAATGACGGACACGAGGAATTTATACGTCGCGGTCGCGTCGGCCCGGTCACGGGCAATTGCCCTGCTCGTCACGGACTAGAATAATGTCGCGATACGTGCACGGCATAGTGCACGGCAAAACACCGCTGGCCCCAGGGAGGAAACAGCACACCGATGACGACTGGTTACCGTGGTCGAGACGAACCGGCGCACGCGGAGACGGCTAGCCGCTGCGCTGTCGCGTCTGGCCTTGCGCGTTATTATCGTATAGATTCCTCTAGTCAGCGGTCTACGGTGTGGTTGAATTGCCAATAAGAATGAACAAACCGTGAACAATGTCAGACAAAATGCTTTAACACTTTGAATGCTTCGATGATCATGAACATGTGGTTCCTTTTCGTTGGAACTGTTCCATCCTTCAATAGGATAGCGATAAATCGTTCAAGCGTTGGTTTATTGTTTTTTTCTTTTTTTTTTTCTTTTTGAAAAACCAAGCTACGCGGAACGTTTCAATCTGTAACATTCTCCGTGTACTCCAACTATCCGTGGATCAGACGATGGTATCGATAAGCGATGGAAAATTAACTTGAAATTACTTGGAAGTTATGTTAGAGGTCTTTCGGGATTGTCTGGAAAATTAAGGGAATTGGTTTATGGTTATTGGGCAGGGTTAGATCTTCAGGGAATTGGAATTGTAAATTATGGTTTAGTAAGGAGACTGTTAGTAAAGGTAACCATTAGGGTAGTTACTACGCTAATGACGTTACTTGCATTGTGATCCACCACGATGGATCTAAAAGTTGGAAAGGAAGAGGAAGATTTTCGATCAATTGATCTTCACGAATTAATGTTCTTCTCATTTAATTACTTATTGTTCTCCGTTTAAAGTGGCTACAAGAATTATTTGTACTTTTGTTGCTTTTCAGATCTTATGTAGGTTTCATTTGTATAGTATCAAGATTTTGCAATCGCTTGAAAGTATTATCAAATGGAATCAAATTGTCAAACGACGATAAAGTAAATACAATGGTGTGTAAATATGTAACTTTTTCAGCTACTGTGCGTATTAAACTACGAAGAAGTAGAAAATAGTACATAGAGACTAGGTACGTGCAATCGCACGACGATGAAATGAAATTTTTGTGATTCGATGATGGTCTGGTCGCGCGATGACGCAGGATTCTTGGCTCGACTTTGGAAAACTTTGGCACATAGAATGGGCTCAAGTTCAAGGTACAGGATAGTCTGCTAGGTGAATATTTATTTGCGGAGGAACAACATTTAGAACACATGTTGCTCTAAACATAACTTTCGAGAACACGATGTCTCGTTTATATAATATAATAGAAAATTCCGAATTGAAATTTCGAATAATTTTGGATATCATCCAATTTGTATGAATCGAATGGAACGGGGAAGTAACCGCTATAACGATCAAAACGTTCGTTTCGAGGTATAAAGTGATTATAACTGGAAGAGAATTGGTATCGTGAATTGCATTCATTTCGCGTAGAATTTCCATTTCGACAGCGATTTTAAAGTTAGTTTGAACACGTATGCATCCGATCGAAACTCGGTTCGACTGTTTGCTGTAGTCCATGAAATTGTATACCTGTTGGTCCCATGAAGAACTCGAATTACAACCAACACACGTAAATATGCCGTTGAGAAAGAAATTTAAATGCTGTTAATTTAAACAATTTTAATCAGAGGAAATTGCATGTAATAATTTATAAGGCCAATAACGATCCTTTCTTAACTAAACGATAAATGTATTTTTATTTTAATAAAACTAATCTCCAATTTTAACGCTTCGCTTTTTCTTCTTCAGAAAACCCTTCGAAAACACATTTCTCTGTTATTCATAATTAATTAACGTACTCTATAGTTCATGAATGATCAACCATTAAAGTACTTTCGCTAGTAGATAAATAAATTTCTGCAATAATTTTAAAAAGCAAAAAAAAAAACCACATTTTTCGTTGCTGTTCAATCTTTCACAATTAATCCTTTGAATTCTTTATGATTAGACTGTCTGATTAAACTTTTCAATTCTTGACATTTTTTTCCACTATAAATAAACCTATGCCCCTTCCACTATAAAATTTTAACGCCAAAAATATCGCGGAATAATTAAAAAAAAAAAAAAAAAAAGAAAACTGATGGAACGAACGTTAGAAAATCAATAATTACTGTACAAAAATTCACGCAAAAGAGATCTTCGATGTTGGAATTTTTTTTTTTAACACCAAGAAGGACCGAATCTCGATCACGTCGATCATTCGAAACTATTCTACGTGGAAATATGGCGCGGGTATTGTTCACCCGAGATCTTTCCGTGGAAATTACCTGTCGGTGCCGCGTGAAATCGAACATCGATAACGAGCCCGACGAATTCGACATGGTCGACGCGGAAAAGGATTAATCGTGGTTTCAGTAAAAGAGAAAACGCGAGGCTTTTTGCCTGTGCCTCCATTTTCTCTCTCTCTCTTTCTCTCTCTCTTTTACCTCTGCTAGCGTTCGTTGCTTTAGCGACCGACGTTCGTTACGATTCGAAGCCGATTAAATTAATAAATGAAAATCTCGCGTGGCGAATTAACGTTGGACGCTGTTAAAAAACAAAACGCACGGAATGTACGATTAAACTAGGAAAACGTGAATTAACGCCGACCATAGTGAGGAAGGAAAAAAGTGCAGCTGCAACGAGTCGAAAGATGGTATAGATTTTGATCGAAATTTTCGTACCTACATTACGCGTAAATCGTAAGATTAATCGTGTTATCGTAAAGTGGCTGGTTATTCGAGTTTTTGTTTTAAACGAAACTTGAGAACAACATGGTGCGATTTTCTGATTGCGATTGACTGATGCGATGAACAAAAATATGTATTGCAATATCGAAGCTATTGTTTCGCTTCAAGAGCAAAGTTCAAGAGGTGCAAATTCTAAAAGAATAACGAAGAAAAACATTTTCCATACAGGAGATTACAATTTTATAATTCAAATCGTAAATGATATCTACCTATCGTAAATCTACGTCAACGTGCCGATTTTATTTTAAAAACAGTTGGCTCGTAGAGTCGCGATCTTGTAATTCGAGTTGCAATTTATTTAAAAATCGACGGCAGAGTTGAATTATTCTCCTTCGAAGCGAAGAAAGAAGGAACGAAAGTGTCCGAAGAAATAAAAGTCCCGGTACAAAGGCATAAAAATTCACACCGAATTCCATAAATTCGTTAAATTTCACATGGGAACCCGTCGAATTCCATGAATTTATCCCGCCGACGAAAATTTGACATTTTCAACCAAGATTTCCGCATCGACGTATTTAATGATCGACCATAACTTGTCATTTTCCATCGCCACCGATCGTTACAATGGCGGTGTGTTCGTTTTACGACCGATCGATTCGAAATTTTCAATCCTGACGATAAATCGAAGACCGGTTCTTTGAAAATTTTATTCGCGACAAACGTGTTGGATGATCCGATGCAATGCACGGTTCGATTCGGATTGCGTTCGTATCGTTTCTTATTCCATGGATACGATCGTGTCGATCGTAAACCGACGCCGGAAGACGCTCTTCGATTTAATATCCTTCGTATATGTGGACGATAGCGTGGTGTGCGTTTCGAAAAAGAAGTTTCAGTAAAGTCGAGACGATCAAAGTTAACACTGAAACTACCAGCCTGTAATACGTAATTAAATATTGTATACCTGTATCAATTACTATAATTCAAACGCTATTAATTAAAACGAGTAGATCCGTGCCTCTGTCTAAATAAAAATCGATATTAATTTTAGCAAAAGTAGTTGCTTCTTTCTTATAATAATTACGCTTATCGTAAGAGAAGAAGATCCAAAGTTCGGCAACTCTTTAATTCGTGATATTTTAGTATTTTGGAAAAACCTTGAGAAATTTCAGACAGATTTTAGCATTTTACTACGTGTGTTTGTTCAGGCGAATTTTATGTCTTTCCTTGTTCCTATAATATTGGGAAAACCCGAGTGTTTGTAACGAATAGCGTTGATACGTGAAACTTTCGATAACTCCCTGCTTGAAGATATTTCCTAGTGACTAATTCAAACTGGTTTTTCTTTCCAAAAAACAGATAACGTTATCACGTTCGTTTACCTTCTTTCAGAAAATTATTAAGATACGACTTAGGAATTTTCGAATTTTCTTACTCGCGAATGTCGCATCTGTACGATCGAATCATGTATCTACGCTACATTATCGGCCAATAATTTAGATTCACTAATTTCCTTCCCATAAAACCACGATATTCAACTGTCGAAATGGCTCACCCCCGTACCACATTAAACGCGTCCCTCTGGTTATTTCATAACGCGTTTGCTGGCGGCTATCGCAGGTGGTTGATATATTATTAATTGGCGGGAAAATTGAATTTATGGAACCGGGATGTGCACTGTACGACAGGCTTCGTGCCACTAACGTTCGTGATGTGGATACTTTTAGGATTCTTATCGATTATGGATCGTTTTACGAAGGAAAATTAAAGGGTGTTAGCTGGGACAGTTGAGTTCTAACTCACAACCTACCGTATCATTCTCGTTGTCTGGCCGCCAAAGGACCACGTACCGTTATTCAGATCCTCGATAAAACTAAGGACACATAAAGTTAATCTTCTCAACGTAATCCTTTTAATTTGAAGGAATCTCTAATCCTTTAAGTGTTTTCTTTTATGAATGGTCCTTAGAATAGTCCTTAGGTTCATTGTGCACTTTTACAAATTACGGAGAAAGCAGGTATTTACCTAACGGGAAAAGCGGATTTTTCCCACAAACAATGTCACTCACGAGCCACGTTGGTAGGAGGTTACCTCCACCTATCTTCATTCATTAACGTTGGCTATAACCAATGGGCATTGCGGATCGTTACCCTCACTTTCCTAACGAAAAATGTGAGCAACGAATCCACTTTCTTCATACAATAAACATACCCACACCGAGCTTTCCTCCGTAATAACACGAGAACGAATTTCAGTCGATCTCTGGACTCGAGCTACAGCATCTCAACATCTCAGCATCAACAGTCTACATCATTCATATATTTTGTTGGTATATCTTACACAGTAGCATAAATAATATAGTTGTTAGAAATATATATTATAACCTGTTAGTATAACGCGGAGGATCGATTTGTTCGTGGCGTCGATTATTCTAATCGTAACGGGAATTTACGACTCCCCGTCGAACAAATAATTATATTATCGTACGAGTTTTGTTCGCAAAGCATCGAAAGTTTCTATAATATCGTTTGCCCCTTTATGATTGTTGGAACGTTCTATATAAAAGCGAACTAATCAGAGTCTTCGTCGATCTATAGATGCTGTCGGTGAGCCCAGGAATGGAGGTAGGCAACAGCGGTCATGGTGGCCTCGGCGATGGACTAGAGGGTGAGCCAAACTGTGGCGGTGACGTGATGGGCGGAGGCGGCGGCGGCGGCGAAGGAGCCACTGACGGGATACAGGAAGCGATGGTCGCCGCAGCGAGAGACCGGGCGATCCGATCTGGAAGTGTCCGGCAGGATCTCGCCCTCGACTTACCCCCGCGGCTGCAACTTCCAGACGGCGAGGAACGTCCTTACGGAGCACATACCGCCCTTCACCTGCGCGACCCGGAGCAGGTGAGTTCCCCACTGTCTTTCAATATTTAACGGGTTTCTCTTTATTATTCTCGCTCCTGCGGGTTTAGGCGGCTAGTTTCGACGCAGACTGGCCGAATTAAACTCTCTCCCTTCGTAACTCGGCAAGTTTGCGGCGTTCTGTTTGCGTTTGAAAGCTGCGGGAATATACACATTGCAGTTGGTGGTACAGAAGCCGACGCTGTTTAGGGAAATCGTGTATCGAATTTTGATTGAGCTTGCTTTTTGATAATGGAATTTTTGAACATTGTAATTTAGCGGTTAGACCGAATTGTCGTTTCTTCGTTTACGAGGAATACGTATACGATAAGTGTATCGTTAGTTGCGATATTTAGTTGATGCAACAAATCTTTGTTTCATACAAAGTTATGGCTTGTATGTGTCGCTTTGTGGTGTCGCGTAAAACTCTTACAATTTTTCAATCTTACGACAGTTGTTGTTAGCTTGAACTAAAAATTGAGGGAATCTGATAGAAGTCGTAGAAAGACATAGGCGAAAGTAGCTAACATATAAAATGCACGTGTGTAAATATGAAATAAAATGTATTTAATTTATAACAGATAATTTACACCGAGTATTGTATTGTATTCGCTGACAAATTGTTAAATCGTAACAGAGAAATCTATAATCTGCAGGGCAACTTGTAACTTGTCAATTCGCTGATATTGTCGATAGGTCGATCGTTGTAGAAAAATCCATGGAAATCTTCCTTCCATTTTATAGACATATTTTTGATAGCTGATAAATGAAAGAACAAAAATATAAATGGGAAAAGAAAGATGTCGAACGAATTGTTGATTACGCTCGAAGCTTATAGATGATCGATGCAAACCTGTTACATGTACATAGATCACAAGTATACGTATGTACGAGGATAACGTGAAAATCACGAGAAGAGATTACAATTATGTTAAATATAAAAAGTGCTTGAAATTATGCACAATCAATTTGCAGCACAACATTCTGAAATTATAAGACACGAAGCTAATTAGCCAAAGTTAGCCGAGTATGATCCAGGATAACGAGCTACATCGAGCAACGGAAAACGTTGGATAATATCGCAGTATCCGAAACAGTTATGATAATCCTAAGATCGGAGGACGTGTAAAAAGCATTTTACAAACAATTTTTCATGCATCTTCGCCTATTACGATGCAAATTAGACGCGTTTCCCCCATCAAATTGCAAAAATATAATGATACACTTTGTCGGGACAGAAACCTGTTTACAGAAACTCGCAAACATCATTGCTATACACGGTGTCCCAGGTTTTATTCACGAAACGATATTCCTTGATTATATTCGTTGGATAAACGTAAGAAAAAATTTCTTACAAGTACAGTGTCACTGTTATCCTTATATCGTTTTATCTTTCAAAAATAAATGACAGCGTATGCAATATCTGTAAAATATTACAAATTCGGTACTTATTATTAACATATTATTTAAGTTTCGCTTTTGCATTTAATTATGTTCGTAAAAATATGAATTTGCGTAAACATCTGCTGTTTATTTAAATATACATTTTATTCTCATGTTTACTGATAAAATCTAGCTATTTAACAGCAGGACGAAAAGGCGCCTTACACGCACATCAAACCGAAGCATCTCACCTAAAGCAAATAAAATTGCCATCTGAGAAGACTAGCTAGAAAAGGCGCGAAATTCGAATCGTCCTTAACGAAACGATGTAACTTGGAAACGAACGAACGCTCTGTTCAACGAGGAACGTTTCGTGTCTCTTGATCACGCGTCTACGCGTCATAAATACTAATTCTTAAACATCGTAATCAGCATAGCTAATTACCGTGTATGCACGCTTTAATAACACCGTCTACGTACGTCCAGGTTGTTAAACACGGAGGCGAAAACAGAATTCACTGGAAGAAGGTGTGTACGCGTTTAACGAATACGTAGCACGAGTCTCGTACTCGACACCTAAGAACCGCACCAGCCATTTATATCGACCCAAGTCATTTTACTCGAGCCAATCAAGACGACAGAGAAGAAACATCGGTAGGTGAAAAGCCGCGACTTGGACGAGGGAACGTAGATTTTATCTGGGGGACACGGACCGTGGAAAATTTATCCGTTTTTACACGCGTTATTACCCACGCGGTCGGTGCTACTCGAAAATGCGCTTATTAGCGACCGGCTAATCGAGCCGCACGTTCGACAAATGAAAACGGTGCCGGTTGGCGAAACGTCTGGATCCAGCCAGTCGACTAATCGGCTAAAATTGCTCCCCCACGGTTTAATGCCATTAATATGCCGATATTAAATGTTACCAGACGCGAAGGCGGCGGGTGGATATTACGTTTGAAAGGTTTGCGCCAGCGATAACCGGAGAATCTGAATGTGTATACGTGCGTACGTATAAGGCTTGAGTATGAGCTTGAATCTTGAAGGAAAATATACACAGAGGAAGATGGAGGTTTAATTTGTCGAGAAAATGTTTATCGCGTGTGCGAAGAAACGAATTTGTGTAATGTCTGGAAGAAAATATTCGGAGAGAGTGAAGATTTTGTGCATTGAAAACAAATAATATTCGCTTCTTAAGGAGATTTATCGAGGCAGGATAGCGTCTAGAAGAAGATCGAGATTTCAAGATATCAGAGATTTTATTACGGATTATCCTGTTTTTGTTGGTAAATTAAATTGCAGGAGAGAAAGATAAAAGTTTCTGATCGATAATTTATAGGTTGTAAATGTCGCATTGTAACGTGCAACGATATATAATACGTATTTAATAGACAGAGCATAGAACCCCTAGTGAACGGAACAAACTTTTATTTTTAGTTCAGGATTATTCAATCAGACTACAAATAATAGGATATTACGAATTCTTTACAGAGATATATAAAAATATTCGTTAATACGCAAACAGATAAGTAAATACACGAATCTTATACAAATAAAAATTTACACAATATTCGTTGATGCATAAATACATAGATGTACAATCTATTTTCTAAAAATCTATTAGATATGTACATATATTCACTGATGTATCAGCACGTATAGCGCATAAAAATGTACATAAAATTCTTTTATCGTCAAATTGTGCAACGTGCTCGTTTAAACATATTTACGAGTAGATATAAAATATGATTTTGTATAAATCAGCGTGATGAACCACGGCCTCGATAGGGTTAACTAGCCGGGTCACCGGAAATATCGTTGGTTCGGAGGCTCGCAGACGATCGAGTGACCGCGGATCTCGTGCCATTTTCGCTGAAGGTCGCGTCGAGACGTCGCGCGCGTACTCGCCGCGCCACGAAGGAGGTGTCGCGACGACGCGACCGACGAAGATTCGAATTCTACCCTCGTCGAGGCTTCTAGAGTTCCAGATGCCGGCCGACCGAGCAGAAACGCTCACCTTCTCGGCGCTGTTCGAGGGTCGCGAGTTAGAATCTTAGAAATTCTACGCGTGTAAACGCGTATACCTAAGTATTAGGTTGTCACAGAACTTTCTTCCGTTTCATAAGGAAATAATAGATGCGCAACATTTTTTGTTTTATATTATTTTATCGAATCAGTTTTCTTCTATTAAGATAAAAGCCAGAACGTTTGACAGTCCAGGTCTCGTGTTTTGTACAAAGACGCATTGTTGTAAAAGGCAGGTTTGTAAAAGAAAACAACCTAATACGTTGCTCTGTCTCCCTCGCTCTTTCTCCGTTCGCGTGTCTTCGCGTCGAATTCCTTTCCTCTTACGTAATAATTTACGATATATAAAAATATGAATACATTGACGAGTTACAAGTTGCAGATTATGGACTTGGATTTGAAGATTCGTAGGATTTTATGCGAAACACAGTGATCGAGTAATTTATAACTAGAAAAGTTGCGACGATGTTGTTGTTCTCATAAGGATCATTCAACAAAAAGAGTTTTCGAAAGTATGGCTTTCTTCGGATTGTGCAACATGTGGCATATTATATCGGTCTAAGTACAAGCACAACTTTCAATTCTCACGTACGTAAGTACAAGCTGCGTACAACCGTAGAAAAATGAAAAATTCTTCGGTGGTTTCATAGTTACGATACTAATTTACAAATTGCCATTGCAATACTTGCAATAATTTATCGGGCTTCTCAATGTTTAATATTCCTCGTAAATTTCAGTCGTTTTATTACCAAAACATCTCTATGTACTGTTATATTTATACTAAAAGAATTTATTAACATTCATAGCTTGTATCTTCTAACTTGTACAATTCTTTTCCGCCCCTCCGAATATTTTGTACGTGAAATTTGTTTTGCTCTTCTCATAGAAGCGTGCCATCGATTTTACGAATCGAATGTCGACGACCGTTCGAGATATAGATATTTCACTCGATTGACCGGTGTCAGGATCGCGAACGAAACGCGCAGATGAAATCGGTTTTCGATTTTTGGCGAACTGCCGCGAAATAAACGTTTCACAGCCCCGCTACGTTTATATCCAAACGAAAACGTCGCCTCTGGTGACGCTGTATGTCGAAGGGTTGTTTACGATACTCTGCTCACAGTGTCGCGCACCACTTTCGCGAAAACCAAATATGAATTTTTTTTTTATTTTTTTCTTTCCTTCTTGATGGATGGATGTTTGGGTCGCCGACAAGCATTTACTTAATTCTTGCAAAAGGATTTCCGAAAGATCGATCGTGTTTGAGCGTTGGAATTGAAATTTTTGTTTATCCGTACGTATATGATACGTTTGAAAGATTAGACTGCGAATTGTCGAGTTCAGTTCCACTGATCGTTTCAAAGTTTCATTCTATCCGATTTTGTTGAAACGTTTCGTTATACTTCCAACTATCTATCCATTTCGTCTCATGGCCGTGTGCTTCCGAAATTTCCAAAAATCTAGCTCGTAAGATCGCGGATTGCATGTATTGAAAATACACTTGCGAAAATACGTAGAATGTACACGATACACGAAAATATATAAAAGTGCATCTACCTATTGTAATATTTAATCGATGAAATAGGCCTCTCTATTTAAATCCTATTGTTTAAATAATTTTCCTCAAAATACGAATAAATCGAAGCGGGGATGTACGTTAAAACTGAAATGTTCGATTTTCAGGAGAGCGAGATTTACCAGAAGTGTGTGCGACCACCACCAAACCGGACGGTGTTCGACAGCGAGAGCCCTCCGCCTTACCGAAGCCAGTCCGCGTTGCTGGACGCGCCGGATCGTATAGTTCGGTGCCACAGCGCCGGCAGTTCCTTGTTGAGGGTGTTCCGGAAGTTCCCTAGTCCTGGGAGCTCAACGCCTGCCGTAGTGGTGCCGCCGCCGCCCAGACGACCTACCTTGTCCAGTTATTCCGAATCTAGTAGCAACTTGAGCAACCTGTCCAGCCTAACGATGGTTCCCTGCGAGACCGACGAGAGTCAGCAACAAGAACAACAACAACAGCAGAAACAGCGCGTCTGATCCGAGGCACGGCCAAGAAGAAGAGCGCTTGAGGTCACGCAGCAAACAAGTTCAACGACGTCGAATAGCAGCGAGTTCCTCGAGGTCGACGGACGACGGAGGATCTCGTGGAAGAGGCGACGAGCCATTCCAAAAATCGTGGCGGGACAAGGAGAAGAAAAGACAGAGGAACGGGTCGACGACACACGGCACAAGGACGCTGCTGTTGCCTCTGACACTGCCAGCAAGGTCGTCGTACTTGTTCTGCCCTCCTCGAGAATTCTCGACCCGTCGAGGATCCCTCAAGACTGACTCGCAGGAGAAACGTTCGTACGGGTTCGGCCAGCTGACGAATACGTTTACCACGTTGTTACTACGGTCGTGGATCGGCTGCGCGGAGAATCTCGCCGACAGATAAAAAACGCTACCACCTGAGAGAGGAGAAGAGAAGATGAAGAGAAGAATTTCATACAACGATCCTCCTCCTGCAACATCCTACTTGTACCACCGCCGCAGCTGTAGATCCTCCTTTGGACTGCACAGCTTTGGATGGTCCTTCAGCTTGGTTTTTTTTTTTTCTTTTTTTTTGGAACAGCGTCCTCGCCCGGGGGCTGATGAAGATGAAGAGAGAGAAAGAAGGAGAGAGGAAGGAAGAGTGCTGCTTTCGTGGGTCTGTTCCCTTCGGTGCTTCCGGTGCTCGATACCTTGCGATACATCGGCCAGTCTCTAGCCTAGATCTCAGACGATTCCAAAGTTATTTAGAGACAAGGTTAGTTTATTAACGCAGCTAATGAGATTGGATAAGGGTGAATTGAGGGTGGGCCGTTGAGGCACCAAACGAATCAGTCGAGGCGTGTACGAAAGCAAGCAACGGATAAGAATGGAAATAAATAGGGGCGATAGAGAAAAGAAAGAAAGAAGAAAAATACTAAGAGAGGCCTATGAAGAATTTAAGAAAGAATAGACGCAAAGGTACGATCCGTAAAGCAGCACCAGCCACAAGTAACGCAGAGAGTGACACGTTTTGTTCCTGGGGGGAAAACACGAGACACCATGAAGCAATGTACGTGATAGGAAGCTGGCCATGGAAAATACACGATGTAGCAATTAGAAGCCGACAGAGTTTGCTGCCCGTTTGCTGCCGACCCAAAACGCGAAACCACAGACCAACGGGACGATATTTCTCATCATCGAGTTTCGTTTCGCTGCGAAAAAGACTTAGTAAATTATTTATTGGCGATAATTCGCGATGGAGCGTGTCTTTGTAGAGAAAGAGAGAGAGAGAGAGAGAGGCACACGACGAAGCGGAGAAAACGTGGAGAAGCGGACAACGCCGCGACACACGCTAGAATAAAATGAATGTATCCGCGTGTGAATGATTCGCGTCAATTGTTTGCGTTTCTGTGTATGCATGTATGTATGTGTGTGCGTATGTATGTATGGTATGTGCGTGTGCGTGCGTGAAAATACGTGGAGCACGTATCCGTGTGAAAAACGGGTCCAGAAGTGACAAAAGAAACGGAGAAAGATAGAGGATCGAAGAAAGGGAGGAAGAGCGTGGTAATATCATTGAGAGGAACGCGTGACGCGAAGGGAGAAAAGGAGAGGGATTTTCTGAATGACTGATGCGGCGCGATTCTATGGAAGGCTGTGTGTAAATGAAAAAAAGAAGAAAAAAAAAAGAAACGAATGAAAGGAAACCACAGAGAGGAAAAGTAGTGCCAAGAGCGTTAATAAAAAAAAAAAAAAACAAAAAGATGATGATGATGATGATGAAGAAGAAACTCTGTAAATATTAGGTTAGGTAGTTCAATATCGATATAATTATTACGACTAAAAATGATATGCTCTATATACTTGATTAAAAAGTAATAAACCTTTACACCACGCATAAACACGAGTTAGACGGGCCGTACGAAATCGCCATGGGACACGCGTTACGCTTTTCGACGAGGCCTCTGTGACATTTCTTCTGAATGCGAAAGAACAAAAGAAAGAAAGAAAGAAAGAAAAAAAAAAAAGAAACGAAACGAAACATTGAGAAAAAAAGAAGAAAATCGCTCTCGAGCATCACGATCGATCCTTCGATTTCTGTGATCGGGAAACAAATGAATAGAGAGGGCAAAAAAAAAAAAAATGATGACTTCGTCGATCATCCAGCTTCTTTCTTTTTTCTCTCCGTACAGGAAGAGGGAAGAGAACGCTTGATCGAAGCTTTCGGGATATTTTTGAAAGAACAGATCGGTATTCACGTTTTAGTGATTGGTAACGAGTGGAAGATGAAAGAATTGGAATGGGATGATCGCGAGTCGTGGACGAAGAGATTGTAAAGAGATAAAAAATAGAAGAGAAATCGAAGGGAGCCTCGCGATGCTCGAAGAATGTACTGCTATCGCGTCTCGCCGTGTTTCGAATGGCTCGCACGATGTCTGATATAAACGCTACTTTATTATTATTCAGATAGATAAGGCTTCAGTTTTTCGAAAGAAAAGAAGAAATGAAAATAGGACGAGATCTGCCTTGACGACGAACCGAGAGTCGACGACCGGCTTCGTTTCCCCGTTTTCTTTCAACTGCCACCAAAAAAAAAAAAAAGAAACCAACAAACGTTTCCATTTAGATCGCCGTGGAGATTGCCTCGAAAGAACGGTTAGGGTTTACGGTAACTTGTTTAGATTTAGATATGCCTAATGGTGCGTTAGGTGTATCGTTAGACGATTAACTATTAACCTATTAACCGGGGAAGACAAGAAAGTTCACTCGTCATTCAGATTGCAAATTTTTTGGGTAAAATAACTCGTCTATTTAGATATTATCCTCCACGTGTCGTATCATTTTTATTAAAAGTACGTTATAGGAGAGAGACGAAAATCTGAGTACATTTTATTTTATTATTAAACTTTTTATTTTAATATTTTAATATTTTAATATAACATAGACGAACATGAAGAGAGTAAGCGTGTTTAAAATAGCTAATAGATTGATCAAGTTTTGTGAAATACCAAAGGTATATCTAATTTAAAAAGCAATATTGTAATGTATTTGATAGTTTGATGTTACGAAAAGGAATACATTTTAAATTAATTGAATAAGAAAATTGGGAAAAAGATACACGTCCGGTTTTAACGTTAGATCTATCGACATTTAATAAAAAAAAAAAAAAAAAACAATCTGAGACTAATCGTTTCGACTGATTCGACAATTTTACCGCTGAAATCAAATAGGGAGACTAGCTCGCGAAATTATTTGATAAATTGACGAACGAGAACCGACTAAAGATCGATCAAAATCAAATAATTTTTTCAAAATTGTTACGAATAATTTCATAGTAGATTAATAAACTTCTACACATTCGAATATAAGACCTAGGCCTTTTTTTCCTATTCCAAATATTTTCCACCTACTGAATTTTAAAACTGCTTCCCTGTACAGAAAACGGGAAATGCTGACTTATCGCATTCTTCCTCTGTAATGTTCAGTTGCAACGACTAAAACCAGAGATATGGGACACTCGATACCCCGAAATCCTTCGAAACTCGAGATGAATTTAATTTCGACTAATAATAATTCAATTGAATTTATATTTAGCCTTTAAAACTCGTTTTAATCGGCAGGATTTCATCGATAAATAATTTGATATTCGGCGAAAAAATTCCCCAACTTCTTACCAATTGTAAGATAAATATTTCTTCGAGATCAAAGAAAATAAAAAGACATTTCTAATTTTGAGAGTCGCGAGATCTCAGTTTATGCAACTTTTCGGAGTTTCATGGCTCAAACGAAATTCATTCGAGTTTCGCTATCTACTCTAAACATCAAATTTCGACCCGCCTCTAACTAAGGTCCACCTGAACGAAATCGACGCATTTTTATTAATTTTTCGTTTCGCGATTAAACAAGTTTCTAATTAATGGAGAACCCGGTTAACAGGTTAATTGGGCGTGCCGTGGAGTACGCCATCGACACAGTGTTCCTGAGAACCTTTTTCTCGAAAAAAGGCGGAAAGTTTGGTAAAGGGAAAAAGAGAAAGAGAGGGAAAAAGAAAGAAAGAAAATTATTTTCTATGCTCCCGGATACCTGCACGTACCAAATAGATTTCTATCGATTTTGAAACTCAGTATCGAAATGATTTTTTTACTCGATAGCCATGACATTGTTAATTTAAGATAGACTTTCGTAATCGTTATAATCGCGTAGACGAAAGTGACATGGAAGCTTTAAGCGAGAGAGAGAGAGAGAGTGAAATGGTATGGCGAATTTAGTGTTTTCCTACGATCGAAAGAGACTCACGAGCGTAATTTTTTACACACTTTGATATTTTTCTCGAAATAAAGGGACAAAAGGGAATACGTAAAGAAAAAAAGTAAAGTACGAAAGAAAATAATAGTATTTTTATTGAAATTATCTTTCAAACGTAGACAATTACGCATCAGCTAACGCTAATTTTCTCTTATAAAATAACGATTCACCAGAAAGGCCTTCGACACCTCGACAAAGTACAATCTTCTTACCAAATACAAAAATACAGAACCACCACGGCAATCTGATAGAAATAAAACTATATTCGAAGCTGAAATTGTACGCGCGTACAATTTCAGTGCATAATAATAAACCGAATGGATTCTCCAAGGAAAGGAGGAATGAAAAATGTATATTTGTAAAGGGAATTTGTTAAACACGATATTTGGCGTGTAGACGAGCAAAATGGCGGTATCGACTTCGGTTCTCGACCTCGGGACAGAGCGAAACTACTCAAGTATCTCACGAGAAGTCACCAATTATTGTAATCCTTTAAAAAGAGAAAGAAAAAGAAAAGAAAACTGTTTCGACGAAGGGGTAAAATTGCAAACGAATCATCGACAGCTCTTTCCTTTCGATTCTCGGCTCACGCAGGACACGAATCTCCTTTCGAAACTTTCCAAATTTCTGAAACCATGTCTCAAGAAAATTCGTCCATTTTATTCCTTGTATACTCGTTACTTCGAATATTCTATCCAAAACGCTCTATTTATTAATACATCTATATTTAATGTATTTTTCGAACATCGAGATTGAAACGAACATTCGAACGATCCCGTCTCACGTGAAATGAGAATTGAAGAGAAGAAGCGAATAACGAAACGAAAAAGAAACACCGTAGAAGAGGCACGTTTTAGGCGTCGAATATGTATAGGTAAAAAAAAAAAAAAAAAGGAAGCGAAGAAAAAGCGAAAAAGAATGCAAATGCCGATGAAAGAAGCGTACACAGTCGGTCGGTCGGTCCTGTGTGTGCACACGTACGGGAGATCATTCTGCGTGTACGTGTGCGCACAGATGAAATCAGAAGTTGTTTGGAGAGAACCAAAAAACCATGCCCGGGTAGTTTTACACACGACACTCGTGGTTTTTAAACCGCGAACAGACGCAAGCTTTTTTCCATCGTTAACGAAGAAAAAAAAAAAAAGAAAAGATTAAAAAAATAAAAAGAAAAATGTGTTCACGCGCATGCAATATTAGGTGATGAAGATTAATCGTATTTCTCTATGTAAAGAAAGAAAGAAAGATGAAACGTTATTCGAAAAAAAAAAAAAAAAAAAAAAAAAGGAAGAAAACGAGCGCGAAAGAGTGAGAGCGTGGAGTTGAAGGAAAGAGAAAGAAGTAGGAACGAGAAAGAGATAATCGAGAGACACGCGAAGAACGAACAACAGCGGACTAACGAGAGAGAATATACGGTCCCTCGCGATTGAACGAGAGAGCAATCGACGAGAAGACGCGACAGAATGATTGTACGTGTGCCTGAGTGTGTGTACATGGACGTGCGAACAAGAGAAAGAGAAGCAGAGCGTGCAAGAAATGGAAAAGGTACGAAAAGGTATGACTAAATCCAAAAAAAAAAGGGTCTTGTGCAACTCTCGGTTAAATTAAAACGATTAAAAAATATTTAAAAAAAAAAGAAAAAAAAAAGAAAAAAAATTGAGAGAGAATATTGTTATTGAATTAGATCGAATTTTTTAAGGGCCGTCGACGAAGCGGAGTTTTAGATTAAAAAACGTTTAGGCGAATTTGTGAGTTTTTGATTTACGCGAAAGTAAGAAAGGAAGTTTGATTAATTGAACGTTAGCATTCTTAATAATTAATTCGAGGTGTGTATCGTGGTGTCTTTTTAACCCATTAAGCGTGAAATTTCTGTTGACGAAACGTTTCATTTGCAATTTCTCTCCATCGGTTTATATTATCGCAAATTGTTTTTAATATCAATATCTTTTAATATGTTTAACACCAATGTTTTGTAACATTTGCGATGTTAATATTTCGCCGACATTATCTTTTATTTCGATTTGATAATTTCAAAGGAATACAGAAGATTAAAAAAAAAAATACGTTCGTCTTTAATTTTATAAAAAAAAAAAAAAAAAATAAGCGATTGTTCGATGCTTAATGGGTTAATAATTCGTTATGGGACGCTCGAGCTTTCATTAGGCGATCCAGCTGGAGCGACGAGATCGATCTATCGTGGCCTTTCGCTGAAAATCACCGGCAATTAGGCTGTGTGGAACGACGACGGGCTAGCTATCTTGTCGATATTGAAGAAGACGAAGGAAACGTTTTCCATTTGCGCAGATTGCTTCCTGGCAGCGTACTTTCGACAGATTAGCTCGCTGGATCGATAATCGATACTCTGACGTTCACAACAGCTATTTAATCGAAAAGTTACGGCTATGGATCGGTAATATCCTCCAAAATCATGGTCGTATCTTCTTGATAATAAATCGGTTAGAATCAATTATACTTTAGGAAAAATTTAGATGAAGAATCTATCTACAGTGGCTCAGGAAAGTATTCGGAAACTTTCGTGCGTTATGTTATGTTTGTTACGTGAAACATTTCCAAGTTCCATTGACGCTGCAGCGTTGTATAACTTTCATAAAGGAAAGTATAGTAATAATTGTTATAAACGACATTTATTTCGCTCGTGAGAGAGAAACTGGTGTTCCATCGTTTTGATCTTGAAAATCGTCGCGTCACGTGTCTTAGGACGATCTTGAGCAAATATGGATAAAATTCGTGATTTGTAAGATGAAACAGAAAGTTCGTCATAACTTTCATAAAGGAAAGTATAGTAATAATTGTTATAAACGACATTTATTTCGCTCGTGAGAGAGAAACTGGTGTTCCATCGTTTTGATCTTGAAAATCGTCGCGTCACGTGTCTTAGGACGATCTTGAGCAAATATGGACAAAATTCGTGATTTGTAAGATGAGACAGAAAGTTCGTCGATACAATGGTCTAAAGTCTTGAATATCCCAAAATCGACTGTCAGCTGATATTCAGAAAAGATCTTTTTATTCTTTTATTTTATCACCATTCGTAAAGAATTACATAAAGAATAGAAATTCTATTTGTTTCACATTGTATGAACTATTTGTACTCTTCAGACACGTTCGTACAATCTCATTCACTCATAATTTCCATTCTCACATAATCATAGACTCGTCGCACTTGTCCTCCTATGCTACGTTCATACATTGATATATAGGTTTATAAGTATATGATATAAATACTTAGAAAAGATGTGAAATAGCAAAGAGAGAAAGATGTGTGGCACCAACTTATTGGACGATTTATATGGTACGATCTTTAAAGATGGTAAAAGGTTTCTATAAGTGTTCAAATATATGTATATATATATACATACTTTCATGAGCCACTCTATGTACTGATTAGTCCGTGCTTAGAAAAGGAATAAGGAAATTTTCTTAAACAAAGAAAAAATCTTATATGAAAGAAGCTATTTTTGAGCGTCAAAGCGAACGAAAGCCCGTTCGTCTTCTCCTCACCGTCTCCGTGTACGTCTTCACGGAAGTTCAGGTTGATCGACCAAACGATATCGCGCGTGTCCCAAATTGAATATGTATTTGAGCCAAGTTCTTCGTCAACCTGGCCGCTTCCGGTCCATCTAGTCATGCTAAGCCATGCGCGTCCTGTCGGACGATGAAATCGATCTGTCGTCGTTTCATCGATTTTTTCCCGAAAAATGGCGGGGAATCCATTTTACGTAGGCGCGATTTGTGATTAAACGATGTGTTCGGAAATTCTCGGACGATCCACGTCCGTCATTTTCTCTAGCGCGAGAATTATACATATTATCGAAATTCGACGTTAGATTATCGGTTATTTCCTCGAAGATGTAATTATTGTCGTATTGTCGATAAGATTGGTGTGTCTAGTCTTAAATACCACGGCGAGAAATTTTGAGATATAGATCGATATGGCGTCTCGGTGCTCCATCTTGTCCTGTTTTCATTGTTTCTGTATTTCACAATTCTATGAAACATCGAGACAGCCATTTCATGTTTTTGATCCGTGTCTCACCGTGGTATATAATAAATTATGTCTTCTTCCTCTTTTTTCATTTGTTTACGTTATTAGGTAATCAAAGTAAAAAAGAAAAAAATATAATAGATCGAGATACGGGAGAGTTATATTATAAATAAATGCACACAGACCCGCAGACTGATATGGATGCAAATCTGAGAATCAAAATTTTCGACCGTCTCGTGGTTTCTCGGGGACGCAGTGTCTTATGAGGCGGATCTTTTGGTACTCGTTAGAAATCCAGCGAATGGAGATTCATGGTCTTGAATAGAGAAAATTTAAAGATCATGGGTTGGAAAAATTAAATATCTTTGGTAGGAACAAAGGTACCAAAAGGAAAGGAGATGCGTGCGTGCGTGCGTGCGTGCGTGTAAAGAGAGAATGGAAACACGTGCAACTGGAAGATTAAGGAACTAATTAAAAAAAAAAAGACGTAACAGGAAAAAAAGAACCACACTAGCCAACGTATGTCATTTGAATCGAATAATCATCGTTTCGTTGTCGTGATGTACGAGCAGGAGAGAGAGAGAGAGAAAAAGAAAATATGCGAGTGGGAAATTGGAGAATCTTTTTTCAAGGTAATCGATCGATGTTGTAGAAACAGTGTCATTTAAAGTAGTAGATCGCTTCTACCAAAAAAAAAAAAAAAATAAATGAATAAATAAATAAAAATAAGAGTAAAGTAAAAATAACATAAAATAAAAACGAGTCATCTCGAAGAAAAAAGTATGAAAAACGGTTTACGTAATTCGAAAGTCGCGCCAGCCGCGTTGTAGAGAACGCTCGAAGTGGCGCGAGATTCGAAATCGACGCGCGAAGCATCCGCCTTCACGCTCCTTGTCCCTTCTTACGCTCCATGTTTCTCTTCTTTTTTTCTTTTTCTCTGCTTTCGTTATTTTTATTAATTGTCTCGATCATGCGTCGAATCTCGCGTTTCCTTCTAACGTGTCTCCGACTCGCGAGCAAAATAAACGATTTTTTATACAGTAGAATTATACCAATTGTACCACATAGGAAAGAAAAAAAAAAAAAAAATAATGATGTTCGTTGTTCACTGCTCTGGCTTGCTAGTAACAGCAAAACTCAATAACCCGGGCCTCTCGGAGGCTGTTCGGACCAGGAGCGGCGCGAAAATTAGAAAATGAAACTAAAAGACTGTTGACCAATAACGAGCGTAATTCACTTGGAAGAACTTGCTCCGGACAGTCCCCTTCGTGCCCCCTGTATGAATCGGCAACATTTCAACATTGCAAGATTATTGGTGTACTTATCACGCAGTTTTCTACAAAATAAAGAAAACAATTTTGAAAAAAAATACACAACTGTTTCATGATATTCTTTTCTCCCATTGAAGTTGTTGTTCATCGATGTATACAACATTTATCACATGTTTTAAAGTAATTGGTAGAATTATGTTACTTGGAAGATAAATTTTTATTTCAATTAACGAGATTCAATTTGTATGTAGTACCTTTATGTATTTGGAGTATTCACACTGTTTTATCGACTTTTCTCGCAAAGTTGAGCAGTACGTTAACAGATCGATCCACGTGTTCAAATTGCTCAGTCGGTATTTCTCAGTTCTTTTCTAACATAAAAAATCACAGACGAGATACGGGACTCGTCCACGATACCAAGCTCTATGGTGATACATATATATATATATATGTATGTATGTATGTATGTATAATTCCTGCATTTGTCGTGGAAAATCGCAGAGGGCGTAGGAAATAATTTGATTTTTTTTTCAGGGTCGGTATTTCAGAGCGTAAGACATAAAATCATATATAACGTCAAGTCTACCCCGTATTTAGTCAATGATATAACATCTATCCTGCCCCTCGTTTATGACAATACAGATCTATTTATATGTATCTGCATATGCGAATATAAATGAACCGAACGTTTCGCGTAACTAAAATTGTCGTCACGTTCATTCAGTTTTCTCTAACACGTCTATCAAAAACCTTTATAGAGACAGAGTAAAAATTTTTCCACTTTCATTCAGCGAAAAAGAGAAAGAGAATGAGTCAAAATAAATCATCTTTATACTGCACCGGATTTGGTTCGATAAAAATAATCTTTGGAAGCAGAAATACTGTCGTGAAACATTATACGAGGAGAATGTAATACCAATCGTCGAAACACTAAATTTCCAGCATGAAAGATCATTGGTGTGAATAAAACGACGTTCATTGGGCCACAGTCGAAATTTAGCGATTCGACCGCTTAAACTGCTGGAATAATTAAACATTTGTGTACTACTAAATTTTAATATACTAAAAATACACCAGGAAATAGAACATTAATTACATTCATTTGTATTTATGATAATAAGTTTTAACAATAAAATTTATAGTAAAAATGTAACATTAAATTCATAACAATAACGTTTCGACCATTTTTGAACGACCCAATACTTGTAGCATATTGTCGTTATAACTCTAAGATTCGATGTTAAGATCATATTTGCACATTGCAATGTATAATTATTCCATCTAGAAAAGAGTATTAAAAGTTGTATATACAACTAATACGAAGAAGGATAAGCAAAGAAGAACACCAAATACTTAAATTCCTTGAAAGAGCCCCATCTTGCATTTTTATACTACTAGCTTACTCGTATTTTAATACACATACCTAAAGATTTTTAATGTCTTAAGGAACCTTTTACTATAAAATTTAAACAAAAGGTCCTATGTCTAGTAATAATAGATAGTTCTTTTATATTTTTCATAAACCTGCGATACGTTTAAACGTTAAACAATTACGATCGACTCGATAATGAGGAGAAAGAAACGCAGCAAGGTTAAGGAATCTATAAATGCACGAACCATTTTTTTCTAGATGGTTGAACTACTAAATTTCCTTTTGTCGACCATTTGTACAACACGGGAAAAATATATAACGAGGGATGAGGAGGCCAATGTCCTAAACGGAGTGCCTAGTTCTTAGAGGTTAATCGGCTTAATGAACGCGAGACGTGATGGGTAGCAGCTTAACGAAAGTGATGCGATGCGATGGGAGGAAGTGGAAGCTACCGCAGGCGGGTGGTGTTGTTTAAATTTGGAGCGACGCTCGTTCGGAAATAGACGCCTTTCCCTGCTTTACCCTTGTGTACGCGATCCTCTGCTCGCTACTTGGATCGCACGCGCTCTTTCCAATTCTCCTGATACTCGCGCACCAACTGACCTCTTTACGTTGAGGGCGCGCGCGCCGGAAATGCCGCGTCACCCAAACGGAAGCGCACTTTACCCGGCTAACCCTTTTCGCGTTAAGAATACGACGTGACTCTGAAACAACCGAGCAAAATAAAGGATCGTAAAAATAGGGGACTGTGAATCATGGTAGAAGAGGAAATTGAGTGACAACTTCGCCAGAAAAGTTTTTAGCGAATTATGTTCCTGCTGCATCAACTCCTTAGAATGGATTACTATGACTAGTATCTTTGAAGTATCTTTTCTACTATATTTTATATAACTGGATTTTAATACCAATAATAGTTTAATATATCGGCGACTTCTATCATGTAAATACAAAAATTAAAGATTTTCCTGTAAAATAGTCTGTAATACTTTATAGTAAAGTAATGAAATAAGATATTTCAAGTTTATTTATTTCATTATTAAATAATTAATATACTTCACGTTAATATAATATAAGACGATATTATACCTATTTTTCTAAAATGTAATGTCAAATCGAAACACGAGGGTTTTATGAAAAGATTGTATACCTTTTTGAGTGACAAGCGATTAAACGATAGTAAGAAAATCGATGACGCGAAATATATTGATATCATTATTATTAAATAATATGGAGTGTTGTTAAGTTTCAGCAATACTAAATACGATTACAAGTACTTGTTTGAACCTGTTCGCTTAATATTTTGCAAGATTTTTAGTGCCGGTACATGTAATGTACAGAAATATCTTTGTTGAAGCGGTGAGTTAACAAATTTACGAAGACAGTTTCATTGGAATGTGTATAGAACTCGAAGTAACATTGTCTACTACGTATTATGATAAGTGGCAGGTACAAATGTTGCGACGATGAATGCAAATTTATTCGAAATTGCAACTTTTGAGATTTTCTACGTACACTTCATTAAACACTGTCCGCTCTTGGTAACAAAGAAACAATACTTTTGACACCTGAGATCACTAGTATTTCTGTCCACCTTCTTTAAATACACACGTACAATATTACAATTGTAAGAAATTGAAATTCTTCCAACAAATTATTAACATTATTATTTCTTGAAATTTTAATAAAATTATCGAATGAAATTCCAAACGAAGTGGATTATACTATCGTAGCAATTATTTTGCAGATTAAAAGGAATTTTACAGTAAAGTTTCCGGTAAAAAAAAAAGACTCTCACGAAGAATATATAATACCTTTCTTTCGTCTCAAAAAATATCAAACAATATTTACTGTTTCGTTACAATTTTTATTTTAAGTAAACGATCGCTATTGACAAATATTGAAAACTGACGGTCGTTTAAGTAGAAACGAAATGTGCTAGTTTGTTATAGAACTAATTTTAAAAAAAGAGATCTCGTACAAGGTTGCATGATCCAAGATGTAGCAGAGACTCGTTAGCGTATCTGATTTATTTGCAGACCGATCTCGTCGAGCCTCTTCAGTAGTCTTCGAGCACGAAATACGATTCGAAGTAGAAAAGGGTGATGGATCAGACACGTTTAAACACAACCGTCCAGTAGAATATTCCTCGCGTGTCGTTCAACAGATCAAGCGTTGCGACTACTCTCCGCTACGATATTCCGATTTCTCGTGTTCCTTTTCCATACGAATTTAGTTAGTCGATGACACATGTTCCGTAATAATAAAACAGGCAAAATTGCAGAACTAGGAAATTGTTTTGTTTTCAAACTATCGCGTTATTACATTTTCGGTATGAAATTAAATATACTTCCTACGTTATTAATATTTCTGATAATCTCATAAAAAATTAAAAATTTCCAAATATTTTGTATATTTTTTTTTTTAGTAGATCCTGGATATCTTTTATGCATTTTATATATTTCTGCAGCTCTTGATATATTTTTGCCACATCTGGTATATATTAGAGGAAATTTTTGGTAGATTCTCGCAAGGCACACTTTAATTTTAATTCCAATAAAATCGGTTTCCCTTCTAAACTATCGCTTCATCTTTTATATGGGCATCGAGTATTTTCTCAGTTATAGCAACTTTTCTAAAACATTCCATGTTTCCGTATTTGTAAGCGTATAAAATTTTCTATTACAATTTTCTTAGAAGGTCTGACACATTTTTCTATCTTTATATCTTTCCTCTAAACTCCTTAAGCAATCAAGATTATAGGATTAGCTTATTTCTTTCTACTCGATGCGTATTCCAGGAACAGAAACTATGTTCGAAGCGTATAATCGGTATACTCGATCTCCTGAAACAAATCCTTCAACTTCACCGATGTTGTCAAATACGATGCGAGTTGAACGTGCCAGCGACTTGTAGGTAGACAGGATCGATCGATCGGAAGTCGTGAACAAGAATGAAACATTACTATGTAGTTTGTTTTCCTGCCTGGTATTCAGTTCGAATTTATGCATTCGTATAATTGGCCAGATGGCTCCCAGTTTTATTTCGGTGACACTAAAATATTACGGTATCCGCTTCCCCGTGTCATTCCACGTCTATTTTTGACCGGCATAAGTTTCTGGGGACATTCGACTCATTCTACATTCCATCCTCCATGAACTTTCTTTTTCTCTCCAAATTTGATCTATAATCACCTTCGTTACTAGCAATTGAAATGAACCACTCGCAGCAATACAGAGACGATATTGCAATACAGATCTGATATTCAAATTTTCCATTTTAAACTTTCACGATGATTATTAAATGACATATTTCTGATTCTGTAATCTGATAGTGGTTTCGATGCTGATTTTAATGTTACGTTTCGTGCTGACCTTCCATAGACGAGCACAATTACTGCACTTGCGAGTAGTATCTCGAGAATATGAAATATTTGAGTAATATTTGAGTAATATAAACGTACGTATAAAAGGAAATGTACGCTATAGAACACGGATCGGCACGTAACGGTAGCGTCACGTAGCGATCGGTGACGGATAGTGCGAACGGTCTCATTCAAAACGCATGTTTCAATGTTCTGTCATGCCGTTGTCAGTACGTGACGGTCGGTGACGGATTGTGTGAATGGTCTCACTTAAAACGCATGTTTTAATGCTTTGTCGTGCTGATGCCGGTACGTGACGTTGCTGTTACACGACGTTCCCGTTACGCGACCATCCGTAGACTATACGTGTCGTATAGCGTAAATTAATCTTAATTTGTAGGATATTTTATTGATTTATAAGATACAACATTTTGTGTCGTTTATGTGGAACAGAAAGTCAAATTTGATTTGATGGGGAAAGTGAAGACCTGGATGTGAAAGGAATGTAGAAACTGTGTGACCTATAGCAGACAAGGGTAGGGAAAAGGATGAAAAAGTAAGTAGAAGTTGGAGGTAGAAACTGTGCAAGAAGAAGGTAAAGTGGGAAATGAGAAATGTAATGGAAATAGCAGCAAGTCGAAAATGAGTAATGTAACGTGCGTAATGTAAAATGAAACAACTGGCTTGGGAAGCGTAAAATATGAAAGAATATGACACGTAAAACACGAGGCAAGGTGAATCATATAATTTGGGAAATACGAAGTACGAAGTAGAATGTAGACAAAGAAGAATTGCCAGATAAAGAACGTGCGAAATGTAAACGGGAAAATAATGTGGAAAAGAATAAACAGAAAATGGACCGAAGAAAACAAACGTACGAGGTTAAAAAATGATAAAGCATATGTGCAAGCACGTCTGTGTGACATAAATAATTGCAAAAGATACTAAAAAATATCTCGTACGTATAATACGTACGACATAAATGATTAAACAAGCTTGTAAAATAATCGTAAAGGTTTGTATACCGACGCCGACATTAAATAGTGATCTTTTCTCAGTATTCGTATTTAATCCGCACAACCACACGAACTATACTAATTTTTCCACTAAATTTAACATCGGTATCTACATAAATTGCTTTGTATATCCTTCGATGTACCTACTATAACTAACCTAAACGTTCTACGTACAAAGAAGGAACTGAAGCTTGTCTTTAAAAAATAAGAAAAGGATAAAAGAAATAATAACAGTTGCCCCGCGTTTCATTTCCATAGTCATCGCTTCAAACGAGCCGCGATGCCATCGCTAATTGAAATGCACGGATCTGTTTTTCTCGAAGATGCGACACGACGCAACGCGATGCAACGCGACGGAAGCGGTGGTCCTTACCTATTAATATCGAGAGTATATTTCAATTAATTCGAATAAATCGGTAAGCGACACGGCGCGAGTGTGCGTGCGCGTGCGTCGAAAGGAGGCAGAAAGAAAAAAAGATGACCGCCGTGGCGCTTGCGCGAGGGGCGTCGCGACGACCGCCGACGCCTTCTTGAATGAAACCGTCGCAGTCAGTTCGCATCAAGGCGTCCACCTTCACTTCCACTTTCACGGATTTTCTAATTGTCCAGTCGACCAACGGCAAGTGACATTCCACGGTGATAAGTCGTTAGATCATGTTTCATCTTGGCCATCGAATCAGGTACGATTTTACGATTTTTAATCTGACTTGCAGAAGCGATCACTTACGCGCTCGAACTTTCAGCTTCGTTTCAAATCCTTCAGCGATCCTCGCGCCGAGTCGTAATCTTTTGAGATAACGAGACTCGTCGATCGTCGCGATCTTGGTGCAACGTTAATCTGAATTCAATTGGAAATTGAAATTTCTAACATCTATTTTATGGTGTATCTATTTTAGAGATTCGTGTTTACACGTGTAAATTTAATTAATCGTCAGGATTTGCATAACGTACGGCGGAAAAATTTATTGGAAAATAGACGTCACAGGATTGTTATGATAATTTATAGTTTTGTTAATGATTTTTGGAAATTGAAGAAATGATTAAATAGTCAATGGAATCTAGTTTAGTTAGAAGTACGTATTATTTTTTTAATTAATTGTAACATTAGGTTTATCTGCTGTGAGATTAAAATTCCATCTGTATACGCCATAAAGTTGCATGGTTTTTGCCTTATTTGTTATTGCACGATTCCTTCCTTACTTTCGATCCCTTCCTTCTGATCTTCATTTCGATAACTTCGTGATATACAAGTTTCGATGTATTCAGAGCTTTCTTTCAAGGTGATTTAAAATAATTTCAAATGAAAGTTGTAGTAAACGTAGTCTTTTTTGTATCTTTTAATACATTCAATACAATATGTGAAGAACAAGGCAAGAAATATAGATACGGATGCTTTACATGCGCCGTAGATCAAACACAGTTGCCGTCGCAAGACTGAATCCGCGCAACTAGCTAATCTACTAACTAAAACGATTTTAATTGTAATCTTAATGCCAACTAGCTTTTCGAAACTTTATATAATGTTACAAAATTTGTGTTGCTTTTCAATGAAATTAATCGAAATATTTCTTCTCGAACAAGGATCGTGACAGGTGATCAATCTCCTATAGTCTACCAAACGAACACAAGTTTTTCTGAAACAAATCTTCCAAGAATTCGATTATGCTTATCCTTTTCTCTGAATTTCCATTACGATATGAATATTTATTGTCGTCTCAAGACTACGCCTTAACCCATCGACTGCTACACGAATATCTTTTTTTGAGAACTATAACGTTTAATTTTTGCAAGATATTATATCGTATTTGTAACTATCTTCTCTCGCAATTTTGCGTAAATCATTCGCATTGTTGAAAATGTTTCGAGCTGAATGAGATTTATCATTTACTTGCTACTATCCTAAGAAATCTAGTAACGTGGCTCACCGATGGCCACTGTGGCATTCAACGTGTTATTTTGAATTCTCGTGCATAGTAAACGCAAATTGCAGGTTGCAATAATTTAATCTGATCACGACGATATCTACGGATATTCGTGGATATTCGTAATTGCACGTACTAATGACTTCTTCATTCTTGTCGTTACGTTTCTCTCCCTTGGTCCAGCGATTTTATCATTCGTCGCTGTGTCTTTAAATAAAACCGATTTACAAACACAACTTTCATACAATAATCGTTTGAGAATTGCGGGACTAGTAAAGTTAGTTTTAGAACACGTTCTAAAGATTTGAAGAATCGATAACGATAAAATGGCTCGGTTTTCTCGTATGTTTTAAAGAGAAATTTATTCGTGTCAGTGGAAGCTACTTTGAAATCGAGAAACGTGATCATTGACTCTTTATGTTTGGAAAATCATTCTGAACGTGTAATTTTTAATTTCGATTTAAAGCGTTGCCTAAGAGTTTCACAGCGTTTATGATTTCGTTTGGTTGATCGAAAGAACTTGATATTTCATTGATTCTTTAATTCCGTTGTTGTGTTTAGTTTAAGGCCGTATTTAATGTTAAAAATTATTAATTATTTATTATATTAATTTACGGTAGAAAGATACGAAAAGCTTGCGTTCTTGATCTCCTAATTTCTAATCTCAAAAAAGGTACAACGTGTTTTCTGGAGGTTCACCGCGACCTCGCAATTATTTTTATAGGAACCTTCATCACGATCGTTTATTTTGTTATTAATTATTAAATATTAGGATAGAATTATGTAGTTACGAAAACACTGTCTTAAGACGATATATCACTCATACATTCAATAAGAAATCACTAATTTAACTATAGAGAATAATTATACCTATTGTATAAACAAATCGTTTAACATAATTTCTCCTATTTATATTTCTATTTTACTCTATTTTTATCTTGCTATTATTATTCATATTTATTTGATTTATATATTTTACGCAAGTGAAATGATCGCAAAAATTTCACAAATTATCGATGAATAAACTTTTTCATCAATTTTCGCCCGATATACACGTAATTTTATCGGAAAATCGGATAACGAAAGAGATCGTTGCAACAGAGAAGACGTTCGAAACAGACCTATCTGGATATTTTCTTTCCGGACGATGCCGCGGTTGGCCGAACGGATTTGCAATTTCTGCGGCAGTGTGCGCCGCGGCGCCAACTCAAACAAACTGAGCGTCGCGGCTGCAAGGAGACGCGTATCTGGGAATCGGGAAAGAACAAACAATTCCAAGCTTCGAGGAAAGCCAGAGAGGGGAATTCTCTGCGTGTGTTTGACGTTCGCTAATATCTTAAAAAATCTTGCCGTTGTCAGTAAAAGACGAACTGTCAGAAACATCTTGAAACTCGAGTTACATACGTTGAATCGGTATCGAGTTTTTCTTTGATTTTCCAATTGATTTTGTAGATATTGCAAATTCTGAACTCTAATATTAAATTTCAAACTAATTACTTGCAGAATATTCACTTACATCTATATTTACAAAGAAATTATTAAAATATTATTTCTTTCTATTCGATTATCTCCATCTATTAACGTAACGAGTTTCTTACAAACAAACTGCGTGTCAAATGTATCGATCCGAATCTTGAAAGCACTCGGTTTACGTTCGAACCAAATCGCTGATCTAATTAGCATATTCTCGTTAAATTGGCTAAATTCGGTGCATTACAGCTAATTCTACAAACAATACCAACAATTTTAACATCTACTAATCAGCCTAAAAACACAAACAAATAACGCCTAAATCCAATTCTCATCTATTGAAACATTGTTGCCTGGTAAAGAAAAACCTACCGTGTGATAATAAACCATAATAGTAATAAATAATAATGAAGAAACAAAATTTACATGAAATGAAATTTCACTTGTTACGAGCTTTAAGGGTTGAACATCTAACAGCCCATCGGTCAGTTCACGTTGTACATTGGTTATTAGTCGAACGAGAGAGAACCGTGTAACGCAACAGCTAATTAACTTCCCACGATAAATAGATATGGATCCCCGTATAATTATACGGTCAGAAACAATCGCCATTAATGTTGCCATCAAATTGCCGTGTTACGAGCTTCCTAACAAAGACGGGGCGAGAAATTGTTGAATCGTGAAAAGAATCTTAGAGTTGAACTAGTGTTACGTCAGACGCACAAATTAACGGACTTGGTTGACCGCTAATTGTTTGGACACCCGTTTGCCGCTAGCGGAATTGTCGAGTTAAAATACGACCGACACCTTACACTCGCCTTCGCTCGTATATTCGACGATTATCGTGTCATTATCGCGCTATGTAATGAAATCAACTATGGAGATCAGCAATTGATTTTTGTAATTGTACGAACTCAACAAATTATGATATCTTCCGAGGAAGAACTAATTGGACGCATTATGTGATTGCGATTCTTTGCAAAGGTCCGCTATAAAAGGCAATTAAAAGAATGATATAAATCGATGTATACAAACTTGCGCTTAATTCTTCGACTATTTCTACGAGAGAATTTTAATTATTTTCTCTAATATCCTGTCCACGTAACATCGAACGTTGCTGGACATCATGTTCGCTAACTCTGTAAATTAGAAAGTAAAAAAAAAGACACTGTGTAAACTGAAATGTACTTTGCGTTAGAATTTATATTTCTCGCGCTATCTTCTCGTAAACTGGAAAATAGAATGCTCCCTCTGATCAATTTAAATTCGAATGGTTTTGATATAATATATAACCAAGTTAAGTCGATCTTGATCCATCTTACTCGCCTCGTAGCCTACCAGAAACGCCCATGAGGCATACGAGAACACTTCAATTTTCATCAAGCGATGCTGTCCTAACCATCGACTGTTATACGATTTTCCTGGCTAACTCTGCGTTCGTACTTCCTCGTATCTCTTCCTACTCCTCCAGATTTCACGCCGCAAGTACGATGCGACGTTTGAGAACACATCAGGGGCGTTTCGCTTTCAACAGCAGCGATCAGCTGTCTGCCGCGCGACAGCTATCTTTGACGGTTCAACCGGAAGTCGTTCCATGTCTTCCGCCATGGCGGAAATCTCTGGCCGTGCTACCTGGTCGAACGAGGTTTCTCGGAAAATCTAATTCAAGCGACTACTTTTGCGCTTCAACGTTGCGAGGTCCGCGTCGCAGGAAGTGGCGCTCGCGCGTCCACGTTTCAGCATATTAAAGGTTCATAGAGGGAGCCGCGCGGATATGACTGAACGTTATATAAGGCGGTCTTAATATAGCAGGAACACTCTCTGGATCTTAGCCATGTAGCTGGTAGCCGCACGTAGCGTGCATAACGCATGGACGATGTTTGGAAAATGGTACAGCGCAAGATGGAAGGAAGAGGAAGGGAGGGTAGATGCGAAGTAGAAAGAAGAAGGGTGAAACAGTTGAACAGATGCGCGGTTTTTTCACTCTTTACGATAAGAATTTTGTTCGATTATCGGAAGATTAAGGTTTAATTGGATTACGATGGATTCAGAGTTTATTAATGTAAAGAAGGAAACGAATCCTAAGGGGAGATTTATTTCGTGCGCTGATTATTATAACGAGCACTTTACTTTGAATATTTTGGGTAGTTTTCGGTATTAAGTGGATTCTGTATATTTTTGCACCATTAAATTTCCTGCGAGTGCATAAATATCCGTAGTGTACACATATTTCCTGCAGTTACGTTATTTTTATGGTATTATTTGTTATTCGATTATGTTAAAAACAGATTTAATACAGACGCTTGATGGAAGGGACATCGGTTCGTTTATCGCGCTTCGTTTCTCCGGTCTTTTCCAATATTTCATTCGTCGTTAATGATTCAAAAGTTCTTTAGAAATTTAGACACCGACAACTATGACGAGTAAGATCGATGTTACGTAAATTTATAGTATTACGAATTTATATATTATTCGTGAATACAACTGAAGAAATAGAATCTAAATAGTTCAGTGGAATATATAATAAGATGCAACGAGATTTATAATAGATGTAAAAAGATATAACTTCTACATATATCATATGATGACGAATACAAATAAAGAAATAGAATCTAAATAGTTCAGTGGAATATATAATAAGATGCAACAAGATTTATAATAGATGTAAAAAGATATATAGCTTCTACGTAGATATATCACATGATGTTATAAATGATTGATATATGGCATTTCGATCATCGATCGGTAATAGGAAATTTATGTGCTCTGACAGGATTACGAAAGTGGCATGACTCATATACATATTTTTCATTCCGAGATATTTCTTTGATTTTTGTAAATATTGGAGGATATTTTGCTAGCAGCATCAAAGAGTTCGCTTTTTATAAATCGCTTCACACGGTTGCAATGTAGGTGGAAGTATATGACAGATTTATATATTTCTTTTTTTTTTTTTTTTCTACAATTTATATCGTCATATTCACGTGTACCCTTAGAAACTATCGCGAATGCATTATATTTCTGAGTCGTATTAGTGGAAAATTTATGGACGCTTTGAAAGACTTGTTAAATTTCCTGTTGTAGAGTTTGAAACATCACAATTATTATTTAAGAGCGAGTATAATATTTCCGCAACTGTATCAAATGTCAATCGTGGAGCAGATGTTGGAAAACATCATGCGCGTTGAAACAACGACTCAATGGTATTTATCCAGGTTGTTTAATTTGGAAAATATAGATTCTTCTGGTGGAGAGAGCACTTTGGAGATCGGAATGATTCGTAGCTTGTTCTTAAACAAAAATCCAAATCGTATCTTTAATTTATATTGACTAGATCGTTTGTAATGTAGTTTTATTTAACGCGATATCGAATCAAGAAATGTTGAAATTTTATACGTCAATCGGTAACGACGTTTGATATTTCTCGTTCTATTTAAAAACATCATCCTTTTGACGTTACCGAAATATACGTTAACTGGATTACGTTATCGAAATTGTAAACTTAGCAGGAGTTAAAGCACTCGCTGAAATGTTCCATCTATTTTTAATGCCACTACAAACTTTTTCATTTCTCATTCGACACGCTTTGAAGCCAGCGGCCATTATATCGTTAGCCTAAAACGTGCCTACGGCTAAGTATACCACAGAAATATTGTGCTTTGCATAAATCAAGCTTTGCTAACATCGACTTTCAATTCTATCGAATCCTTCCAGTCTTAATCCTAGATGTCTTTACTTTACGTACTTTCCTTCTTCGCGTATCTTGGTTCTATAGAATTCGTAATCCAAGGAATTCCTCACCGAGCCACAACGTATTATATTAAGATATCAACGATTTAAAATTTGTATCGTATCGGTAATTTTCACAAAAGGAAGGGAAATTATAGTTTTACTAAAATATATACGATTATATAATTATTTTATGAAATTTTTATTTCAAGTCTCTCGTGGCTCGATTGTTGGAAATCTTAGCGGAAAAGTTGTTGCGCTCGGGGGAGGGCAAACTGGTTGCGGCTTTGCAAACTCGATTTCACGCGGCATCATGTGAATTTCAGAGTTAAGGTTAACCGCATTCACCGCACGCACAAATAGAATTACAGTTAATCCACACGCACGGTGACACGTCCTGAGGGTGCAACCCTTTACCTAGGCCAAACTCGCGTCGACATAGCGCGGCGCGACGATGATGCGAATTTATGATTGCAAATCCTCGACAACTTTCAGCTGCGCTTCCATATCACCAGTTGGTCGTGTTATAAGTGAAAAATGGAAATCGTTCGTTCGATTAAATTGCTCTACGGCTTATCTATTAAGTGCTCTCGTAAGTTCTATTTATTTTTTACTATCGATTTTCCAAACTTGTCATTATTTTTCATTTATATCTTTATCAATTGTCTAACCGTTGTAGTAAAATTTTGTTTCTGTATGCAACGTATCTTACTTTATCAGATCGTTGTTAGAACAACGTTATTATTTAGCAACGAAGATTTCCTTTTAATTTCTTCGATCGGTAAAATAATCCATGTGTGCATTTTCACTTTTACTTCCTTTAATCTTATTTAATGCACAGATATTTGTACTTTTAGAAATTACCACGAATTTTCATTAATTATTTATATTTATCGTAAATAGCGTTTATTTCTTGAAACAATAATACGAAATATGTCTATCGTTATGTGAAGAATAATGATCTTTAATACAATACATTTTAGTCTGAATTAAATCAGCTTCTCTCTTTTATATTTTCCAAACTGTAAATGAAATAGGTAAATTTAAATTGAGATTGAAATTTATAACAAAACTACAAAACAGAATTAGAAAAAGAATTTGAAGTAAACGTTGCAGAAGCTTCCTACAATTCGATATGACGTAATTTGGACGTCGCAAACATTTTGCTTTGTTGGATAAACAAATAGACAGAGGGACGAATTTCCTTCGCGTATGTGTTTCAGACTTGACGAATGTGCCAAGATTCTGTATGCGATACAAGTGTCTGCAAAGTCGTCGTCGGTGAATTGGTGCTCGATGTAGAAGGTAGTTAAAAGCAACAGGTATTCCATTTGCGATGGGCGTAAATGGCACTGATTGTTTTAAATGACCCTACTTGAAACTCGCATTTAAATATCCTTCGCTACTTAACGACTGCTGAAGCTTCTCCGTGGAAATTGTGGGTTAATTATTATCTCAGGAGTTTGTTTTATGTTTTGTTTACTTGGGATAATTTTAACTTTTACTTGATATTAATTGTGTGTGTTCCTCGGTACAAAAGTAGCCGAACAAATAACTTTGTAGCTAATGCGACTGTAGGTAAATAAACAAATAAGAAGAAGAATTACGTAATTAACCTCTTCGTATTTATATTCCTTGTTATCGATTTGTATCTGGTTTAATTGTTTAACTTATTAGATTTTATTGCGTTTTTTTAATTTGAAAAGATTTAGGAAGGTAACCGAAACTGTGAGCAGCGCGTCAAAGGAAACACTGCTATTTAAAACAAATATCTTTCGACGAATCGGAAAAATTTGGGATAAGGTAGCTTTACTTTAAACAAAACCTTCTACGAGTCAAAGTTAGGTCAGTTGTAACTCTTGCAAATTATTGTATTATGACTTGTTTTGAATGGAAATAGAACTATATATAAAACAATTAATAATTCCTAAATAAATAAATAATTATATTTAAGGAATTAAAGGTAATATACACCTCTGTAACTTGAAGAAAATTCATTTGAAAGTTTCTGAAAGAAATGGCAAACAATTAGAAAGAAAAATTGTCTTCCACGGTCTGACACACCTACCCGAGCAAACACGGCGTTTCAACGCGCGACTGTGTCAAAAGACACGAAAAGCTTCGACACAATCTATTGGCAATTTTTCTTTCAAAGAAAAAGAATCGCTGCAACTTATTTCTACGTATTCTAGCAAAAACTTTGTTTCTCCAGGAAGAAAGAAGCTCGAAGCCAGAATACAGACATCAAATCAATAACTTCGCGATGAAAGTTAAACAAATGAAATGTACAGAAGCGCAAAGAGTTGGACGTAACGAGTAAGTTCGTGGAACGAAATGTTGAAAAAGCTTTTCCAGAGAGACTGTTCGTTCACTCGACGAAATTCTCTCCAAAATCCACATCGGTGGTCTGCCATTTTTTCTCCGAAGTCTGTATCACGGATGTTTGGAATTTAAATTTAGCCCGGTACCTTTCGTTTCGACGACTACAAGCGACCGCCCACCACGATTTCGACGATGAAATACAAGCGGCGAGGTCGCCTGATCCCTGTTTCGATTATAAATTTACCCCATACGACGCACATCCACTTAATTACATAAAATAATTTGTATATAATTAACTCCGCGTGCAGGCTTACTAAAAGCGCAATGAACGAGCTATATGTCTCTCCTTGACAGGTGAAATATGCTCGCTGGATAAATGTACCTATACGTTTGCTACTTTTCTCGTAATTAAAACTAGAGGGTGGTGTATATAGAATTTTCTGTCGAGAATAGCATGTTTTCGGGCAACGATGAATAATAACCTTGTGTAAACCTGTAAAATAACATTATGTAAAACGCGTGAACGTTAGAGAATATGTTAAAGTTACGTCGTTTGAAAAATTGACTAGAGCTTTTCACAAATGATATCGTCGTTGGCGAAACAATTGGCTAGATGAATTTCTTCTTGTCTTTAACCATTATACGTCTAAACAATGAACGTAGCATAACAACGATGATTATACTTGAAGATTATACTTCTGATTATTTCAATTATGAATAGTTTTTATGATCTATCATAAATGTTAAAAGACAGAATTCGTCGATATAAATGTCGACGATGATAAATGACGAATAAATAATGATATAATGATAGAGTAATTAGAATGGCATAGTGATAAAAAAAAAAATAATAAAGTGGAATTAAAAAAATATGGATACTCCATATTTGGAGTAACTTTGTGGAACTTAGAGAATTAAGATTTTTAACGATAATAGAAGCATTAACAATATTTCACCATCACCATCACCTTCGATATTCTCACAACCCCTTGCCTGATATTTCACGCCCCACGAGATTCTTCGATACTTCGAAATTCCCCTGCACTAATCGACCCTTTTCATCGCACTGACAACCAAACACCGCGTGACACGAGTACGCGTACACTTAACAAGATCGACTAACCATTTGCAAATATTTCTGCCCATCGAACGTCCCCCTTCCTGTGTGTATTCTATCCGTTTTATATTACCCGCACTACTTTGGTTGAGAGCGTGTCTTTTTCCATGGAAAAGAAACGAATACAATTGACCGAAATTTTCTGTTCTAGTAGAATCTACGTATTACATCGATCGTTGTCTTTCTTTATAAAACTGGGTATTAGTTTAGTTCGATTATTTGTAAAGCATTCCATTCATTTATACAGGTAAATTTTCAAAATTTCTGTCCGTGCAAACGTGCGAGTACCGTGTGCGCGCTCGTCCTCAGGTTCAAAACTAGTTTGCGAAGATCGAATACATCGCAAGTATTAGGTTGTCCGAGAAGTTTCTTTCGTTTTACGAGGATATAGTGGACGCACAACGTTTTTTGTTTTATATTATTTTGTCGAATTACGTACGATCCATTTTGTTCTGTCGAGATAAACACCGAGACATTTTACAGACTTGGTTTTACGTTTGCACGTAAAGGTGCATTGTTGTGAAAAACACGTTTGCGAAAGAAAGACACTTTCCGGACAACCTAATACAATAAACGAGCCCAATGAATATACAATAATTGTTCAAGTAATTACTTCAAGAAAACACCTTTTTTTTGTATATCCGTAACCTGGAAACTACTGTAAATGCATATTGGACTTCGCCCCGGTAATCGCTAATCGCTAATAATATCTGTTGAGGTTATTTGATATGTGAACAGAGGAACGCGTGGATAAATTGTAAAGTGGAAAGTATATTTTAATAGAGAAGCGTAAATACAAGTAGGAATATAATTTGAGCTGGTCCAGATCCGCACGCTAGCAGTGTTACCCTATGACTGAAAGCCCCGAAGCCATCGTCGCCTGTCTACCGTTTATGGTCTGCCTTATGGTCCCAGTCTTTTGTCTATACGCTGTCGATGGCTTCAGCGCTTGAGAAAATTAAAAAGACCAGATGTAGAGTTTTCTTAGAAGTGGCGACCACTTCGACAATATTTAATGTTGTAATTCAACGCTGTAACGATGAAACGAACTGATAAACTGATACGTGTGCGAAATAACAGTTAAAGAATGTACACATAAGGGGTGGTCACGCTATTAGTTGGCAATCGTATGGTTTTGAACGGGCCACGAAGAGGCGGAGGAAAACAAGGCAATCAGCGAAGAGAAGTGCTTCTGGAAGGTCTGCGTTGTTCGTTTTGGCCAAGGAGTGTCCGACATGGCAGGAGTGTTGGCCGAGGGTGTGTCTTTTTCCGCTTTGCTGCCGCTGAAATCGAGTCCGCCAGCAAAGGGGAACAGGCCGACCCTCCCGCACCAAGTAAATAATATTCGATGACAGTGATTTACTGAGAACACCGCCGTGGAACCGGTGCAACTTTCTCTCACCGATAAATCTCATCCTCGATCTAGGTAAGTCGGTGTCTTAGGCAGCACGAAGTGTTCAGCGAAACCACGAGACGCTCCTATCGTCTCGATTTAGGCACATCGAGACGATGTGCGAACAACAACGTTGTTTCGAAGCACGCGTGATTTATGTTCACGTTAAATGGACTGATCATGTTCGACTATGCAGTTTCACGAAGATCCGTGTCGCAGTGTTGGTACACGTTAGCGTATCGAATAATAGCAATCCTCTGATTGGTATGGATTTATATTGATCGTTATTATGCTAAGGGTTGGTTTGAAAATTAGAGTTATACCAATTGGAGTGTGATAAAATATTATATACATATTAAGTCTGTATTCTTGTATCTACTGATATTTAATTTATTTTTGTGCAGATGGTAAAAGCGAAGATAGTTCTGTATTACGAAATATTATGAAAAGATGGAAATCTGTTTCAAACCTTAGAATTATGCTATATTTTTTAGACTTCAATTTGTTACCTACGATGTATGATGAATCAACATAGTGTGAACGAGTCAAATTAAACAGATATAGAATAAATAATTTGATTATTATCCATCGTTTGTGTCGATTTAACGCGTAATTTATGAATAACGATAGCAAAAGATTTAAAAAAAATAGTGCATATGTTCTATATTCTTTATAGTTACATCAATTTAACATGGAATAAACCAAAGTGAGAAGATGATGAAGCGAAGGAAGATTATAAATTTAAAAAGTAATTTGCAAGATTTCAATTCGTTAAACAATTTTCGACGAATTAATTCCATATTAATGGAATAATCTTAAACACGAAAATTTCTCGTAAAACATCTCGCGGCATTTTGCGATGTGAAGCATCGCTTCTGCAACACACGAGGTCACCGTTTTGCGATCTAACTTCCGCCGCACGCTATTTAAGTGATAAATTGCTAAGCATGTGCGAATACTGAAGTGGATTGGAGACATCCAAGATGCATTAGGTTACTTATCAACCGTATCACACTGTGTGCGAACGTTTGATTCTTGCATATGAGTTTGCTATTACGCTTATTTTCACAGAGATTTATCAGAATTGATAGAAAATTTCTGTCTACGTCGTCCAAAATTTCGCACAGCTCTGGAAATAACGCGAACTTGTATAATATTACTAGCAATACGAAAAATCGAATAAATTTTTTATGGAATAATTTTCTTTTTGACAAATTTGATAATACCGTGACGATTTAATGTTGAATTTTCTATAAATCATCGTAAAACTTTTAGTATTAATAACATTGCGATATGGAATAATATTGTTTGATAAAAATTTTATAATACCGAATTTTCCGCAATAAAATCGCCTAATTGAGTACTCAAAAGGTAGTAAATTTATTTTTAAGTCGTTTATCATGATTTCTGTATACGAGAAAAATAAAGGACGATGTTTCTCGCGTGATTTTGATAATAAATTCACAAATTGGTGGCGATTATTGATTTATTAACTCATAAATATAACACAATGATATACCGAAACATATGCGATCGTTTAAAACTGGCAAAGTACATAATTCTTACAGATTTATCGTCGCGTTTTATTCCCCTTCTCCGTAATTTCATGAATTTTTCGCCGTAATACATAACTAACCGCGGCGCATTTTTGCCGCGTATAAATCAAGTTCAACAAGATTTGCGTCACGTTTAATTTAAACCAATAGGAATGCGAGAGAGCATATGACGTTGAGATATGTGAGATTTAAGAGAGACTCGATTTCTTTTTTTTTTTTCAATTCTTAAGTACCTTTACCGTAATGCTGCTACAACTTCTACGATTAAATAGCTCCTATGACAAACGTGAAAACTGATGATCGCATTTAAGAAGATCAATTACAAAATCCAGAAAGTCAGATCACATTTAAAAAGAATGAAGAAATGAAGAAATTTAAAATGTTCGATCAATTTAAACGATCGATTTACATCTATCTTTTATCAATCTGCTATATATGTTGGAAAATCGAAAAGACAACGGTTCCATGTACTTTCCATTTAAATTCTTCATTACGAATCGATAAACCTGAGAAAAATCTTCAGCAAAGTTACAAATGTTTAATGTTAAATGTGTTAAATGTTAAAGCCCGTATGTCTAGGTACCATATGCTCTAAAATATTCTATAAATTTTATTACAAGAACAACGTTATTTTGTTGCCACAACATGCAGTAACATTTTACAACTTTTTCATATATTCTACAACTATCGCCTATTCCAAATAAAAAAAAAAAAAAATACGAAAGAAAATTATTTCTCTATATACTTGCAGGCTATAAATGAATTATATTTGGAGTAATCATTCATTTAAGAATTAACGATTCAAATAACCCTGAAATTCAAAGTTCAAGCTTCGGCTTCTCTTTCCGCTTCTCTGTATCTTTTCCTTTGTATTTAACGGCAATACGTTCCGCGCGAAAGCTCGCAATATTTTTATCGCGGTTGCGAATTCACCGAGCGCAAGCCAGTTTTTTAATCTTCTGTCGATCCAACGCAACGCCTTCCTCCTTGTAACCTACATCTAATTTCGGCATCCGCGTCCGGCTTGTTTATCATTCTATTAATAATCCAAGCTTTCCTATATCGGTCCTTCGTCACGCTCACTAAACCAATGAGAAATTGCTTGGAACGTTATACTACCGCTTCTATCGCCGCGTTAAAGGTGCAACTAACTGCGCTAAGGTGCATCCACGAGGTACACGCACTGACGCGTCTCATATTAATATCCGACACGGATGCACATTGGAACTTTATGTTTTCATGCTTGAGATTTTCACACCGGGAGGAGCAATAATGTTAATAAATACGCAGTTAATGGAAGGACAAATATCATAGTTTCGAGGAATGAGGAAACATCAGCAAGATTGAGAGAATAGCAGGAAATTTTCATATTATTTCTGACACGTGAAATTAGAAAAAGAATATGAAATTATAGATCCGGTAAGATCAATTATATATAGACTATGAACGTTTATGCAAATTTACATTTTTATGAATGCAATTAAAAAGATAGAGCCTAAGTAGGAAATTGTTTCATCTAATAAATTTTATAAAGAATATTATGCTCTGGATATTGTACGTAAGAAATGTTAGATACGTTAGTCTTGTAGATTCTGATAAAATTTGATCACGAGAACGAGAGAGGTTTGGAAGAATCGCGAGTGCAGTAGATTAGGCCGTGCTTGGTCAGACGCAGCGAAGTGCTGATTGCGGTAGCCGACAATTTTTTAAGCAGGTGATTGATAGAAGATATTAGTAATTATAAGTTATTATAAGTCGCATTACGGTCATTAAATACTTGATAAGGTTGATTACAGTTTTAATGAAATTTTAAGAAACTTTTCTAGTAATAAGATGCTTTGGAAAATATTAAATAAAATTCGGGAAGATCTCGGGATCATCGGAGAGGTCTAAAATAATTCTAGATAATTTAGTCAGTAATAGTTAGCAATTCTAAATAATCAATTTAATCAATACCATGAGAATAGTATATAATTCTTACTAGTATTAAAATCTATTTCTTTGATGAAAATTATATTTATAAAAATTAAGTAAAAATCTGTTTCCGCTTTGTCTTCAAGAATATATATAATTTTTTAATTAACGAATCATGTTTCTATTCAACTTCAATTGATTCCATAATTATTAGATACATTTGATTTACAATAATTAATAACTAGAAAATATGTGACGTGTGTGGTGGTCATTTATTACACTGTTCGCAGCATAGCGTGCATGTTTAGTTTCTCCTATCAGAAGCATTTAGATTTGAGAAATTTATGGAAACACTTGATCCAAATGACGACACGCAAATCCATGATGGGCGTCAGTCACGCTTGTAAACCAGAGCGGTAAAGTGCCTCTTGTTGCTCGTTTACACTTTGACGTGTATTTTCATCCACAGTTTAAAACACGAGTGCCACTTACTCTACATTTCTTCGTCTCTTTACCCTCGTCTCTTTTATCTTCTTCGGTTCTCTATGCGTTACCCCTATTTTATCGTCATTTTCCGTTTGACAAATATTTTTCTCCACTGAAGAACTCGTTCTTGCATATGTTTTTTCTCTCTGAATAATTCAGATACATACAATTCGTCAAATATATATATATATACTCATATTTTTGTGAAAATGTATTTTGTACGTATTTCTCTACAAAACCAAAAATTCCACTCGCGATCGTTCAAATACTTTCACGATTCCGTTGTTGTACACATCTCCTTTCAACTTTCTCTCGAATTTCTCTCTCCGCCCCATCACGATTCTCGGAATACGTCGAATTCCCCAACCATGGAACTCATGTCATCGATTGCTCGCATTATATTTACTCTTTGATAGAAGCGTGAAGCGAATATTTTACAAGGGGCCGTGTTCGCTGAGCGATGTAACGATCGCTCATTTTCAGGCTGGAACGAGGTGCGATGTCGTCCAATATATTACTTTGATTAATAATCTGTAAACAGAATCCTTAATGTCGCCTGGACCCGGTCAGAATCTGTTCTACCGCCTAGGATGATGGACCACGTTGTATTCGCGAATACCAGAATCACGAACACGACATAAAGATATTAGTAGGCCAACATCGCGAAACCAAGGCTCGTTTGCCTCGAGCGAATTACATGCGTGATCTACTGTTGAGTTTGGCACCGATCGCCGTTTACTCAGCTGCCCTCGAAAGACAAAAGGCAATCGGACGCTCGACACGACTGCAATCGAGCTTTCGATTCTCTATTGTTGGACCGTGATGTCAGCCTTCGGTATAGTAAGATGCCAATGGGACTGTGATCTTTACAAGGAATGATATAGATCGGGTTAATCTCTTCAGAGTAGAATCTGATAACATTGTATATAAGATTGTATATAATATACGATGATATGAGAGAAATGTTTTACTTCTTTTGTTGTACATTTTAGTTGACAAAAATGAAAAACGATAGGAAGTGCCAAAACATGTGGATTTATAAATTAATCAATATGATATAATTAATATTATCTAGCTTTTTTTATGATTCTTTTAATAGGGTAAATCGTGATCAAAACAGCGTGAAAAAATACTCTTTCAGAGTATAAAAACTCTTCGGTATAGTAAGATGCCAATGGGACTGTGATCTTTACAAGGAATGATATAGATCGGGTTAATCTCTTCAGAGTAGAATCTGATAACATTGTATATAAGATTGTATATAATATACGATGATACGAGAGAAATGTTTTACTTCTTTTGTTGTACATTTTAGTTGACAAAAATGAAAAACGATAGGAAGTGCCAAAACATGTGGATTTATAAATTAATCAATATGATATAATTAATATTATCTAGCTTTTTTGATGATTTTTTTAATAGGGTGAATCGTGGTCAAAACAGTGTGAAAAAATACTCTTTCAGAGTATAAAAAGTCTTCGGTATAGTAAGATGCCAATGGGACTGTGATCTTTACAAGGAATGATATAGATCGGGTTAATCCCTTCAGAGTAGAATCTGATAACATTGTATATAAGATTGTATATAATATACGATGATACGAGAGAAATGTTTTACTTCTTTTGTTGTACATTTTAGTTGACAAAAATGAAAAACGATAGGAAGTGCCAAAACATGTGGATTTATAAATTAATCAATATGATATAATTAATATTATCTAGCTTTTTTTATGATTCTTTTAATAGGGTGAATCGTGGTCAAAACAGTGTGAAAAAATACTCTTTCAGAGTATAAAAAGTCGTCGAAAATATATACATACTTGTGTGTATTATGCTTTCATGGTAGCAACGTTTTAATATATAATTAATATCACTAAAGTTTGGAAGATTTCTTAATAAGGTGAAATAAAAAGACATGCTTTTCCATAGAATGAAAAGCACTTGGTAGCACGTATAGTTTCCATCTGATACCAGAAATGCAAGAAATCTCGACGACAAAGAAACAACCACTTCCCAATTCATTTATCTTGTATTCTTCATCTTTTATTATACCTTGTAGCTTTTCAATGTTAATCAACTTTTTGCCAAAAGAAACTTTTTCGGTGAATGAATACGAATAATTAGGTCAAAGCTAAAGCAGAAGCTTTTCTACTGACTTTTCTACAAAATTCGATATAATTGAAAATTATTTATCCATCGCGATCGAATCGTTTCTTATCGTGAGACTAAAGTATCGATCGTTCCTGAGACTGTACAAAATCTACCCCATAGATTATTCATAGCCTACTTGACACACAACTTCCGAAAGTTCTATTTTAACGCGTTCGTCACGGTAGCGTGAAGCTCTCTATGAAAAGTGACACACGTAGAACCAGTAAATAATGAAGTTCTCACAGCTGTCTTCGCTACATCGTGACCAATTCACGGGACAATTCTATACCGTTACTAGGAACGACTTCCGACGATGAGCTGGGCGTGACAAGAAGTTAACCACTCGGTAGATTCGTCGACGTTTGATTGGCAAGGCAAACACTCGAACAGCGTTCACGAAACCGTTGAAATTCCAAGCATCCATCCGTTCAGAATCGAGAACCACGTTCCGACGCGTGATGGACGGAATTTTTTTAACTTTGTTCTACGATCTCTGCTTGCCCCCGTAACTACCGATCGATCAAGTTTCCACCATTCATTTTCTTTCTCAATTTTTACTTCATTTATTTAATTTGTGTTTGCAAAGACTAGTAAGAAAACTTCTCAAATTATTTCAAATCATTTTAGAGTTTATAAAATAAAATATGACCTACAGTTTTCCCTTTTGTTCTACCAATTTACCATAAAACTATAAAAACAATTAAGCGAGAAAAGATGCAGGAAGATACCAAGGAAAAAACAACTTATTTTTAATCAAAATCAAATGTAATCGATGTTAAACAAAAAAAAAGCGACAATTATATTGCGTCAAGAAAATAATCTAAAAAATGTAATCCAAGATAAAATATACTACTATATTATAACTGTACTGTAAGTATTTCATTACTTTTCCTTTCGTTCTACTAATTTGTCGTCACGCTATAAATACGATTAAACAATGCTATTGATCCAACAAAAGGTTCTGAAAGATATCGATAAACCTAAAACAGGAAAACCTATATCCTACAACCGATTTCGTGTTCTACTATCGTTTTCTTTTTCCTTCACCAATTTGTTATCGTATGTCGTTACAACGTAATAAAAAAATCTCCCCCTCGAAAAAAGAAAAACAAAGAGAGAAATACCGAAGAACCAGAAACACGTCTCGAAGTTAAGAAAAATTCTTTATTCCTGAAAAGCTGACAATTCTCCTTTATGATTGCAGGTCGGCGGTTATGCGAACATTGTCGATTTGGGCAGTGGCTTGTCGTTCTCGTGGATATCTCGGGGACAGATTCTACTTGTTGTCCATGCAAAGAAGGACGGGCAAGATCCTCGTCTGACAGAGACCGATGCTTGGTGCAAAGCTTTTGCTTCTTTCTTGTGTTGCTTGTCACTCACTTTCGCTTTACCCATTTGTATTCCTCTTCGTTGTAAATTATCCGCTACCACTGTATTTCCGCGTAGAGAACAGTCGTTAAAATGGCTAGGATCGAGTTACTTAGGAAAGAAAAGAAAAAGAAAATTGAACGGATGTCGTTAAAGACATGAGTGGTCTATTTGAAATTTCGAAAAAGCAACGAGAAATTCTTGAAGATTGTGCAAACGCGATCGTTAAACGGCCACGTGTTTGGCATGAGGACCTTCTGGCATGGAATCGCGTGCCATGTGCAATTTACAGCTACTAAAATTAGACGTTTCATCCCTCTGCTCGTATGGGGTGGTCAAAGTGATTTTCGATACGCCATTGGTTACGGTTATGGTTAAACTACTAGTTTCAGGGTTCACAGGGTGTAAATAAATGTTGAAATAGTAGTGGAAGCTTTTTCTTCGTTCTATCTAATATAATGATATTTCTTTGATAATTTATATTGATTGCTATATTTTCAAGCAGTAACGTTTCTTGGCTAATGAGAGTCTTGACTTATAGAATTTTGTCATTAGATAAAGAAACAATTTCTTTAAAAACGAACAGATTAAATAGTTTATTTTTTTATAATAACGCTTTATATGTACTTTGGATAATTTATGTTAATCGCTACATTTATGGTTAGTAACGTTCCTGGAGTATTATACAAGTCCAGATTAGATATCATAAAGTATTATCAAATTTCAGATTGACTATATGATTTGAATTCCAATTTGGGTGTTAGAGAGATCCAAAACATATTGCTTTATAATAACATTTCGTGTATACCTCTAATTATTTGCATCAATCGATTTCTAATCAGCAATATACATTATGTATTATAAAATTCTTAATTAAAATTAAAGTTATTTCTTCTATTCATAAACAAAGAAGCAACTTGTTCAAAAACAAATCGACAAGGAATTAAACGTTTTCTTTTAATTATCTTTCAAGCGACTTCCTAAGTAATTTACTATTTCTTTAAATAGATCAAATATCTAAACTCGAAAATTTGATTACTTCTATACGACAAGTTAGGATCCTAATTCGACCAGTGAAGAGAAGCTTCGAAGTCATTTGTTCGCTCATTCCACTTACAACTGTAATTTCTTTCTTTTATTCTCACAGCCAAGAGGCCGATTATTTCCAACCCCTTTTCGCTATTGTCTACGCGCGTCTAACGTCTCACAGTCTGAGTCCATAAAGCAGATCGTAAAGATGTCGAATACGGTATGCGGACATTTATGAGCCTCATGAGAAGAAAATTTCATTGCTAGAGCAGCGTTTCGGAAGTTGAAGGACCGAAAAAAACGAAACTCGCCCAGTTTTCATCATTGAGCGTTTAACTCTGACCCGCACAATGAATCTCGTTGATTCTTATTAATTTATTATTTTACTGTTTTACAAGATTATGAATAGGGATGAAATCAAGCATCATATATATATAGCGTAAGTAATTTTAATTTTAATATCCAAGACATCTCGTGAGGCATTCGAAAAAAAGAATATTTTTAAGTAGAGTTAAACTCAAACAAGATTTGATTGGTTAGACTAATTTATAAGTATTTTGAGAAATATAAATGGTACTTTTCTCAAGGATAATTAGAAATTGACCAAGGAGATCTGGTCTGTACTTTAATCGGAAAAGCGATGTACTATATAATAGCCAACTTTCTGTTTGTTGCATCAAGTTCAGAAGAAATTATTGAAGAGTTGGAATTTACATAAAAATAAAAATTAACGTCAAATTACATCAAATTTCACGAGTTGAGATTTTTTTATAGAAATTGACTTAGATTTACAAGTGCGTAGTGAATTTGAAATCCTTACCAACAACATATCGTGCATTGTGTGTCCATCATTAAGACAGAAAACAAAGGACACGAGTTCGTGGTTTGTGTGATAATTGAAGCTCGTTTCCTTCATTTTTGTTTTCTTTTTTCAACGTGCCCATATATAAACCTTGACAAATAAGAGCAGCTGCGGATATTTGTCTTTCCCCAGTACTACGCGAAACTATAATTCGTGACAAACATCACGATCCACTTACTATAATCTGGAAACCAAACAATTCCTCCTCTACCTTAAGTAGAAAATATAATAAATGTATGCAGTGAAGGAAAATAAGTATAAAATGTACAGAATGGATACATAAGAATACGTGTTTTAATAAAACTTATTAAAAGGTTTGCCACTCGTCTGAGATTTAATCGAATCTTTAAACACCTGCCGTGTCTATATTCGTCTGTGAATACGACAACGAGTAGAAGCTCCTCGCTATCTATTATTCTGAGCGTGCAATTAGAGAAGCACGAATCCCACTCTTTCATCCTCTGTGCGTTTCTATCTCTTTCCACCTCCGCAAACGTAATTTACTTTGTCGTGGCTCTTGACCGTGCAGAAACGATATACATTATTAGGCAGCACGCGTAAGTGCATGCATACTTTGTGCCCTTTGCTCGTCTATTATAGTTACGTCGCTGTTCCTTCTGTATCCATTCGCTCCTTTTTCCGCGTGAGTCATGGTGCACACGCGACAACCGACCCCACAATGTCACTAAATCGCGAAAATGTCCCTTCATCGTGTGTTAAATTGATCCATAACTCACTACAGTTACGAGGTATTATCGGAAAATGTTGGATTTCTTTCGTGATTTTCATTCAGTTGCGTTTGCAATGAGTTTACGATAAGCTCGTGTGTATTCTTAAATGCAATTAAACTGATAATTTCACGTGTATTTTTAAATTCATTTGGTGGAAATGAAATTTTTGTAGCATGAGTTTTGGAGAGTAACGTACATAGTTCAGTGTTACAGCCTTGGTGATTATATCGTGTACCTTTTCTCATTCTTTTTCCATCAAGATAGACGAGCTACTATACTATTAGGTTGTTCGAAAAGTTTCTTTCGTTTCATAAGTAAAATAATAGATGCACAACATTTTTTATTTTATATTATTTTATGGATTTATATATGATCCATTTTGTAGTGATAGAATAAAAAATGGATCAAACATAATTCAATAAAATAACATAAAACAAAAAATGTTGTGCATCTACTACTTCCTTATAGAACGAAAGCAACTTTCGGAACAACCTAATACATGTTGTTTTTATAATATCTAGTCCCAATTTTTTAATATCAGAACACAAATCCTAAAGTTAATCTAACTCTTTATAAGTCAAACTAATCGTGTCAAATTTTTTTACAAATCTTACACTCTCATTATTTACGTACATAATTGCTATGCAATGTGTAAAAAACAAAATTGCTTGCTCCTACAAATTAATTGTTTACGACAACGTGCATAAATAATTGTAAGATCCAAGAAGAGCGTTTTAAAACACATAAATCATCATCATTCCCCTCGACTTTATATTTTACAGAATAAATCAATACAATACAAACAAATTCTGAAAAGTTCAACTATCAATAAACAACAATAAACTAGTCCTACAATTGTAAATTGAAACAAATGATTCGAAAAAAGGTAGTAAATCGATCCTAATCGCAGTGGAACTACACATATCGTAAATCACATCCCCCTGTATCTTGTAAAGACTAAAAAGGTTGTCGTTCCTTGCCATTAAATCGCAAACCCCTCGCACGCAACACGTCTCATTATCAGTGATATTGCTTCGTCAATGGAATCGAATTTTTAATCGCTGTCAAATAACTCGTAAATTAAAGCACCTATATAGCTAAGAGGTTGATTTGCGGGTCTTAAATGTCGTTTGTCCTTTGGTCCGTTGGACAGACAAACATTAGTCTATCATATGCGTTGACGCGTAAATTGCCGAGCTTTGCCCTACTCATCTTCTTTCCACCTATTTGATGTTACGAGGATGATTTACACACTCGAACTGCCCTTTATAAGCACGTCTATCTTCTCCCTTTCTTCTTCATGGTGGCGAATAATATAGGAAACATAAAGATTTCCGGTCCCACTGCAAATCATAATGTATGAGATCGCGATCGATATCTCGAACGATTTGTCATATCCAACATATGTGTAGTTTGACAATATTTGGAATTTCTTAGTTTTTCGTAACTTTGAAGCCGATTTTTGGAATTTCTAAAATTTCTAGATTCTACTTCCTAATCTCTAGTTTTTGGTTTTCATCTTCTAATTTTTTATCTTTAAGCTCATGTCAAGTCATCATAATCTTCGATTCATTCTACGAATAATATCGTAGTCACGTATAATTTCATGTATACAATTTTATCACACTGAGAAGTAAAATTTATCGCGTTTATTAACGAAGAAATGAAAATTATTATTTCCCCTTTTCTAAAACTATGTTCCAACCCTTTCGTAAATTTCGTAATTTCCCTGTTGAAAAATTGTTAGAATAAGTTACAATTAGAATTCAGTTTGATGAAATGTATCTTCGTGTAAATTATCTCGCGAACAAAATATTCCTAAATTAGCTACCATTGTAACGTGCGTAAATATAGAAATATAAACAGTGCGCCAGTTATTAATTTACTTGCAAAACAGCAGGCAAATTTCTTGTAGAAGGATCTTGGATTGCGACCAACTGCTGCGACCACCATGTTTCCCTCATCAGTTTCAATTATTATCAAGTAGCCTTATCCGATTCCTTGAACGCAAATAAAAGAAGACTCACGAAAGAATTCGACCAAAGGTCGAGATAATTTTTTATTTTTGCCAGCTTCGACGTAACGATCGAGTAATTTTGTGGGCGTTTTCTCGAATAAAACATTGTGATCGGTGATGATCGTCTAACTTTATTTAGACCCTTGCGCTTTTACCATCCTTTCTCTTCTTATGCAATGATATAGATGAAGATCACAGCGAAGAGATATGATAGATACAGTCTAGTGAATTTTTAATACTTTAGAATAATAATACTTTACGATCAAAAAGAAATATCTTTAAAATTGTGAACAATGTGAAAATATATGTTTTATTCCAAGATCGAATAGAAAGACAATTTAGTACCATTAGCATTGATCGGTAGCGTTCGTAGATTTGAAAATTGTCAACTATAAAAATTGGAAAAATGTATAATGGAAAATAACTTACATCTTTGGATCAAATAAGTTGTCCCTATTTTTCCTACATTATGTTGAAGTATACGAACTTAAACATCAAAATTAGAAAATCGTCGAAATTGTACTTGTAGTATTTCTCTTCTGTAATCTTAATTTTTTCTTCAATTCGATACAGATTCGAAAAACCAGGAACTTTCTTTGATACGTAAGAAATATATTTCCTTTCAACATCGAAACAAATCGAAGAACATCGACGTTGCTTCATTTTTAACTCTCGACCCGAGGCGAAAGCTTAATTTGTTCGTTCGCCAATTCCCATTTTTCACTCGGCTCGCGTTTAAACGCGATGCAAACACGAAACCCTTGCTTTCTACCGTCTAAGCAGCCCGAATCTACGCTTTGTTTCCAGACAAATGAATCGTTTGTTTGAGTAATTCCTTCGGGCTATTTCGCAAAGCGCTAAGCACAGATTCTTGTTCCACAAAAATAGGCTTGCCGCAACATGTTCCACCGCGCGTGGACAATGCTTGAAACATTGTGTAGATCGAATATCCTACATTTTTAGTTTGTTTCGTATCTCAAACTTCCCCTCAAACTTACATGATCCCTTTCTTAATTTTCAAACACTTTACTTTTTATTACTTTTCATCGAATTCTCAATCTTAACTTTCTATTTTGTGTTTTAACTTGTTTTCATTTCAAAATAATACTGACGTACATATTTACATATATGTTGAGTATTTCCTTAATTCAAACGTGCTTCCAAGTTATCGGAATAGATACAATAGCGAATGGACATTCTTAAACGTTTAGAATCCTTTCATGTCTGGGAAAAATAGAAAATAATAATAGCCTTGAGAAATGTATTCCTCGGATTTAATGCAGCCGACATTTTCGAGATGATAGTTCAAATAGTTCGAATTTACGCGAAAGGAAATAACGAAAACTTTGTTCTATATTCGCAACACTTTTTCCTATTAAATTTCGCTCAAATTTTGATATATAAATACTTTATTTTTACAGAAAGAAAATTTGTTAAATTGCATCCTAAATTTCTTCGAAACGAAGCCAACGCGTTAAAAAGAGAACGTGCAATTACTTCCTCTATCATTTTGCCTATAATATACGATGTTCATTCGTGTAACAACCTAAGGAATGCGTTACGCAGAAATCGGAATGTACCGCGATCTGATTGTGTCGGAAACTGAAGCATCGGAAAAATGGCCAAAAGGGAGGAAAGATAAGTTACGAGATAAAAGGCGAATCCGCTAAGGAACGACAAAAACGATGTAACCTCCTTTGCAATTGATGTTCGTGTTAAAAGCAATTCCTCGATGTGACTAACAAGCACCGTACATATTCTACTTATTTCATTTGTGGTGAATATAAATAGAAACAGCATAGAGACAGCTGAGAAAAGTGCACTTCTTTTGTTTTTTTTTTTAAGCAAAATTTTCTATCATGTGCGACTAAACGCAAGTTTGAAAAGTCATTACTTCGATATGATATGATAGTTAATATTATTCGAGGTGTTTACTACTTTAGTGATTAGTGCGAGATGATAATTGTTATTTTATGAGAAAGTCGATTTCGTAAGATAATTTCTTTTAATTAGAATTTTAAATGAATTACAATTAGAAAACATTTTTTTTTAATTGACAATTATAATATTTTCTTATTTGCTTTTTAACTGTTCTAACAATTAATAAGTTAATAGATGAAGGGATACATCTGTTCATTAGCGCTGGATTTATGAACGATTTCGTGTCAGTGTTAGACGCGGCAAAGTAGCCGTAGTTTATAACATATTCCTGCGGATTGCGAATTTTAAGAGGTATTTTTGTGCAAAACACGTGGCGCCTGGACGAGATACGTTATCCGTATATAAACGTTTATATTCGCAGTGTGCAACAACTGCTAATCTCGGTTCGGAAAATATACAACGAGCGTGGAGTATTTTTCGAACTTTTAACGTTGAAAAGAAACTCGTACCATCAGACCATACACGTGCGTTTCAACTTCATACGATAAACTAAAATTAAAGAAAATTCCCTATTCAGACAGAAGAAAATATTAAGACGAAAGTTGAACGTGGAAGAAAGAGGAAGGAGAAGCGACGTATAAAATAATCTGTGAAAGAAATAAAAATACTTGTTCAAAAAGAAACATACAATAAGATACAACTTAATATTCAATACACAGGAAACTAGGAGACAAATGTTTATGGCTGCTAAATAATTTAGGAAAAATTAATACATTCTTCCTTTCTAAAAAAGAAAAAACATACTAAAACGGGAATATAATATATCCATCCAAACGAGATGTCAACACGACTTTCACGATTTTCACAAGAATATATAAACGAAATGCTTTTAGAGGAGTTCCAGCAAATTATGCGGAAGCAGTCTGGAGAATGTGTCGAAAGTGCGTGTCGTTTCACCGAGAAATCCTTGCGACCAGCTATTTCCGTCCTGGTCGCGGCGGCGTCTCCCCGTGTTCCAACACCCCCACTGAAGTCACGCGACACGTTCCAGCATAAGGGCTCTCATAAATATCATCCGATGCCTTTGGCCGCGGTTGTCGCCATCGCGTGGTGGCCAATCTCTTTCGTTTTCTAGATGGGAGCGCACTCGCGCGATGGAAACGCGCCATTAAGCTGATTGGATTATTAGAAGGTGAAGAAATGGATTAATCATTGGCATGTATCACATAGCATTCACGGTTCGACCAATGAAAATGATCAGAGAATTGTTAAAAGTGGAATTTGGCTCGATATTCTGGCATTATCGACCAACCTTTTCTTTAAGCATTTTGACATATAGGTGTCTTCTTACAATGTTGTTGGTTTAAAAGAGAGATTATGACAGTCACTTGACATATTTAATGTTACTAAAATATGACTGCTCCTCTTGCGGCAGCTTCTCTCACCAGAAATATCTCTAGTTTCCTAACTGTAAATATATATAAGCTTGTGAAAAAGTTGAAAATATATGAAATGTGTGCAACATATAAAATACACAATATAATGAGAGTAATTATATATGAAAAAAAAATATCTCTGATTTTAAGACAATGTGTAAAATAAATCTAAAGAAGATGAAAATATTTGTTAGAAAAGAAGATACCACGAAAGCCACACACTAGTTATAACCTAATATAATCGCCTAACAAACCTAGAAATTACCTAAACTCACTCTATCGACCACCATTAGCCCCATCTCGTTTACTCGATCGGTAATATTAGATACTTGCATACAATGTAATCCCACAAATAATGCAATCCTTGGTTTTCGTATACCAGATGAAGATAAGAAAATTATCTATTGGCAATTGATCAATGTTGAACTTTCCCTTGTTTTATCCGAATTTTGTATCTATTTCCATGAAGTTCTCTATTCCAATTTTACGAAATTCCAATATAGTACGAGTACAATACGATAGGTGGAAGAATGATGCATGAAATGAACAGAATTTCGTAACTTAAGAAACAAAGTAAATTGGTGTTTTAATCTTGATTTATGTTCTAGATTCTAGAAGATCACGAGTTTCATAATTGTATATTGATACTGCTATCTATATAACGAATTAAGCGTCGAGTATTTTACGTATCTGGGTCAGAAGAGAATACGTAATAAGGAAAAACGACTCGTTTTAGAATTTCTACGTTTGTCTTTCGATGTGATAATCGATAGACTTATAGATATTAATACGATCTATGTAAACGGACCTTGAGGTATCTCGTATCGTTTATAATTTTGGAATAGCGATAAAAAATAATACATTAAGATATTTATTATCTTGAAACCTACTAGCGCAAGTGAATCTATCAGAATCAGAGGAATTGATCAATTTTCATATTACTTTAAATAATTAGAACTTGAGAATGATTATATCAATTGTTAATAATACCAATTCTTTATAAATGATTATAACTTTATCCTGCAGTAAGATACGCGGGAACGAATTCTTTTCTTAACTTCACTTTGAAAATAGAAATAATCGACACAAATTAAACACATCAAGGAGAAAATCTAATATATCGTGTAGATAACAAACTATCCTACAAACTCAGAAGCAAAATACTACGTAAATTAGGAATTCTTAAACACAACCCATCTTATGTTTTTCTATGGAATATATAGCCTGGCATACATATATATATAGAAGATGGTAGAATACAATGTAAATATAAATATTTTTTCCACCATCTTCTAAATATAAAGCAAGTTTAATTTTAAGAATCCACAACTTTTATATAAACATAAGAACAAACGTAGATTTAAAAATCTATTGCTCTACAGATACTCCACAAAATTCTCTCTTATAGGCTCTATAGATTTATTTCAAAACTTTCCCAATCTTCTAAGAAAATCCTTTTTTATCCTTCTGCTACTTACATCATTTTTACCATTCCATTTACTATTGCTAAATTACCAAAAACGAAGCTATACGATAGTTGGGAAAATACTTTCGGCGAATTTTTGGTCGAACGACATATGGGGAATCAAGTTCCGCTACGTTCGATCATTTTATAAATACTCGACGGAAACAGATGTCGACGATAAGTGGAAACGACACTGGCCGCGTACAATGTATCAAGCCGGTGTCAAACTGACGTTCGTGCGCTCGCTCGCGCTTTGAAACCAACGCGAGCTATTTCGTTGTGATAGCGAGGCATCGAGCTGGATCTGTCAGTAATTGCCTTGAGTCGTGAACCGTTATTGTCAGACAAACGTTCCAGCGATCGTAAAGATCATTCGGTAGGCGATCTTGAAATATAAATTTACCGACGTGGAGAACGCGTTCACCGCGTGCCACAGTGCCACGCCACGGCCTTTTCTAACCCGTGTGCAAATCCGCAGGAAGTGAACGCGGTCGCCAGACGTGGGTGTAGTGTATCGTGTAGATGTACGTGTGGCCACCGTTTGGCATCGTACCAACCCGCGTTTCTGGTCTCTTAAGCAAGAAAACGAGACGATACGGCGAACAGGATACGCCTTCGAACGATCTTACCAAGCTTTTTAATTGGTAAAATTAATATCTTTCGATGGTTTCATTTTTATTTCCTTTTTTTTTTTTTTTTTTATTTTTGAAATAGGCAACTTGGAAGAATAAACGAAGATGATTGAAACGGATAAAAGGAAGTCTGTGTTTGGGTAAATGTGATTGGTGCGATCGTGTATTTATACGCGCTTATTTAGCAAAGATAATATTTCTATCTTTCTATTTCGAAGATTCTTAAGATTTTTATATCTTATTTTCTTAATTTTAGGTAGGTTCTTCTTTTATTTAACTTTTATCGTAACTTCTTCTACAAATTCTATTAATTCTTATATAATTGTGAAATTCGTACGTGGTTTTGTGTGCGTGTCTGTGCACGTAAAATTGTATCATTTTCCTTAATTTCTTTTTGCTTTTTCAGCATTACGAAAGAGGATTACTTAATCTGAAGAAGAAAAATGGCGCTCCAGTTTCTAAGGACGGACGAACAAACTGAACGAACAGAGATATATGAGAATATGGTTGAATGGATTCAACGATAGCTTCTGTTGTTTCAACCTGACGAATCCCGTGGCTCTTGAGTGCTTTTCGGCACGAGGAATTCGTAAATATTTCGCTCATATGCTAAAATAAAGCGCCTCGTAGAGTGTGTCAGGTCTTGTAAGCCTCGTTCGCTTATTCATCGGTTGTTATATTGAAAATCGAGATCTCCGATAAAATAACTTTCACCGGTTGATATATTTATCATTTTCTTATACATGCTAAAACTGCTGGGGTAAACAAAGTGACTAATTTATAATATTTCATCGAAAGTTTATAAATTGGCAATGGTGAATTTTTGGAAATTTGAATAATATTTTTAGTAAAATATATCAGTAAAAACTTATTTTTCATTTTACAGAATTTACATCATATTCAAATAATTCTAATATTAAAATACACTAAATATCTTAACAGATTCGTTAGTATATGATCATGACGTAATTTATTGACATACATAAGGTGAAAATGTATCACATAATAATGTTATACTTTAATTTCACGGTTCTCTAACGTATGTTTCATGTTTTAATCAAGCCTCATAGTCAAACAAGATAATCATATCCATCGGTCATACTAAGAAACAGCTATGTATACGATTCAATAAAATTCTTACAAAAGTTTCAACTGTTCTACTTCGTTCCATAAATCTGTCCTGATATACTATCCTTCGATAAATAAACTATATTTTTACACCCGCACTAGCAGAAGTAGAAAAATAAAAAATACAAACACAAATACATGTGGCAAACATGAAAATATCGTACCGGTGTGGAACTATTTTAACACTGTTTAAAATTCGCGTGAAAACAAAAAAAAAAAAAAAAAAAGAAAGAAAAAAGTGCGGCACGTGGGATACGATAAGAAATATTTCCATAAATTACAACGATAAATTGCTCCTGGTTCTATTTTATCTGGAGATTTGCACAACGAGTCACGAGTACACGCAACGGTTCTATGTACGAAGACTTGGAGTTGGAAGCAAGAGAACAGATTAAACCTATCACATTTCACGATATTGTGTTCTAACCGAGGCTTAGATCGATTCCCAGGAGGCTTTTCAAACTTCCACGGAAATCACGACATCCTTTTAATGGCGCAAAGATACGTTTGATCGATATTACGACCTGTATTTTCGTTCTACTTAAATCTTGGCAACTTATGCAGCGGCCATAAACGCAATGCAAGAGATCTGTCAAAGGAGAACCGCACGCGATTCGACTATATTCTATTTGTTACATTACCAGAATATTGTATTTATACTTATAAATAGGCCTCTCAAAATATAAACTGATCAACTTCATTTTCTATTAATTTCTTAATTTCATTATCTAAGTACACGGTTAATAATATAAAATGATTTAAAATAATAAAAAATAGATAGAATGAAAATAATATAGGTAATCATAAATTTTAAGATAAATTTGATAAACTGCATTTGAAATATCGTCACTTTTCTGTGCTTTTTAATTTGTAAAGTTGATGAATGTAGCTTCCGAAGGGTCAAATCCCAATCGAATTCGAGCAAACACGATGCATTTGCATTTCAATAATAATTAGTACATTGATATAAAACTCATGTTTGACAGGAGGTATAAAATACTGAATATTATTATTAGTTAGTTAGTTTGACTAGTTCTAGTGTTAATATTATGAGATTGAATGTATTATTAAATTAATACAAATGAAATATTATCTTACTAATAAGAAGTTAGTTTCTTTCAAATTCTTTCAAATATCACACATTTAGTCAAAGTAGTATCGACCTGAATCAATGCATTTTCCTAGCGATGTAAGAGTTATCAGTATCAGAAATAAAAAATTCTATATGTGAAATGGTGTTGTTACTTTAACCTGCCATAACCATATTTATGTATATCCTTACATATATATATTTCCAGTAACTTTCATCATAATTTTTTCAAAATTCAGACTCGTATGTCTAAGAAAATCATACGAGTAATTTAGTCATTTGTTCTGACCAATAATGACATTTTTTTTTATTTTTAATTATAGATATGACAGATGGAACAAAATTTAATAGGTGATATTAGGTTTCAAAGAAGCGATATTTCATATGCAACTAAATGTATCAAAATATCGTAGTGTTATCTTAATATTTATACATCACAGAATTAATAAATTATTAATCTCGTAATTACTCACCACCCACTCATTTCGACCACCAATTAGACGATGCGATAAATATAACCTTTATCTCGGATGTCTGATTCAAACATGGACGTAAGTTTCGAAAGTTTAAATGGCGTTGGGCGCGTAACGAGAATACAGTTGGAACGCCATCTGGAATCGTTGCTTCCGGTATTGAGCAGCAGTAGAATGGCAGTTGCGCGCAAAAGTCTGTTTATTTACGTGTTGTCGATGATTAATTGATCGCGAAATCGCGTCTACAAGCGATATCCGATGAGTGAGTTCAATGAAAACGAAAACGAGATGGTATAGAGGTGAAAACATAACTAAACAGATTCGCTGAATATAAAAGAAAGAAAACGCTAGTGAATGTCGTGACTGTGGAATTCAGCCTATCATCATCGTTCTAACCTATTTCACGAAACATCGTATTCTTCATTCTGGAATTTTCTGACGCGCTGTCAACGTTTGTTTGCCAACAGTGGTTCGGCATGATGCCATGTTCCCGCAAACGCTGAGCACAGAACCGTGCAAAATTGTTACCATGGCTGACGAAGTACTGCCGGCGAGTTTAGAAAAGCTCGAAATTGATCGTCTCTCATCGAGCTGTCCTCAGTAAGCATTTACCGCCAGAAAGTTCATTTAAAGCGCCTGCTCCTCGCAACTGTCCTATTCTAGTGCCTCGAACATTCTGAATTCTATCGTGTGCGCTCGTTCGATGTATCGGTTCGTTGCGGTTTTGCGACTCAATCCATTTTCAACGCGCGGTCAAGGTCTTCGGTTGAAACCTTACCTCGTTTCAAGAGTTACGCGACAATTTCTTGTTTACCCATCGTATGCGTGCATCTTGTTAATTTGATTTATTAATGATGCAAGCACTCGTGAACACGCATTTTAATGATCGTTACTTCTTGTACTCGATGCTGCGAAATAATAACATCGACTACGAACCGTAAGCAAATGTTTACACATATTTCGAGCAAGTTAAAGGGCTCCTACACAGAGTCATCTACGTTTACGAAATATTGCTCCTCGATAATTTACGCGTCAATACGATAAAGGAAACGAAAATAGAATACAAGTGAAGTGCAATGATTGATGTTCGTCAAAATGTGATAACGTGGATTTATTAAATCTTAAATATAATTTCATTCGATTAGTGTCCCATTTTATCGTGGCTTCGACATGAATTCACGTAGTTGGATGCTATTGCATAAGCAACCGAGTATTAAACGTTTACCAATATCCGATTCAAGGTTACGTGGCAAGAATGATGAATCATCGCGAGATGATTTTAAATCATCATATAGTTAATGTTTTTATAATGTTTTCAAATCACTTTCTTGACAAGATTTTATTGAATTTTATTTACGATATACGAATGTTGAAAGGATTATGCGTTCCTAATAATTATTTTTATTCATCGTAATGTTAATTAACAACGCTGCTTTCTATTGTTTCAGTATTACACCTACTGACAAAGTGAAGTCGTCAAATCCATTTAGAACAACAAGTAAAATCGTCAGTTCTGATTGCAGTCATTTATTTCGAAGACGATTGATACCTGTCAAGCCAACGTTAACCACAAACAGTCCCAGAGGCGTCAAAAGCACAACGAATTTTAAACCATCAAAAAATGAAAGAGTACTTGATAAAAATAAGAAAAACTCGATAATCAAAGAGGCTGTATTAAAATTAAACGATATTGGCACTAATTGTCTTAGTGATAATCTAGCGAATACATTGATTAAAGAAACATGTAAATTTAATATTTCTGTTAGGAACTCAAAGATTTTTGGCCATGGTACGGTCGCAAAGGACTTTAAGACACTAAATATTAGTGAAGACTCTAGACAAGCTAAAGACGATACCAGCATTCAAGATAATTATCAAGCTAGTAGTTTCCAACGTGCACGTAGTAATACGATGCCAAGCTTAAAAAGAGGGCCTGGGCCAGGTGGAGGCAATAACAACAATAATAATATTAACAATAATAATAATAATAGTCAATCAGAAGCTGCTGGTTCTACTGGTCAACCTTCAAGTTCAAATACATGTTCGGTACAAGCACGAATATCTCCACCTTCATGCGATGTTACTATTGACGAGCTTGCCAGCTACTTCGAGGAGTTTGTTCATATTCCAAAGAAGATGTCGCACATGGCAGAAATGATGTATATTTAATTATAATATATTGAATTGTAACAGACAGATTTCTTATACAGTTTTTCAAAGACTAGCATGAGATGCAATGTTTATGCATGATTACAAGTCTAAACACTGTATGTTTGCTACAAATCCAATTTAATTTGGTACCTAAATTATATATAATATACAATAAAACAAAAATACAAAAAAAGTCTGCGTTTTTGTAGAGGATTAAATTTAAATACTATTTTTTTTTTTTTTTTTTTTTTTTGTGAAAATGGTAAAAGAGAACAAAGATGTCGGTGTATTTATTTTAAAAAGCCATTTGTGTCAAACTATTTCATTTAGTTTAATGAAAACGTATTAATGTCTTTGTTTTTTAAATTTTTGTATTATGAAATGAAACATTGGTACTAGAATAAATTTCTTGCAACTAACGTATTGTATTATTAAAACTCCCAATTTACTTGCGCGTTTATTAATGAAAGAATAATAAATCATTATATGGATAAAATATATGAATATCACTTGACACTCATCTGTTAATATGATACATAATATATTTATCTGCATAGGCTTATGGTACTTAATACAATGATACAAAGTAACCATTAAATTACTTAATGATAATAAGCTTTGGTACGTAAACAATGACGATATATTGATCCGTTTTTACTTTAGGTACGAGTGAACCATGTTGACGCGCGGTGTGTATGATCTTGACGAAAGCCTAAATGCATTAAAAAATATCCATCTATTTGGTGTGACGACTGTTTCATTTTTTAACATTTATAAATGGTTATTAAGCAATTTCTGACACGTTAATTTCGTTGGTAGCCCCGCGCAATACTCAAACTCTGTATCAAAAAACATGAGGTTCGTCACTATATCACAGATTTATTAAAATTTCATTTGAACGGAGCCACAACGAAACAAATTTTCAAAAGTAGGCAAGTCGAACCGAACAAGAAGGATTCACTTTATATTTTACGAATTATAGAAAGAATGAAACTATCTTTTCATGGAAACTTGTCTCCAAGCCGAGAGACGCAGTGTTCGAAAAAGGAAATTCGAAATAATACAAAAAGGAAATTATATGGAACCATAGTACGTATTATAATCCATACTTAAAAGATATGCTGAAGCTGTCACACGATTTTACTAATTGTAAGCAGTAAAAATAGTTATTCAATAAGAGTAATAAAAGTAGAACTAGCGTTACGAGTTGCTATTTTGGTAATTATGACGACGAATATTTATAGGCTATAGACAAAAAATTTAACTCGAAGATCGAAATACTTCAACTCGGGAGCCTTAATATAAAGCCTATTATATATTTATTCGTGGCAACGAATGGTTGAAAAAACGTTAAAGGATCGATAGCCTTACATAAACCAACTAGCATATTGAGTATACATACTTTGCTTTGAACTACCGAAAGCACAACGATGACAGAGCATTATTGCATTCGTGATAGCTCCATTAAAGACTGGAACATCTATACGTTACAATCAAGTTGAAACACGCAGCGTCTCCCGACCAGAATTCGATTTCAATGCATCGTGAAATATGTCGATGTAAATTTTTTGCTTGTTTTCGTTTTATTTAAAAATCCTTTGAAATTTATTATTTCAAATACAATAGAAAGGATATATACCTATATCTGCTCGAATCTCTAATTTGAATATAGACAAACAAGTACAAAATCGAGATTGTTTTTGAATTATTATATATATATATATAAATTACCAAATTTATTCTCATGTAACAATCTCGTAAGAAAGATTGAAATTTCAATTACATATGATTCGATATCCTCGTGAAAAATTAGATCGAGCATATATAGTCGTCAAATACAAATTCAAATGCAATTGATCTGTTCCTTTTGTCTAAACAATATCAGTCTCTAGATCCAGTGGAAAGGCCACATGATGCCCTTACCAGTATTTAACATTTAAATATACTACTCTCTTCGTCTTGCTCGGATAAAATGATGTACATGCGACAGTGTTGACATTCAAGATAGAGAAAATCAAATACATTACTTTCTATATATGATGGACATTATTTGCCATCGATTCTCAACGAATCGAATTCGTGCATGATTGTATTTCAATATGAATTCTACCAACTATGGCGACAACATGATCGTTAGCGAAAAATCTTGAGTGACCATTCTCCGTGAGAAACACAACATTTTGATCGGTATAAAACGCTCATAGAAAAAGTTTGTTGGACGTAATACAACTACATTTCTAACACTACGTAAACATGATGCTTTTTCACGTGCATTCACCGCATCATACTATCATAGAATAAATTAGTCAACTCACACAACAAAAGTATGTAGTGTTTGCCTCGCTAATTATAGTAAAAAACATTATATTTATTGGTATACTATGTAAATTGTGGCAATATAATGTCGAGTTCGCGACGAGTCCCGGTAAACTTAACCCACAAAAGTATTCCATATTCGAATCGATATATCAATTGCATCGACATCTGTTTGGAATCATTCGTATTATAGTTTGTTATCAGACAACACTGGTTTGTCAGACGTTCGTGCGTCCGTTTCATGAAAACGCTCGTTTTGTTGAAACGACACGATTTTCTTTCTATTGAGCAATAGTTACGGGCCGTACAAGAAGCATGACATTTTATTGCTCGTCTCTTAATATGTTCACGGCAAAATGCGCGTGAAAAAAATACCACACATTCATAGTTGTAACAATTCACTACACTCACGTACATAGTCGTCTTATCATCGCTCGCACTTTCGTACTTATATTCTATCATTTTCTCTCTCTCTCTCTCTCTCTCTCTCTCTCTCTCAGCTTTTATCCCATTCATTCGTTTAATATTTTTTTTCTTGTTCTTATTCGTTTAAATGTTTTATATATCTAAAGTGTCATAATGGCTCATCTTGCTTATCGTGACATAGTTCAATGTACGCCTAGGGACTTATACGTCTAACGATACGTTCCACGGAGGACGACCATGACGAGACAACGATATACGTCCTCGGGATCGAAACCCTTTCTTATCCGAGAAATATTCTTGTACAACGGAATTACGAAAAAAGACGAGGATCTGCCGGTGTTTCACATCCCGAGGAGATTTACAACTACCTTCATGGGCCTATCGCCTAAACTCTACCCTAACTTGTCGTTTGTATGTTTAGTAGAAAATTTACAATTTTTTTTTTTTTTTCAAACACTTTGTACGAGCAACATCGATGACTTAATTTTTACCTTCAAGTAGTATTTCTAGTATTTTTTATTTTATTTTATTTTTTCTTTTTTCTCTCGATAGGTTCACGTAGTTTCAAAAAAAGTTTGTCACTTCTCGTGGCGACGTGCATTTATATAACGTACTTACATATGTTTGTTTCTGTTATTAGTAACTTCTTCTTACTCGCGTCTTAACGAATTTGAAAAAAGAGGTCTAAATTAATACAATGACGAGACATATTCAGATGTAGGTACATTATCGACTCGCCGTAGAGAACAAATAGCTCTTGGCTTTCCTTTACAGATTGCGATCACAGTAAAAAATAATAATATTTATATATTTATATATGTATATGTATATGTATATTCGTCAGAGAAACGAACGTGTGCTTTCGAATCGTATATTTGGAATACACTGTTCACAGAACAAAAATACACACATCGAAAAAGTTTTTCTCGTTTACGTATAAAACGTACTTAATCTCTCGTATAAAATATTGTCCTACTCGACGTATCGTTCGAAATCAAACGAAAAACTTTGCATATCCTAATTTATTATATTAATAGAATAATTGTATTTTAATACAGGCTTGTGCATTCAATAATTGATGCACAATCTGTGCACTTGGATTTGCAAGGAGTGAATCCAAAAGAAAAAAACAAGATTTGAATTTTAGGAAAAGTCAGTCGCGATTGATTCGAGATCAATGAAGAAGCAATCGCGCAGATTACATAGATGTCGCAACACTTCTGTTTATCTGCGTCGTAATCATACATTGACGGATTAATATAATCGATTACATTGTCTACCATTTAAAATTCTACTTTTTAGTTCTCAACTGTTTCCGTTCTACCGTCTAAACATTATCTTTTTTTTTTTTTTTAATAATAAGATACCTTTGTCAAATATTTTTAATATACTCTCCAAATTGTGAAAATGCTTAATAAATAGCTCAAACGTTGAACGATTTCGTTTTAGATTCTATAATATATATATATCGAATACGTAGCGGGTAGAGAGATTCTATACTCTTATCTTCAGTCGCAACGTTTTGGCTCGTTATTAGTCGGCAGTTATCCACGATTGGTCACAAAAGTTTAAAGTCTCATCGATATACAGTACGAGCAAGACTCAGTTTCATTTTTTCGTTTTTCAGTTCCATGGCACACAAGATCATTGTTCTTGAAATGCTTCCTCGATGACTCTCAATTTTCGTAAGGATAACGAAAGAACACTTCGTAAATTATCCACGATTATCGCAGAATTTTCTTTTCCTTTTCTTCTTCTTCTCTTTTTTCTCTTTCCTTTTTTTTTCTTTTCTTTTTTTTTTGGCAGCGTTTAACAACGATTGCTTCGAAAAATCTGGTAACGTTTACAAAATTCTTCGCTATCAAGAGACAGCTTATAAATATTTCCTGTACCATTCTGTACTTCCGGTAATTCTCCTTTTTTCCAAGTTTCCTTCTTTTTTAGAATTCGTTATTCTTGTTCGCACAGATAATATCTCTGCAGATTTTTTAATATAAAAAAGGACACGGTAAACAACAGAGTCTTCAGATGTATTGCTGGAGATCTAGCAATAAATACCATAAAACTCCATGGCACAGTTAATGTGCGCTGGATGGAAATGACCGTGCGGTACCAGGTGACTCTGCATGTGAGCTGTGTATCAGTCAGTTGGTGGTTCTAGATAGGGTATTTCGCTAGTGACGTTGAATGACTCGAAATAGTGATTAAGGAACTCGAACGTGGGTCGCTTCTCGGGGCTAGCATCCCAGCATTGTAACATTAATCGGTAAATGCTGTCCGGCAGCGGGTGATTCAATGGTTTAGGCATCCGATAGCCTTTATTGATCTGATCGATTACTTCGCGACCCTGCATACCTGTAAAATGAAACGAACGATAGAAGAAATAGCAATAATTATTTTCTATATTTTTAATTGTTCGATAAATTTAATTTATACAAACGTCGATTATTATGTAAGGACCATATTAATGAGAAGATATCAAACAATTGCAATCTTGAACACAAGTTAATAAATATAGTGAATTAAAAACACAGAAAATTAATGAACTTACAAAGAGAAGAATAAAACACAATTAAAGGTTAATAAATTACAGTAAACGATATTATTGAAACTTACCAGGATAAGGAACTTGGCCATAAGTGAAGAGCTCCATCAGCAGCACGCCATAAGACCAAACATCGCTTTTGATGCTAAATCTGCCATAGACAATGGCCTCGGGAGCAGTCCACCTAACAGGGAATCTACTTCCCTGTTTGGGACAGTACTCGTCATCCTCGATCGCCCTGGCGAGACCAAAGTCACAAATCTTTGCTTTATTCTTCTCGCCTATCAGGACGTTCCTCGCAGCAAGGTCTCTGTGTATCAATTGCTTGCTCTCGAGATGTTCCATACCGGATGCCACTTGTGCAGCAATGTAAATCAGATCCTCGAACTGCATGTATTTGCCGTCACCTGTCCTGAGAAAGTCCAACAAGCTGCCATTGCACATGTATTCTTGCACGATATAAATCGGTTCTTCCTTCGAACAGATCGCGTACAACGCGACTAGATGTCTGTGTCGGAACTGTTTCATGATAGCCGCCTCTTGGAGGAACGCCTCCGTAGACATGGTCCCTGGTCGCAACGTCTTCACAGCCACTTCGATTTTATTCCTCCATTTACCGTAGTATACCTCGCCGAAATTGCCGTGGCCTAATTTCCGTATCAGCTGTATCTCGTTCCTATTGATCTCCCATTTGTCTCGTAACTCGGGCCCGAGATCCCACATGTCCGGCTGCGGTTTTGGACAGGGCTTCGAAAGCACATGACAGAGACCCAATGCATTCTCTGCAACAGTCATAGTTCGTAAAGTTACAGAGGAATTCCAACGAAATTGTTGTTGCAGGGAACGGTGTACAGGTTGATGTGGTTTAAAAAAAAAAAAAAAAATACCGTCCAAAAGTTTGAAATCATATGCGTCAGTTTAGAATTCTACTTGCTGTAGGAAACTTTTTTAATGAGACAAATAGAAGAAGATTACTTGTTAGTTACAGCGAACAAAAATGGTTCTAAATCTACGACCGGTAGTGTAGCTTATGTTGTGTAAAATAACGTCTTAAGGCAAAACTACCATATTTTAAGGGCGGAATACATATGTAATGGCGCAAGAACTATATTTTTACGATAATATATTTTTCGTAAAGAATAGAGGCAGTAAAGGGGAAGAGATTAAAATAAATCACTGAAGATTCAATACAACTTACTGCTGTACGCCATAACAAGGGCGGGTAGAGTCGGGAATGTCTGGTTGGTAGCGATAAAGAATCCTCCATTGTCGAGCGGCTTAATTTTATAGTGTTTTACATGATGACCCCTTCCCTCCTCCCAATCCTTCACGGATAAACTGTATCCTCGTGGATTGTGCTCGCTGGGTCTCACCAAGAACGTTCCCCGAGGGTTTTCATCCACCAGAAGAAGCTTTCCAGCTTCTTTACGGGAGACATTCTCGAAAAACCAACTGCAGATGGAAAAAAGAAACAGAAAGGAACAGTGTCCAAGATTTATAAATTTCAAACTTTCTCGATGATTAGATGACACGTTTGTTTGGTTCTTCGAATTCTTTTAATTTAATTTTATCGGTACGTTGCGCTTCGTTCCGATTATTCGTGGGCGTTTCGGTTCGCTTCTTCAGGACAGACCTGCGAATGAAGGTTCCGTGTCCTGATGGCACTATATCTATACGTATCCTCGCTGTGTCTATGAAAACGACGCAACGTACTAATAAAAAGATGATCGAAGAAACACGAACGCAGTGGCGGAAAAATAAAACTTTAAAATTGCTACTTGCGTATGCGAGTCTTGCTGATCTTTTTATTAGACATCTTTGATACGTCGCAAGAGACATCGCAAGATATATACTATCTATATCTACTCATTGGTCTTGCGAATGATAATTCAACTTTGTAAAATTATACTATCTTGCTCCTTTTACTCGTTAAACTTTCCTTTGTCCGCAACTATATGACAATGTCGAAGATCGTTAAAAGAAAATTCGTAACGAAGGGAAGCAAGTCGAATGTATTATATAAACTGCTAATTGGAAAATGGAAGGAAGACTCACTCTTCGCTCTCGACCGAACGCTCCACGGCCACAAAGTTCCACGGGATGAGACCTTCTTGCAAAGTTGTCAAGTGTAAAACTTTCCACCAGTCGGGCTCGGAATCGTCCAATACTTCCATCCGGTCTCCCTTTACGAAACTGACATCGGTGCTTTCGCGCGCGGTGTAATTGTACAGGGCCACCACGATTTTGTTCGACCTTTGTGAATGCGCTGTTTCCAGAACAAATCAATATAGAATGACGTACACGTGGAAATACGGACTATTTAAGGAATCGAATCGAAATTTTCGTGTATGAATCTGATATTGCACAGATTATTGGCGATTGCAATTGCAATTGACAGAGTATCGATCGACGAGATTACCACGCGTCGATGAAATACTGCGGTCGTTGATTCATATAGAGTTATCGTTCGCAAACAAACTATCGTTGAACGTTAATGACGAAAATATTGAAATTTCGAATTTTAATGATTATTCATCGTATACATGTAAATATTGAAAATAGAATAGTTTCTCAATACGAATGGAGAAATTTTTTGAAAAGAGACTCATAAGGCAAAGTGATGAATTAAGTATAGAAGTTAATTACATGTAAATTACATATGGTCTTAGTGCTTAAATAAATTAGAAGATATTAATTAGAAATATTTGTTGTTCGCAATAATATTATTTTACAATTAAGTTAATATTTTTGAACAGTTGTACGTGTCCTTTTTATATATATAAATTAGCAAGAATGGAATGTTTTAGTAATATTAGTTGCTATTATAATATATAAACTATATTCCTATGAAATAAATAAAAATAGGCATTATTTTGTACTAACTGTAAACAATACGAAATAACACCTTCTTTCCTTATGTTCAATTTTTAGAAAATCATAAGAAATCTATAGCAAACATATAAGTTAAGCATACACGAAGCAAGGCGTTCCTAGCTTCGATTATTAAAATATAAAATGAAATTTGAATATAGAGAAGTTTACCAAAAAAAAGCTCACTCTTAAATCTATGGGATTATCTTCTACGAAGCTGAATAATTGAAACGAAACGATAATAATGTCTTCCTGGTCGCAAATGTATTATTTTCATTAATTCACTGATAGTGAATTGTATATTCATTCTGAACTAAAATAGGTATAATAAAAGAAGTTTCTCAGTCTGTCTGTGTTATAAACAGATCTGTTGGGAACGTGAAGCATATTAAGCAAAGTAAATCGCAGGCTAAAATAGAATCTTAAACTAGAAACTTAAAGTAAAATCGCTATACTAAAAAAAGTAAAATAAAACAACATAAAAATACACACATGCAGGCTTAACGACAGGCGAGCTTGTTTTACGGGGCTGGTGAGGAATTTGGAGCTTACAAGGTGTCGGCCTCGGTCGTATGATGTCTGCCCTCGTTTGTACACCCCTCTGATTCGGGTCAGCAGTGTACCGATCCAAAGAACCTCCATTACTGTGTTTTGAGCTTAGTCCTGTATCTGCTTTCTTGTAACCTAGATAACCAAGCCGAACATTTGTAACGCGAAATTATGATAAACGACGTTACGTGTGACGTTACAGTTCAGAACTAAACGAGGTTGAATCAACAAAAACGTTATTTTAAACGAGTAGAAATTACAGTTTTTATCGGATTGGCGAACTTGGAACAATTTAACAAATAATTTCATTCAAAGTATCAAAGAAAAGAAAGAAATAAAAAAAAAAAGAAAGAATCAAAGTACAAGAAATCATTAAGAATATAGATGATAGAAATCTTTTTAATTGCTTTCTTTTCGTGCACCATTCAAATAAAAATATTCGCAGAGTGGACAATTAAAAAATATTTTCTAATTCCCTCGTAATAATTCCAAGAAAAGTATCTAGAAATTCAGATTTTACACGAGTCTATCGGTTGGAGTCGATCAAGGAAAGCAATTAAAGTAGGATTAACAGAAGTTCCAGTTAACAAAGCTGGAACCATTTAATACTTTAATTAAATTACATCAAAGAGGATTTTTAATTTGAAATTAAAACCCCGATACTACGGCCGTACTATTCCCTTCGAAATACTTTTAATAAATCGGATCTCTCGATGCAACTCTTTATTGCACGCTAAAAGGAAACGCAACTCGCCATAATTAAACAGCTTTCCTACTTCCACGATCTCATTTTACTCTGTGTTTTGTTGCATTTAACCGGGAACTTCCATTCAAGAGTTTCAAAAGACATACTTGAAAAAAAAAAAAAAAAGAGAAAGAGAGAGAGAAAGTGAAGAAGGGAGAAAAGAAACAAAACACGTAGTAGGAGTTTTGTAAAAGAAAACTCATTGCGGTTTCGCCACGAGAATAAAAAGCAAGATAGAAGGAGGCTACTCACCAAGGGGTTGAGGCTCTTGCCGCTTGCTACAACACTTGCCCATCTTGGATGTTGTGCTCGATGTTTCCCCTTTCGATCCTGATTCTACGCGCCTTCTATGCTGATGCGTGCCCCCAGGAAAGTCGCCATCTCGTGAACTCGGGCTGATACGGCGCGACGGTGGTTTCCGTTTCGACTTTTAGCATCACTTTCTTCTCTCCATCGCGTGTTTATCGAATCCGCGCACCTGCAAGGTAAACCAGAATCGTCGACCATGATTCCTCTTCGTCTTGTTACAGTGAGGCGACTTTTGAACGTGCCACGATGCATTATCGTAATTCACAGTTAAGGACGTAGGGTTTATATATACATCGGTAGATAGAGCGGAAAGCTTTTTTCTGTTTCTTCGCGTTCAGTTATGATTTATCGAATTAGATCTTTTTAGTGCCACTGTGCGTACGTATACTTATAGCTTGCCAAGTTTTTATGTTTGTTAGTTCGATCTAGGATAAATGAGACGAATATTAATTTAAACAAATTGGTATTACAGTCAAAGTTTTTATGTTTACTAGATTGATCTAGGATAGATGAGACGAATATTAATTTAAACAAATTGGTATTACAGTCAAAGTTTTTATGTTTACTAGTTTGATCTAGGGTAGGTGAAACGAATATTAATTTAAACAAATTGGTATTACAGTCAAAGTTTTTATGTTTACTAGTTTGATCTAGGGTAGGTGAGACGAATATTAATTTAAACAAATTGGTATTACAGTCAAAGTTTTTATGTTTACTAGTTTGATCTAGGATAGATGAGACGAATATTAATTTAAACAAATTGGTATTACAGTCAAAGTTTTTATGTTTACTAGTTTGATCTAGGGTAGGTGAAACGAATATTAATTTAAACACATTGGTATTACAGTTGGAAGTATTTGTAATTTCTCTTGTGTTCGCTTATGGTGTAATTACTCACATATGTTCGTTATTTCGAAATCTTTCATGTTTGCAATTCTAATTTGCAACAGATGGAATGGATATTCGTTGTAAGCAATTCATTATCAATTAACTCGACGTGGATTTCTTTCGCGTGATTTGATTTACTGAATTGTAATTATTAATATATTTATTATTTCTGTTCCAGTGCAACTACGGCGAGGAAGAAGCTGACTTATGAAATTGCTTTCGCCGCTCCCTAACTTCCACCGGTGGATCATCGATCATGTTGTATTTAAAGAAGACTTAGAACGTCCGTGTTTTCTTTCTCCTTGCCTTGTTCAACATCGTGCATCTTCTTTACCGGAGACTAGCGTGTTCCTTTTCGGTGCGAGACAAATCAGGCATGCCGCCTGTGTTTCCGAGTAATACGTTAAATTAAAACGAGCGTAACAGGAGAACTCGAAGAATGCTAACCAGTTGATTGTTCACATTCATAGACGCGGTGAACGTTCTCAAACAGAAAAATATTTTCTTTCGTTCGTTCGTTCGTTGAATACCTTTAATCCGTAATTAAAATGCTGGCGTCCAGTGATAAATATTACACATTAATTTTCCTGGATGCTTATGAGTCATTAACTTTCTTCGTCCCTTTTTACCTTTTATCTTCATTTCGCGTATAAATTAGGAATTTTTGTTATACGTAGAGGCTGTTATAAGCATGGATTGTTAGTGTACCATATCAGACAAGCTATTACATTGGTATGTGTTTAAAAATAACGGCTATTAGTAAGTTTCAGATACAGTGTATAATCTCATTAAACATACATAAAATTTAATAACCAAACGAAATAATCGTTTTACTTTATTCGAATAAACGTCTCGCGAAATAATCATTTTAGGTAAATATCTCTCATTCTATTACAATTCTATGATTGTAAGATTCGAATGAACATTTGTATCGCTCAAAGCTATCCTTAAACAAATCTAACAAATATACAATCATACATTCTTTTTTATTTCTTCCTAAGCCTATATAATATTAAAATTAATAGACCTAAATACGCGTGAAATCTAACGATCCATTTCCAAAGTCTCTCTAAACACGGAAACTTCCAAGGGACCTGTTAATTATTTCCAAGTATCAGTCGCCAATACCTGGAACGAAGTAAACTAGTCAAACTCGAAGCCGTAAATACAAACGTATAAACTACTATCGAACGACAATGTAAGCTGTAAGGTTGCAGGTTTTTCCGCATTGCCCTCGATTCCTTAGGGAAGACCAGTCTGAAAACAAAAAGACGCGACACGATCGCGAAGTCACGTATAGACATTTTCTATATCCGTGGCTGTTCTTCCGATGAAATCGTTGCAAGGGATGAGTCAGATAGAGCCCTGTTTCAATGAAATTTCACGTGATAAGAGATAAAACGTAGACACGAAGGTATGTTAACGTCTACGTTAATATATACAGTTGATTAATATTTTTGTATTTTATTTGGAAAATGATTAGTTACTTCGTAATATGTATATATGTAATAAAATAAAATAGTAATTTTAGTTACATATGTCCAATCAATTATGACAAAAAAAAAAATATATATATATATAGTAATAATAATAATATAGTATATATAAGTATATATGTACTATATGTATATATATATAGTATTATGTGATTTTATCAAATTTTAAATATGTTTTTGTCATAATTGATTAGTCATACGTAACTAAAATTACTATTATATTTTATTTTATTTTATTGCAAACTTTACTTTACAGTTTCATTTTATTTAATCGTATCTGTATAGAATTGTTTGCGTTGTTATTTAATTATTGTTCATTTGATATTATTTAATGTATAGAACTATCAGCAGGCGAAATTTCATTGAAATTTAAAAGGGCCGTGTCTGATGTAGCATGATACGTAGGAAAGCCACGAGCAACAAGGATAAATAAAGTTAGGAGCGCGCCTACAGGGTTCATTTAGAGTTTAGGGGAATACGACGATGTCTTTTGTCGTCTACGAAATACCATTACAACGTGCATAATTACGACGCGACGTTGCGAATTCCAAGTTTCTGCGGCGACCTGTTACACAAAAAGTGAAAAGCGGCTTGGGAAAATCAACTTTACGACTTTTCATCTGCAGGCCTGCTGCAAACGAAGCCTCTTCGTGATCCTAATTCTCTACCGGCATAAATTGCACGTGATAAAAATTCGCTCAATTCAGACGCTATGTATACGTGAGGAATATTACGAATTTGTGTCAAGAAGTGAAGCTCCGACTCGAGCAGCTTTTTATATTCCGCGAAGTGTTTATTACAGATAAAATTTTACTTGGTTTGTTTATAAAATATCTTTTATATAATTTATTTAATATGGTTTACAAGTTTTAAGTAGTTCATTTAATAACTTAGGGTACAATGTGTTCATTAGTCATCGAATTTTAGGTAGATTTTTTTAATTAGCTTCTAGAATTAAGAGATAACTGTTCTTTTTTATTTTTGAGTTAGATCTGTTTAAAAAACAATTTTATATTGAATAAGATAAATATTGCACGGAGAAATATTTTGGAACGTGTGAATAAAAAATAGACCATGTTAAAATTACATGTTAGTGTATATAATTATTCTGCGAGTACTCGTTTTAACTTTACGAGTTGAAAAATGGGAGAACCTTTGTCAACTTTCTTCTAGCGACAACTTGAGAAAAGGTAATTTTTATGGTAAAAGTACAATATAGTAATGTTCAAAAAATTAATAACTCGTTTCTTACATTATAACCATTTTACAAATTTAATTGTTGTTTCTATCTGAACTGAAGTTTTCTAAACCTGACATTTGAATAGCTTGCTTAATTGTTCTTTTTAGTCTTCTTAGTTTTAAGAAATTAGTCTAAGTTAATCTTAGTTCTAGTTTAATGACGGCTTTCCTTCAGAGATTTTTATAATTTACAAACTTTTCTATGTCGTTTGGATTCTACTTTCTTAGTATTTTTTACACGATCTAATTTTTATACGGTCTGATAAAGACGTAAAACAAATTACTGCCGTTTACCAGCACACTTTCACGAATTTTGATTATACTTGATACAAAGATGATCTACTGGCAACACATTACTTTAATATCCTCTTGGATTAACACATAGAAACAGTTTATTAACGAGGAGAATATTTTCTTTTCTAGAAACGTTATTTCATCTACAACAAGATATCCGGTGGATGTAGCGAAGAAATACATCGAATAAAATTCACATCAAAAGTTCCAATTACCATACTTTTATAATTAAACAAAAAATCTAGAGATATTCTATATGTATCTTTTGATTCATCTTCGTCGTTACTTCTTTTCGTCGTAAGAATTTTCAGAAGAAAAGTTTAATAACGTGGCGAAAAAAAGACTTGCAAGATGTAGAATATTTTCTTGAAACTTCTTAGAATTTGATAATTGAAAATACACATTTCCACATTCGGAAATATTCACCAAATATATATTCCACAAAATTGGTATTTTTTTTTTTTAAGAAAGTCGACAAAAATGTACTTGTCGTGTTCCTTTTTTGCGATCTTCGTGTATACTTTTCGAAACAAAGTTAAAGAGTTAGGGAACCTTAGCATAAAACGAGGAAGATACTTCCACGGTACTTTGTGCATAAACTTGCATCGTTACATAAACACGCAAAATGACGAGAACTCGCTTAACTTCCAGAGAGCTGCGGCCATGCATCGACGTCGATCGAAATATTTACGAGCCTCGTAGCCGTCTCTGTGCTCCTCTGACACGAATGAAGGTGCGAATGTTTCGAGATTCGTCGTGTGTGTTTAATATCCCGTTTGGAACGAAGTTTCCTCGCCTACACGTACACGCAAACTATCACCTGTCTGTGAGCAAAATTTTCGTACACGTGTCGTACGACGGAAATACAGGACGTTCTCTGATGATTGTAGGCCGCTTTCGATGACCGATAAACAAATTATGGTGGCGGCGGAAGCGGGCAGAAATGAAATCACCGCTTAAAAGGATCACCGCCGTATGATAATGATCGTGACGCAACACGAGGAAACAAAATTTCGTTGGGACCAGTCTGAATCAGCTGCGAACGAGACACGGCAATCAAGAGGACCACTTGACTTATGCATCGCGTATACGTATACGGTGGTTTCTGGTAAATTTCGCTTTAAAAGCTGAGACTTACGTCAGTTGAAATTAAAGAGGTATTATATATAATGGCGATTTAAATTGTTAATTCTCGCTATAAGTTTCATGAAAGGAACTTTGTGTGGCAGAGAAATCGGAATAAAGTCACCTCTTCTTCGTCTTTCGATCTGTTTTACGAGTAAAAAAGACTTACTGCGAGTAGATCGTGGATATTTATGCAAATTCGTATCTTTGAGAGTATAATTAAAAAAACTGGAACTTTGATAACAAATTAGTTCATCTATTCGGTATTGTAAAAGGTATTATACTTTTACATATTTTTGCATATTTAGGTATATGCATTTTTCATCTTCAAATATTTCATAGACGCGTAAAAATCTAATTACTGTTGCTGAAGTTGCTGAGGGCCAAAGGAAGGCAATTCTAGTTTATATTCGACAGAAAATTTTGTCAGAAACTTTGGTAGCTTGGATAAGGAAACTGAAGGAAGTATTCCTGCATTTGATATAAATCCAATCCTTGAATGTTGTACATGATCCGAGAATAAATTTAAAAAAGAAAGGAAAAAAAAGAAAAAAGGATTTAAAATTAATATGAATTAACTTTAACCGAGGTGTAGAGCAAGCAGTCCAATGAATAATTAAAGAGCGTTTAAGTAGGTCAGAAGAGATCTAGAAACGAGTCGGGTGAAAATGCTAAACGATAGTCTTTGGTCGCGTTTTTAAGCGACGCGGTGACGCGATGCGATGGGACAAATCCAGTTCGACATCGGCAGTAATGAATTTAGGACGATGGTAGTCGCGAGCAGAGGCACTTAAAATATCGGCGTGGTACTTAATCTTGTCGTACGTTCGACCGCGTAATTTCGCGCGTTGTAATTCAGGATGTGGTCCTACGATATTTCTCGTTAATACATAGGACCACGGCAATTGCTTTCCCTCCCGGACAGAGCCAACGAAAACTTCGATATTTGTGGTCTGTTCATTCCACTTTTGGGTTTAATTTCATTGTCATTTAATAATGATTTAAGCGTTAAAATTATAACTCTTATATGTATTGCACTTTCATATTTCTTATAAAATTGAACGATTTTACACGTTACAATCAACAAATTCCTCCTTTGTATTTCTTGTAAAGTGCAATTAATTTCAACGTTTTAATGATCATTAATATACTCTTTTTGTTTTTACATTTCTTGTAAAACGAATCAAATTGTATCGATATAGTAGCTATTATGGTATCTATTGGAGAAAAGAAATCTACGTAAATTGCGTAACACCAGTGCAATTCTACGAATTTTCTTTACGAAGAATCCGATGGATTCTTTTCACGAATAAGATAATGTTAAACGTAAGCAGTTTATTTAAACCGAAAATGCCAGTTTCAGGATAAACCGCAGAAAGGACATGCCGATGTAAACTGTGGATTCTCCATAGGATAAGCAACATGTTCCGAAGCTCCTCTACATTTCACAACCATCTGTAAACTCTAAACTTTAAACCAAATGCCATACCGCGTTCCAGCAACTTCGAGGCTTCCAAAAACCCGATCGACGAGGAAAATACGATGGAAAACCTTCTTTATCCGCACGTTTCTCGCCGTTCGCGGTCATTTGAGATGGACAATGCCGAGAGCCCTTGAAAAGGTCCCACGAAACGGGTAGAAAAGGAAAACTTCGTGTACGGAATGTTTCCGTAAATCAGAAGATGCAACGGGACGTCCCGCATACTCGCCGCGCCATGAAAGTTTTTAATTAAACAGCCCAAGGCTGCTCTATCTCGAATATTCGAATAACGATGCGCTGAACTTCACCTTGGCATACAGCGAATTCGTAACTTTCTTTTCGCGATATATAATGGTTACAAATTTGCATATATCTTTATTTTTCAATGGACCATTTCTTGACCATGTTCCATTTATACATTTCATTTGTATAGTATCAAATTTTTGTAGGCGTAGATAATTGGTAATCATTCATGAGAACATTACTATGAAAGTATCATTTACTAAATGACAGTTGGATCTGATTGATCAATTAGTATGTAGATATATACGGTAATAAATAGCACGGGGTGGAAATATGTTTTGTAGCCTCTTTTATACGAAGACCACGCAGCAAGAACACGACAAGTCACGTTTCTTGCTTTTCGCGGAAAAACTGTTTTAAGATTCAGAGATGATTTATGAAAATGTACCCTAAAAATAGCAGATTCAGGAACGTGTTTCGTCGCCGGATAGATACAAGTAAATTATAGAAATATAAGTGAAAATTCGAACAAAGTACGTAAATAACATAAATACGAGGGAAAGTTAGAATATGTTTTAAAAAAAGTCAGAAATTCAAAGTGTTCCAACACGAAGTTTAGCTAACGACAGACAGAGAAAGCGCAAGGCGGTCGATTTTGCTTGGCCCACCCTAGTGGCGAACCCCATGGAAACACCATGGCGCGTGCACAGGATAACGTTCATACAGGACTATACCACCACCATCATAGTAACACGTTCTCTCCCTATGTCTTTCTCTCTCTGTCAAATTGGTCTGGGCGCACATGCACGTCACCAAAAACACACGCACAGAGAACAGGGTAGACGGTCGATATCCCACGGTTGTGCGTATATACACGCTATCTGATGGGGCTTTTATATGACGAACAATGACGACGTTTCGTGGCAGGCTGCATACAGAAGAATTAAAATTTCGTCGTGGCGCACTTTGCTGCTACTTTCAATATAGATCGAAAATCTTAGGACGAGACGACGATATAGATTCTTTTAGAAATCTTGAAACTCTCAGTAGACAACCAACATATGGATCCGATAGTGTAACGTAAAATGTTTCGCGTCTTGAAAATTTCTAACTCTTAACCTGTAGATCTATAAAATTTTTTAATGAATAAAAATTGATATAAACGATATAAGATATAGATAACAGATATAAACGAAAGAAATTATTTCACACTCTAAACATCGTAATGCGATATTTTCTTACATTTTAGTATATCGTACTATACGTTTCTGGTTATTTTTCGACTATTGTATTAGAATTATATGCAGATTACGTTGTTCGAGTATGGAAAATGAATAGTATCTGTAAAACAATTTATAGTAGATCAACGTAGACTTTTATAGCTTCATATTCCAACATGTTTAATGGTTTCGCAACTAAGGAATGCGGATTTTGTCATTAGTTGGTATTGACAAATTCCGTATTTCCTTAATTGCCAACTCAAAAAATTCCATGTTTTCATAAACTTTGCCAAATGGATGATAAATTGGTTCCTAAACAGATATATCCCTCTCGTCTAGCAAATGCTCGATGAGTATACTCGACGTATTACGAATCTTCCTACGTCTTTATGTATTTTATGTACATTTTAAGGATAATACATTATAACGATTAATGCTTCTCTTATTTATGTTTATCATGATTTTTGTACTACATCGAGATGCGAAATGATCGCAGCTATTTAAAGGTAGAAAGAAATTCATTTGACATATTTTTGCAGTTGGCGTCATTCTTCGTCGTTGAAGAGAAACCGTATTTTAGTAAATTAAATATTAAATAATTAATATATCCAGTCTTCCTATTTCCAAATGACATATTATCCACGATTCGTCGGTTCTTTTTATTACACGGAACCCTAAAAATACAGCGCAATATACGGCCTTAAGTGGGTCTTACAACCCTAAAACGTCACTCCTACTTATTCGATGGTTCGATTTACGACATCGTTATATGCATCCTGCTATATCCCGGGGAGAGGGGGCAAAAGGAAGAACAAGAGGGAGAATAGATCGTTCAACGGGGGGTGCGGAACCCCGAGACTACTTTTTCCTCTCGTTGATAGAAAAAGTTGGAACAATGGGTGTATTAAAGCTCGCTTACAACTTCAAATCGTTCGTTTTGAGTTTAATCAGCGTGTATGTGTAGGTTACCATGTCACGAGAGTGACGTACTTGACGTTTTGGACCTTATCGTATCGTTCGTTTCGACGGCTGATGTGTTTGTCAAACGGATTGATCGTTATACGAGAAACAAGATATTCGAAGCTGCCAATAGTTAATCGCATGAATTTTATTAGCTTACATGAACAAAATAAAAATATTCGTATTCCTCGAATCGTTTAAATTCAGCTTTTTATGCATAGCGTAAACTTGAGCTAATTTCATTAAAAAAATTCTGTACAAATAATTATGTATATTAATCGTTTCATTTGCTATAAAGTCTATCCGATCGAAATAATTAAATAACATTTTTTTTTAGTAAAGTACAAGTTCGTAACAGTTGAGAAAAGATTATTTCTTCCAACTCGAACAGCTTTTAAATGATATTTTCTATTTTCCTCTAAACAGCAGTACCGAATATATCGACAAAAATAAGATAATACCAACAAATTCATGAAAATATCGTCGCAAATCGTTTAATTCGTATCACTGTGCAGTGAATTTATACAAATTCATTCTTGGTTAATTATATGATGGCTGGCGCGCGTCTTCCGATTTTGCATGTTCACGTTATGTTTATCGCTATTTAATTCTGGTTAATTAACGATGATGACGTTTAGAATTACGTGGATATTAGATTCCATGGTACGCGTATACATATATATATATATATATATTCGCGAAAACGCTAGAATTACATCTGTTAAATTAATATCCGTCGTTAATTAGAAGCACCGGTTTGTTTCGTTTGCGTAAATTGAATATGCATATCTCGTATCACTGGGAAAGTACGTGGAATGATATTTGTGAGGCGAGACGCAGAGAAGATAAGAATATTATTTTATCAATAAAATATACTGTACAAACGTATACGTGCGAATGTGTAGGACGAATATAGAAGAAATAGTTTAGAGAAACAAGAGATAGTTACTTTTAGAGATTCTTACTGTGTATGGGAAAATGACAGTGTTTACTGGAAAAATTAAAAATGGCAAGAAAATATGTAGAATAAAAATATGGAATATTTTGTAATAGGAAGATATCTTGAATTCTCTAACCAAAAGAATTACAACGTAAAAGAAAAACATAAAATAATAGCAGTTTTTACTCGATAAATTGATGGAACATTTTATAAAAAAAAAAAAAAAATATGAACAAGATATGGAATATTTGAAGAAAATATCCTGAATTTTCTAATTAAGAAAGAGATGCTGTGGAGGATTATGAGAAATTGCGTTAATTTCTAGTAATATTTGTGTACAGAAAAATAACAGATGATGGAATATTTGATAAAAAGAAAATCTCATAAATTTTGTAGCTAAAATAAGAACTTATACAGGTATCGGAGATTTTAAAAACTACATGGACGTTTAATAGAAGAATTGTTGTACCTCGCAGATATCGATACAAAAAGAGTATAAATACTAAATAAAAACACGCGTTATTTCTCGACAAATTGATCAGCAATTTATACTGACATTTATAGGTGCCTTTGTAAGCAAAAAAAAAAAAAAAAAAAAAAAAAAAATAGCACTCTGCTACAATAGATTGTGAAAACCTATTCACGCTGTAACTATACTCGGAAACTATTAAATACGGAAATGCTATTTCGATTTTCTACTCAATAAAAATTCAACGGATTCAACAACCTTTGCAAAGAAGCATACGTGCGTATTTCAATTCTATAGAACTAAATCCCTCTGTAATTGGAGACAATAGAGAACAAACAAACCTTTAATAAATTTCGATATTCGAGGAAATTATTAGACTCTGTAAGAGAAATACACTTATATTCAAAATTTGTTAATTTAAAATTCAAATGAACGAAATTTCAGAATTTTATAGAAAATGAAACTTGAAACGAAGTAAATCAAGTAAATACGAGGAAAGATCGATATGTTAATATGGGAATTCAAGGAAACAACAATGTATGAATTATCGAAATAAAAGAGAAGTAGTTTTCGAAGAAACGAACCAAGTACTCAAGTATTCGAAACGATGTTCATTAATACCAGTTCATTAATACATTTTTGTCATTAAATATTGTTTCACTACATCGTGCGAGTGTTTCTTTCTATTGATTTATTTGAACACGTGCATTCTGTTTTCACTTTCACTGTCATCATCGATACTACGAGGAACTGGGGAATCCCAAAGTTTATAAAAATTTTCACAAACACCAAGTATCACTTAACAAGATCCTTGACGATTTTCGCATCGTGTTAGCATCATACGATACTCGATGTTAAGTGTCTGGCTAATTTTTAATTACTATAAGCTACATTCAGATATAAATTTCTCAATCTCAGAATCCCACCAGAGGATCGACATACATATGTACTTCCAATCATTGTAGTAATTAATACCACAATTATCGACCGATAATATGTACGCTACACTATAATTAACTACTATAACTAACACTAATAATAATTACAGATCGCTATAATTAATCCGTTATAGTCTATATGTAATTAACGTATTTCGTTATGAGAAAAACAATTATTACAATCGATTACAGTTTCTTCTATTTTAGACTGCAGCCTGGGATCTAATAATTCTATTCAATTGTCCTAAGATTGTTGGATGTCAGGAGGATAGAACAATAGGCGATAATAGGTCGTCTTTCTACCTCGACAGAAGTTGACCTTAATTTCGTCAAAACTATGTGTATAACTCTAACAATTTCAAAAGCAAAACCTTGAAATCAGTCGTTCATTTGATACTTCTAGCACCGAGAGAACAAAATTTCCAAGCAACATTTATTAATACTTTCTACGCGATAAATTCCACGTCCTACAAAGCTAATCCCATTTCAAGCCCATAAACTTGCAAAATTTCACCCTATCTAAGACACCCTATACACATAACCCAGCGGAAAGCTACCCACCGAATATACCAAATTGAGAAAACGCTAGCTTAGTACTCGGATCGCTTTCAATTCCTAAAAACATCACCAAATATTCTCGTTTGTTCTCTGGTAAGGATCTATCTATCGATAGTTTTCAATGCAAAACGACATATACAAGCTCGCGTTCATACATGTACGTAAGTACATACATATATATGCAGATAATCCAGCGAGTTTTATCCACAAGCAGGGAACTCTAGGACCAGCAACCTCGTAGATTTGTCGAGCTTTTGCCCCAACCCTTGGATATCGTCTTCTTGAATGGATATATAAGCTCGTGATTTCGGGGACTACGCCCTTCCTAACCTTCCTACCCTTCATCCCCGACCGCCTCGGCGCGGCGCGGCGTCGCGCTCCAGGGGGTGGCCGATCGGACGTTATTGCGTTGCAGGGGCGTACGTAGGCCACGGTGTGTGCACAGTGAATTTCCCTCTGTCCGATACACAAATGAATTCGCCGCATCTAGTTGGCGTTCACGAAATACGATTACGCGATGATGAATCGTGCCGGGCAAATAATGTACTCGCGTGCCCATTAGAATGTCGGTCGCTAACGGAAACCCAGTTACGGGTCTCTCCCGATGGTTCTACTGTATATACAGAAGGTTTAAAAAAAAAGCGAGTGATATTTGAACCGTTGATAGGCCAAAGCGGTTATATAACCGTTGCTTTTCCAAGTTTTAGAAATTTTATTGCCAAACCATTTGATCGACGGTTAGCTTATGTAATTGCATTAATTTTCTTTGATTTATATCTTGCCAAGTTAACCGATTTGACAAATAAGCAGCTCATGGATGAGTATAATGAGCGTACCAGTTTCTAATTTCGATACCTAGCACGTAGTAATAAGGAAGTGTTTCGATATGTTTGCAGTCGATCACAAACGTATCTATATAGGTGTCTTCTTTTTTTGAGATTTCTCTTTTAGCTTTACCACGCGTTGTTGCAAGAGTAACGAGTAACGAGATCGAACAAGAACACCTAGCGATTTCGTACGAAAGGTGAAAATTAATCTACGTCATCGAGGAAACGACCGATGAATCGCAATTTGATTACAAGTTACGACGCGATAATTTTACAATATGATCCCGACGACATTAACAAGCATCGAAGTTTCGTAGCAGTAGTCGACTTTTGGGATGAATGTAAATTTTCTAGGTTAAACGTTCCGCGTATATTATATCGTATACGCTCTTACTGGTTCGCAAAGTCGAGTTTTATTTCAAAGTATTCTTCGTTTAATTCAAAGAATGTAAATGAGAAGCGAAAGAAATCGATGGACTACATTTTGATATTACTTTAGACGCTGTTAACCCAGATGTAGAATACGTTGTCTCCGTTTAATTCACCAGTAAGATATTAACCTGAATTTATTTATTTTTTTTTTTTTTTTATGCTGAAACCGACTCGATGAAATTATTAAGGAACAACATACTGCATTACGGTAAAGATTGTTGTCAACTATTGTACACGTTGTATCGGTACTTCATCCTTTCAGGGATCAATATTTACGTTACTTACATATTGAGAGCTCATTATGTTCAGCAAAATAGGCCAGGATAGTGCTTGACTTCCGACTTGTTAGCATTATGAGGCATATTCGAGCTAAAGTGGTTCAGAGCAAATTGATACTTGTGTCATATTTGCAGACGATTAACATTTATCTCATAATTTAGTTAAGTAGCTGAGAAATTATATATACTCGTATATCGTTTAAAATAAAAAATAAATCGATGTGCTTTTGAAAATACGAACTGCTTAATGCTTTAAACGACTATATAACATATATCGAATATATATTAAATTAAATATATGATATATTTAATTATAATATATATTAAATTATATTTAATATACGAATACGTTAAATTACAAAATATTAGATGTCATTAACTCTTAGTTGTGGAAGCCTCGGTCGATTTATTTGAAATCAAAGCAAACGTCCCTGAACTCCACAAACAATGTCACTTTTTTAGAGATTAAAAAGCGGCTATCAAAAGCTGTAATGAGAAACTATTCTGCCTAACGTACGACTGATTAACCGTCGAACACACGGCACCGTGCGTTCTCATTTTACGGAAACGTCGCTTTTAAAAACCGTCGGATTGAAAATTCTTCCATTAACAATCTGTCCATCCACGCGATCCTTATCCGGCTCCAATTATCTTTATTTGTCATATAAAATGAAATCTCAAAATCTATGACACGCATAAATTATTGTCCGTAAAAAGTATCGGCACACCACTGTATTTGTTACAGTATTTACGCATTAATAAGAATATTTTTATATTTATTGATTTATTACCTTCTTACAGAAGAAATTCCATGTTACGTAGTACATTTTTGGTATTATTAATCCTTCTGGGACCATGATCCCTAAACGAGGGTTGACAAATTTATAAAATTGTAGGGCCAGTCATTTTTGACTGGTGTGGTATTTCTAGTGTTAGCATCTAGCGATCGATTCGGAATTTTCCTGATATCTGATATCATCGTATCGAATGATACGCGGTAAAAATTTTAAAAACGTGTGAGAAGTTGTACAAAACGAGGAAACTGGTTAATTGGGGTTCGATAAACAGATTGCACTATCCTTTTACACTTTAACAAGTACCATTCATTTTGACTGGTGTTGGTATAAGTAGTCTTGATACAAAATTATTTTCAGTTTGAATACATAAAACACAAAATAAAATTCATTATATTATTCCTTTAGTTATGGTTGCGAAAGTCATTACATCATTGTGGAAAAAATATAACACGAAGTAGGAATTTTAAAATGAAATTGTAAAGCCAGTCAATTTGATTGGTGTGGTAGTTCCAGTGTTAATTAATTAGATCCAAATATCATTTAGTTCACAGTACTATGGTATGACTATAAAAATCAGAGGAAGTTTCAAAGGAAACGAAGAAACACGTTTAAAGAAAATACTTGGTCGCTGAAACGGGGACAAAAGTGAAAATATTTTTTCACACAGATTTCGTGAGCCAGTGAACATTCGTTCGAAAGCATTCGTTTTTCCCTATACGGAAATCTGCAATTTTACATTGAAGCAAACCACTTCGTATTTTTGCTTCTTCTTTTGGTTATACTTTTAGCTGAAATAAATACAAATAGCAAGAGAAAGGGAAGTTACGAACGATGCTAGGGTTGCTTCTGACGGCACCGAATCCGGAGATGCCCCCAGCTTGGACGAAAATTAGGGGTTGCAAGATAGAAATGGCTGCCACCCCTCAAACATTTCTCGGAGGGACGTAGAAACGTAATTTGCAACGCCTTCGACGATGGCCTCGCGGTCCCTGCTTCTCGTCGTTGAAACGCTTCTTCTTCGTTGACGATGCGTCCACGTACCGTATTGTAGATCATATGTCTTCGTATAATATCTGTTTCTTTCACGTCGTAGACGCGATCGATAGTTCATGGAAATCAATGTGCTTCCCTAATCATTTGCGTGGGATGAGTCACTTTCGCGTGTATCGACGAGTTCGTTCGATATGAAGAAGAACAGAGCTTACATGGTCGAGCTAACTTCGATAAAAAGTGCTGAAACTTTGGTCGATATTACCGAGTTATACGTGATTGATATTTCTATTAATACAATTAAGAAAATGAAAATTAAACAGAGATTTATTTTATTTGGTAAGTATTACACAATAAGTACTCTGGAATTAAATTGGAATATTTTATATGTTATATTTTTAGCTCATATCCTTGTTTTCCAATGAAGGGATTTTATGTCAGATTCTATACGTTTCATCGTCATAGTATGAAATGTTTGTAGCCATGCGAAAATACTACTTAATGATACAAGATCTTATCAGTTATTATTTAAATGTTGTATTAAGTACAATGGTGCGGCAATACCCTCTGTAGTTGGTTGGCATATAAATCATGAAATTCAAGCATCGTGGAGAATCTCAGGATTTGCACGAGAACGGAACGCTCTCTAAGGAAATGATACTTAAGGAGACGTTCGTAAATAAAGGACATAGAAATTCTAAAACCGAAGAAAGTTCAACCCGTGAAGAAAACTTAGCAGCGTTGGAAAACCAATATCAATGGAATTTAATTATTCCTTTTTTACCCATTTTCACACTACGTTTGTACAGTACACTTACGGTATAATAATAACAAAATAAAAAAAAAAAAAAGACAGCGAATGATAAACATACGAAAGAATTGTTCAAAAGATACCCTTAGGCTACAGCTTTCAGCTTAAACGAAACCATAGAGGGCTATCTCGCTTGCACAGAGTATTCCATTGTAAATACCTAGCTTTTATCCAAAGCCTAATCTTCGCAACGATCTACCTTGCCCGGATAGTCCCGTACCCTAACCACATATTTACAATGCGATTAGAAGGAAAAGTGGAACATCAGAGAATCTTCTGTAGTAGGAAACAGTGTCACCGGCTGATGAATAATAACAGTCGCCATATTGACTGGCAGACGTTGTACGACGCGACGCGACGATTCATTAGGTATGCTAGCAGTAGAGAAGATATACGTTTTAGAACGATTGCGGACTTTCTGTCGCGGATAATTAATCATGGTGCTAGTCTGGCTTGCAAGTGACTAAGGAGACTCGCTTCGTAGAAATTTTCGTACTCTTCTTCGGTCGACGGATAAAAGTTGGCGCGCGTTTTTCATGGATCCCAGAGACACAGAGCGAGAGCGAGAGAGAGAGAGAGAGAGAGAGAGAGAAAGCTCAGCATGTTTCTCGAGTGGAAGGGTCGCGTTTGCCAGGCATTGCGTAGCCCGAAGGGAAAGAAGAAAATCACACAGAGGTGCTGGCAATTTCTTGGTCAGCGCTTCAACTATGACGCATTTGCATTTCCATCGAAGTTGCACCCAAATCTCTGACGCGTAGTGCGGTTGCTATCTTTGCGCCGGCCTCGGGGCTGGAAACGATCCCACGTACTTACATACTGCGGTCCCCATCGTTCCATCTAATTCCGTAGATGTCCTCCAGATACTTGGGATACCCGTTTCGTTTCTATTTCTGGGCAAGTTGACTCGTTATTGGACCGAGGCACCATCATTGTCTTTGTACTCGGTTGCGTTGAATATTTTATCGATACGATAGAGCAGCACCCTGCGTGAAACGGTATTAGAAGATTGCCACTGACGTTGTATAACGCAATTTGAGAAATAATAAGAGCGAAATGCTTCGTACGAGAGTAATAACCGAAGATAGGTTTCAAGATAAGGAATATGCGAATTTTGAAGTTGAAGAAAATACAGTCGACGAAGAAACTGTGTCGGTATCCAAAATACGGTGTCGGTGAAATTTAGTGTTCAGTTTTAAATCATTCTAAATATATATATATATAGCGAAGAAGAAAGTTTAAATTTTTATTGCTTAGAATGTTATTTTCTGTTGTACTAAAGGAACTTTCCATTTAATTCAGATATTTTGCACTCTCTTATATATCCTATCCTATACGCTCAGATTTACTTTCTTCAATGGAATCATATACCTTTCACTTCACTGCTCGATACAATTCGTCATACTTTTTATTTCGTTGATTTAGGTGTACTATCGTGTACTTCATCGTTATACTATTATACTCTCACTAAATAATCTACTTATTGTAATTATACGTTTCTATTCTTCAAACCAAAGTGACAGATTCTAATAAATTATAAACGTGACATTTTAACATGTGAAAATAAATGTGGAATAGTTCTTCAGTTATTACACTACCTTTAACTACCCTCAATAATTTTCAATAGCTTCGTATTGGAAAATCCTACGCGTTATAAACCGTAGAAAATCTTTCTCGAAACACGATATAAATGTAAGTACGTATACTGATTGTGAGTCAGCGTACGAGCCAAAATTTATCGTGTTCCTCGATGGACCCTCAGGCCTTCGGATCTTCCCAACTAACCGGCCCAACACGTGAGCTCACGAATGACGTCAGCCGATCAGTTCAAACAGGGTCAAAGATCTCCAGTTGCTCGACCGATGACTAGAGCCCAATGTGACTCCCACAGGGATCATCGTCAGCATCCCATTTCCATATTTCTTCGCAATAGATCGGTGAATTTATCGTTTCTCGTTTCGCGTCAGCGCAGCGGAAGCACGAGCAGAAATTATTTCACGCCTCGTTCCGTAACGGCTACTTGCGTCGTTCGAGCGAATCCTCCTCGTTCTGGGTCGAAGAAGCTCGCAGCACCCATTTCGTAGGCTCGTGGCTTCGATTATTATTAAGTCGGTTTTTTATTATTTTTAATTATTATTATATTTATTATTAAGGGTTGTTATTAAATAACACGGTAAAATTTCCGTTTCAGGGAAACACAGAATAAAACGATACGCATAGATGAAGACATACTTTTAACGAAACTTTCGAACTTCTTGCAAAACTTTCAATAGCAGAGATGATACGCGGTGTCTACGGTAGAACTTCGGTGACTGGAGAAAGAGTAGTCACTCGTGAGAAAGATTGGGGAATAGAAATAAGAAAAATGACAAGAATTCTCACCTTCTTATTCGATAGTTCTTGTTCTTGTTTAATATTGGACAACACGCTAAAACAGGGAGAGAACAGAAAACATATGCGTTTTAATCGATGGAAAAGCTACGATTGTAATAAAAAAAAAAAACTATACTTAGATATAAAAATTGATCCCTAGCGAAACTGTAGAACGTTCGTGACACAGTGTAGTATACTTCGAAAGAATAGCGATTCACCTATAACGTTCAACAAGAGAGAAGATCAACCGAGTGAAATCTCTGGGTTTCTTCGGGACTGTTTGTTCCGCATCGTTGGTCCACGTTTCTCCTGGTTTATCGGTCGTCCAAAAAGCGTGCTCCTTTAACGTACCTTTACGACGTGACGCGTTTTAGCACGCTCTTTGTCCAAATGGGGGGATTAAACGTTTCCATGAAACCTTAATCGTGTGGTTAAAAATTGAACTCCGGATATTTGATCGAAAAAAAGAAAATGATCACTGATTTCTAAATACTTTACTTCGTTTAGACGGAAAACAGAATACACTCATTTATTTAATAGTTTTATACAAGCTGATCGTGTATTTGTCACAATCTTTTCATACCAACTTGAAAATTGTTTACCTTTTCCCAACACGTTAAAAGGAATTTTACTTTTGCGAAGAAAATTTCCTATCCAAGTTAGATGTTTTCCAAGTTAGCTCTCAAGTCTTAAGCTGTAGAACTTTGAAAGGTGATTACACCCCTCATACTTGAATTACCACAGCTACAAGAAAAGATACATATTTGCTACATTTTACCGTTTCTCGAGCTTACAATGTTTTGTCCAGACGGACTTTACTTTGTTGGGCGAAGCCTCGTAACGAAGGTACGTGATAAAAGTAATAAAAATTCTAAAAGTTAACGATCAGAGTTACACTTTACCACACTTTATCGTAGACTATTCCTGGCCCACCAAACACGTCATACATTAACACGTGGATCCTTGTAACTTGTAATTGGGAGGTCGACGACGGATCGTCATCTTGAACGTAACGGGTTGAAGAGACGCCGAGTGGACACACGCGAAAAAATCCTCGGCTCTGGCGATTCCAGTGTTTCGCGTTTCACCGAAGCGCAATTAATTCCGCGCGAGAACATCGCGTTACCGAACGAATTCATTAATTTCATCGACAATTTTTAGCGCGGAAAGACGAAGAAAGGGGAAAAATATTTCGTCGTCAATTAGTATTCCGTGCAAGGGCCTTGATGTTCGCGCTGAATTTCCTTCCTCGTGAAATTAGATTTACGTTATAATTAATTTCGTGCGAAAGATGAGGTTGAATTTTGAAAGTTGCTTCGTTAATTTTCTCACTGCCAGTATTTATTTAATGGAAATTTAAATAGAAGATATACCTACAAAGCGTTTTATCTTTTTATCGTTTTAACTGAACTTTGTCAATATGAGTAAGAAATAAGCGAGTAAAAATCTATAACCGAACAGCGAGAATCGAACGAGCGACAAGCAACGAATAAAATTGTATTCCTTGTTAAACATTTTTAGTAGGAAATACTAGGAAAAATCAATATAGAGTTGGAGAAATTTTTGATGGGAACGACGCGGTAGTTCGAGTAAACAGAAAAACAACTGTTTATTAACTTTATCGTTGACTTTAAAAGATATACAGCAAGAACATATAGCAATCTGTGAAAGATGACGGAACTCGCGCGGTATTGCTTTGAGAAAGGGAAGCTAAAATGAATTTTAAATAACACGAGATTCAAATAAAACAGAAAGAAAATAATACGAGAGTGTAAAGAAACATTGTCTTCGTTGTTCCTATTCGAGGGATATTCTTCTTATTTATGAGTTTAAATCTCTCGCGTGCCTCGGCCTTGCCTGCTTGAAGAAAATAAAAAATACGACTATTACTAGCTGCGACAGCATGTTTTCTTAATTAATTAGAAAATATTAAATAATTACTGTAAAAATTACAACTTGAAAAAATGTATATATGTAGCCTGTTTAACTCGTTAATTTTAGATTAGATTTATCAGAAAAATGGAAAAATTCAAAGTTTCATTATTTTATCATCGAATGGATTTTTTAAATTTACAATTCGTAAACTAACTCTCGTCTGATATTTTTCAATCGATATAATTTTTGTCATATGAAAGCGATTATTCAGGCGAATTCAACGATCAACAATGTAATACTATAATTTACTGACACTGGAATATATAAATAAAGAAATTTCCTACAGCTTTTAATGAATTTATTGCGCAAAACAATAGAATTTCGTAACCGTATTCGATAAATGTAACGTCATAAATTTTCCAAATAGATATTTATTTCAATTCTTGTGTTTCAGTGAAAAATAAATCGCGTTGGTCATTGATCTCGTATACCTATAATATGGAGAAATGTACAACACGATTCAAAAACATTTGTAAGCCTATAATAGGAAATCCGTAGCCTATAGTATTATTTAATATTTCCAAATTAACTGAAAAGAACGACTACGTATCTACCGCTGGAATTACGTTCTTCTTTTTACTAGTAGACACTGGATATCTATGCAAGTTTATATCGTTACGAATGCAATTAAAGAAATACAACCTAAGTAGACTAATGTTATCTATCCACGAAATCGTTTAAGGATAAGACCTATCGATTAAAATTATATTCTTTAAGATTCATTTTAAGACATCAAGAGTTGATTTTTGAAGATTTTCAAGATTAAAAACGCGTCAATTTAAATTGCAAATTGCAAAGACTAGGTCGATTTAAAATCCACAATGTATTGTACAATGCACAGTATAGTACAGTATAATTTTGTACTGATATTTAAATATATTAACATTGTATTAATAAATATTGAGTATTTAATTTTTATATAAAAATTAAATTTAGGTTAATTGAAATAAATATTATATTCATTGTACTGTATTTTTGAAGGGTTCTACAGTATAGTATATCATAGTATAATTTTGTATTAATTAAAAAATATTTAATATTATATAGTAGATGTTGTATAGTATTATATTTTTAAGCGAAATGTACATACAAATGTCAGTGAATGCTGTAGTTTGGATATTTGCTTCTCATCCAGCAATTAGTCCTATGCATCGTCGCACTTTCCAATTTTCCATAAACGTGCCAACACGTACGACACAGTTCCAAATTAGATCATTTACACGTGTCGATAGTGTTTCTCATGAACCGTAACTCGCAAGTTAATTTCATCCCTTCGCGTTGTCACTGACGAGAAGATACGCCTGATACGCGGTGAGAAGTTGGTTTCCCTTCGGCTACCAATTCTTCCTAAGTTTCAACGAAATCTGTACGCGGCTGTGTAACTAACTTCCGGCTTCGTCGGCGTTAAAAGCAACTCAATTATTTCTTGAAACCTGGCGATCAAATCACGGTAGTGAATTTAATATCGTGGATATCGACAAGGAGCTTATAAATAGGAGGAAACACGGCACCCTCAGCTACTATATCGATTATGAAATAAGAAGAGCTTTTCCCTCCTCCTCCCCCCAAGCTTGGAAACACATCTCTAGCAGCCATTCGTGAAGAGTTATACCCGTCGTAGAAAAGTCAATAGAAACTCGAGACAACTGCAGTGCATAAAATCAATAAAATCAGTTTTTCAAGTCTTCTGCCTGACGCTCTTGCCAGGTCTTCCGCGTAACCGCAGCACACCTTTATGCGTTCTTTATGGAAATGAGACTACGGTATTACGTTGATTACGGTAGGTAACAACGAAAGAAAGAGCGTGTTCGTGCGTAGTTGATGTAAAAAACGGTGAAAATAATTCATAGATATCGTATCAAGACTGTAGGAGAAGAATGTGACAATCTGTATTTTTTATTTCTTTCGAAAGAACTGTTTTAAAGTTCAATACACAGTCGAGAGAATATAGAGAATAATTATAGAAATTCTTTTTATTTGATTTTTAATTTTTAAGTAAATCAACGTACTTCTGTGTTGCCTTTCTGGCTTCAAAAATATCCCACGATATTAAGATATTCTTTCATTTATTCTGATCTGGCAAAAAAAAAGAAGATTAGTCTTCTTCTTTAACAATTATTTCTAAGGCATAGGAAGAGCGTATTTAAGAGGAATAAAGTTCAATCCGATATTTATAGTATCGATATCATTACGAAATTAATCTTACAAGAATTCAAAGTAATTTCGACTTGTCGTGATAGAAGAAATTTTCGAATTTGTCACGGTTCACGCCTCTCCTCTGTAGAGAAACAGAAACAGGTTTCGAAATTCATTAGATTCAGAGATGCTAAAACACCGTGCATTTAATAGTGTAATAACCCGACCGAATGTATAATTTAGTACGACGCGTTTGAGCCTGCAGAAGTATCTACGTACAGCAACTTGTGTAAGTTTGATTAGACCAACGATCATGTTTAATGCTGGAATATTAAATGCCTCGCTAATACGGCTATATTTGTTTCTGCGATCGTAACAGGTATACCATTAGTTAAATACGACAAAATATGCATTACAGATCGATTTCTATTTTCTGAACGATTCCATGCTACATAGCTTGAAGTTTACCAGCTTTCAACGAATAACTAACAAACAAAATACATATATTTCTCTATAACTCTGGAGCCTTACAAATTTCCATCTGTAACTCTGCTCGACATGGTTGAATAATAGAAAATGGCAGAAAATATAATAATCGAAAGTTTGCAATATTCTCGAGTAAAATTTGAATTTTCTCTTAAAGGGCCGAATTAATTCACTCGCCAGCATCAAACGACAGAGATCAAAGCAAGATTATTCTAATTTTGCGATCGTTATCATAACCATCCAGCACGATTCACGTCACGTGCATAAGAGAAAATACACGCGTAACATCCTCCTAACGATAGACCGACGTTCTGCGGCAAAGAAAACGGGACATAGTCGATATCTTGATCGAACGTAACACGAAAGATCAATCGAAAGAGATAACAACGGCTCATGGTCGGAGCTGAAGGGATCCATCGATCGGATCGCGACAGATCGATGGCCGAGACGCGAGTCCGACTCGTATGTTTCGAAGGCGAGCGTCGACCTCGTTTAACCTCGTGACTCGGTGACGTCTACCGTAGCAGGTACCAAGCAGCGGAGAGAGGGTTGTGTGTTCCATGACTATGACTAACAATAAGTCACGGAACATCCGTGAGTCACGAGAGCTAGAGCTAGAGCCAGGTCAGCGTAGCCCATCGCTTGCCGACGAAGAATAGGACGTCGTTAGCCGCGACTCGAGGAGCTCGACCCGCGGCTTTCGAGCGCCACTTAACCCTCGCCGTGTCGCGTTACGCGCCCTTGCGTTCGTGCAGGCCTCTCCATCGACCCAAAATTGTACCCAGCCAACCGACCAATCGGACCATGGGACCTTTTTAATGTAACTCTTTTTAACGTTTTTCATACTACAGAAAGGATCGAGGATTTGGAATTGCGTTTCTTCGGCTGGATCTTCTTCGGCTTTCGATCCTATTTTCATCGTATTTTACAAAGACTCTATGCGTAGTCGGTCGCAATAAAAAATTCGAACACTGCACACTTTTAATTCCTATGTCTTCGATAAATGTACAAGGACCAACAAAGATCTATCACGCTATGTTACATTTGACCATGTAGATGGACCTTCTATGTGGAAGAAACTTTTGAATTATTCTATATCGTGGTCTAACTATTAATCCTTTGCACTCCAATGTCGAGTGTGACTCGACATCGGGTTTTATCTCAGGAGCTCCTTTGTCGAGTCCCACTCGACATTTTTTCAGTGCCACCTTTTTTTGTAAAACGTGCGAAAGAAAAGCAGGATTGCATCCTGGAAATTGTTTCAAGGTATATCATACACTTAAAGATTACAAACTACAACAATAGTGTGAATAAAACTGGTATTTAAGTGAATTTCTTTCTTCCTTTATTTATTTAAATTGTCTTAGTTTTTAGTTAAAGTAAATTTCAAATAAAACACTTAGAAGCGTTAGGAGCTGCTGGTAACGAAATTGAAATAAAATTCGGAGTGCAAAGGGTTAAAAGAAACACGGAGAAAGAGGAAACTTTTGTGTGAGAAAAAGTTTCGCTCGCTGGTACTAATTATACGCGTAAAATTAAACAACAGCTAAATTATACACACAAAGCTAAAATTAATAACGATTATTCACGAAAGTTTAACATTTAGTCGAGTGTGTCATATGTTTGACGACGATGTAAATTTGTTGATATAGTGAAAATAAGTTTCTCGAGCGATCAACACGAATTTGTTTCTATTCTCCTTCCAAACACTTCGACTTCGAATCATAGTTACTTCGTTTAATTCGAATCTGGAAAGCGACTCGTAGATCTTAGTTCGATCGAAAAATAAATCACGACGGCTGAGAAAGGTTCTCGCCTTCGACGTTCAGCCATTGACACAACAAGTTTCCAATCGAATCCAGACTTCTTCCCGACTTTTTACTTTTTCCTCGAGCTTTCCCTCCAACATTTTTAGTTTGCGAGTTGGTCGGTCGGTCGAAAGAGGAGTTGCTCGCGCTAGAAAAATCGCGGCACGGGAAAACTTGAGAAGAAAGCGGTGTTCAGGACGTAGAACGATATTCCGCACTTTCGAGAAACACTCGATTCAGCGACTTTCCTCCGTTTCGCATTCTTCTACGTAAGTACACGTGACGCGCATGTAACGTGCCGCTCAGCCGTATAACGAATCTGAATGTCATCTTTCTCGCGTCTAATCCGATCGTACGACGGCCGATAACACTGAATATATGTGGCTGAATCGTAGGTTCGTTGCAATTATTTTTTACAATTAAAAGTATCTTCTTTCAACCAAGCAGACGATACATCGCCCGATGTATTAAGCTTTTTACATATGTATTGGGTTGGCAACTAAGTGATTGCGGATTTTGTCAATACATCTAATGACAAAACCCGCAATCACTTAGTTGCCACCGCAATATATAAAATCTACCTGTCAAATTTTCTTAAAGACTATTTTACCGATCGAATAACTTGAAAAAGTGGAATTATTATATCCGAACGCAGTGTCCAGGGACTATAGGTACTGTACGTATACCCTTCTCGACCATAGACACGTATAAACGCACGTAAAAATCGATATCACTTATACGAGCAAGCAATCATTTCAACTGTGCTCAAAAAAAGAAAAGAAAATAGAGAAGAGAAAGAAAAAGGAAAGGACGAGAACGGCCCCGATGACCAAATGAATCTTCAACGGTACATTGCACCTATTGTTCGAACGGCGGAAAATTGAAGTCGAAGCTGCGAGCCAGCTGATTAAAGGGTCCCCCCTCCAATTCGGGCTCGTTACGAGATTGCTCGTGACCTTCGGTCAATTCCTTCGGGACAGAGGGTCAAACAAAGGATCGATATCCGTAAAAAAAAGAAGAAAGAGAGCAGAGGAAAAAAAGGAAGAGAAACGCGGAGGACGCGACGACGAGGTTTTTTTCAGGCTCGTGGAAATACCTTTCACCCGGTCAGCAAACAGAAGACGAAGAGAAAGAAGAAGAGAGGACGGAAGGAGAAATAGGAGAAGGAGTAGGAAAAGAAAACGTCGAGCCATTTAACCGCGGAACGAGGTCAAGAGCTTTTCGCGGTTCCGCTTTCAGCCTTCCAATTCTTTGGGGATTAATAGACCATCCCGTGGGAACACAGTCGCTACGTGATCCTTTGTGCCGCGTTACGTTCGCCTTATTGAAAACAAAATCGGCCAATGAGCCAGCGTGGAAAACCGAATTAAACTTTATCGCCGCCTGCTCCAGGAGATGACACGAGAATATTTCCGGCGAGCCGAGAGGTCTCGAGTGCCCTGTGCTCGCTCAAGTTTTCGTTCCCCTATTTCGAATATTCCGCGTTCTCGCGGTGCTGCGAGTTTCTGACAGGCTCGGCAACCGTAATTATTTTTCTCTTTCGGAATTTAATTACGCTCGCTGTTTTGCAAGGAACATGTTTCCAGGTCAAAGGAATATTCTGCGAATAAGTAAGCAATCGCGCAAATGGGCGAAGGATGTACAATACGATATGTATAATCCAAAGAGAGGATTACGATATGCACGAGTCTCTAGCCTTCGTATCAGCTAGTTTTCGAAATATCATTCCCCTTGAAACGAATTCGACTCGATAATATCACAGTTATATTAGTTATATCAGTTAACCCAAAGTTATTAAAAAATACACAAGGAGCTAAAAAGATTCGTCCCCAAAAATCAGATAAACGCAAGAAACGATACATACTACACAGTGTCTAGAGGATTTTTCTAAATGTTTCTTTCAGAAATTTGCACACCTTTGCGTCTACATATAGCAACATATAGTAACGCGTTTAGAAGCGATAATTTCAAAGAATCTTCCATTTCGACGCGTACAAATCAATTTCAAAATAGAATTACGATAAAGAAAAATAAAGAAAGCGTAAAATTATCTTCGACCGCTAAGCACTAGTTTTTGTCACGCCCTGTATCCTCTACTGGTCTACCAGAATCGACAAGAAATCGACGTTTCCACGATTACTTTTAATTTATCACCAATTCCACTATTAAGTCCAGGCAATTGTCGATCTCTGTTCAGTTGGTTAGCCTGGTTCCTGATTTCCTCTCGTTTCTTTTGATAGAGTTTCGTTGGATTCGGCGTTGAGGGCGTCCGGTGAACGGAACTCGCCTCCAATCGTTCCAAGAGTTATATCCTCTGAGAATTATAACCACTGGGGGAAACACAACCTCTCGTAGGATATTAGTAGTTGAACGAGCTTTACCTGCTGCTCTCTCAACAGGATATACGAGCGCCAAAAGTGTCAAAGGTGGCCTCTTTTCTTTTCGCAGTGCTAGAACACAAAAGGAAGGTGTCCATCTTTGGAGAATTACTGACCTTCCCGTTCCAGAAACAGCGCGAAACTGCGTCGAGTATCGACCTTTCGTTTTCTTCTCGCCTTTTATTTCTCCTTCTTTTGTATATTTACGATATCGTTGCGAAGGATGAAACACGATAACGGTGAATTATGTGCACTTTGACCCTTAAAGGTCGATATATTCCTAGAGTCGTACGTGCAACATACAATTAGATTATCAGTGAAGCTTTATAAACGGCGACTTGCAAGCTTACAGTATTGATAAATTCTCTCGTAGAATAGGAATAATAAAAACAAAGTTTCATGAATACATTTTACGAACTAGAAGACAACGGATTATCGTGTTTAATATTTTTAAATTTGCACGAAAACATAGCCAGAAATAAACAGCGAATGTTTGTGTAAATTCATATTTTTACAGGCATAAATAAAACAATGTTCTATATGAAAGTAGAACGCGAACGAATGTCTTTTTCTTTTTAAACGTTCTACCTGATACATAATATATTTACACGATCTTAGTTCTAAATAATTACTGAAAAATTATCGATTAACCGCTTTTTCTTAATCATTGGGCGATTATTGATTTTACGAGTTACAAAAAAACAAGTTGCAGCTTGTAGCTTGCAGAGTAAAAATGTCATGGAAAATACCATGGAAGAAAAAAAGCTATACTGATCCAGCAAAGAAAGGTGAAGGTTGTTAAATGTCTTCTCTTATGTAGATTACGATGCATACTCTGAGTACCACCTACATTTTTTAATGTTACTGAGTAAGGATGCGTGTGAATCGGTCAGATGTATTAAAAGCATACGATAAACAATTAATTTTAGAAAAATGTCATTGAAGTTGTTTATAAGAGGAATCGATATTTCAAGTTGCACAAGTTTCGCTACATTTATAACGTAACTAATTTTGTTTCAAATCAAACGAATATATGTTTTATATGACACACGCATGCACAAGCATCTTCTATCAAACAATACCACGTAATAAATTTATAAGTAAGTGAAAAAAAGATGTAATCGTGTATAATTAAAATTATAATTAATCTTATATAATTAGAAGTATACATGATTTTTACACAAAAGAAATTATACACATTAAAATCCTTCTTCTCTATATATCGAACAAAATTGGATATCCTCGATCGAACAGAAGTTTTTCTTTTATCACACAGCTATTTTAAATCATTTGGACGATGCAATTACTTATAATAAAAATAAAAACGCTGAACGAAAAACCAAAAGGGTTTCCACGTGTTAAATGATTAACTATAAAAATCACAAATGACAAGATAGGAATAAAAGATGAAATAAACAAGGATAATGCTTGAAGTATTTAAAGGTTGAATGATAAAAGATGAAGTGAAAATGTCCGAAGAATTTCAGAGAAAGCTTCATGAATCGAAGTAGATTGTCGAAGGCAACGTTGATGCGATTATTTCCAGCAAATGGAAGACAGTAGAATTGCCAAGCGGTCAATTGAAAAACATTAAAAGGACGTAGATCGTCGCTGAAGACTATCGAAGAAATTCAATCCGTCATTAAAACGATCACTCTGTATCTGTATTCATTGCGTACTTCGTGTACGGACGTTTTATTTTATTGATCGTTTCCCAAACTCGTTTCCCAAGCTCGTTTGTCTCGAGTATTTTAAGCAGGCAGGTATTGAAAATCATTGGAAGGACTTAGGGTAGCCTACAAAAGCCCATTGAAAATTCTAATCCACGCTCGAGTGTCCTTACAGAAACGGCTTTCAGTTGGAAACTAAGATTTTGTTCTCCGAGAATTCCCACAGGGACTTTTATATACAATTCCGAAGCTTTTACCTTCGTTTTATGTTACTTTGAGATTCGCGGCACGAAAGAGAAAAGGATCAAACTCGATATTGCTTAAAGGTATGGAAACAACGTTGAAAATGTATCACGAACGCTAATACGTCAATTATTACTAGACTGCGGATATTTATGCAAATTCGTATCTTTGTTGTATCGCAGTAAATTGAAGAAATGAAATTTAAGTAGAAACTTGTCTTTGTTTACTAAATATAGCAAGTATCTTACTTTAGATATCACGCGTAATTTTCCATTATTTTCTACGTTTCTGTACCTTTAAATTTAAACGCATGAACGCATAAAAATCCGCAATCTAGTCGCAATGTGTTTGACTATTCCCTGATATTTAATACAAATTAAGAAATCTTCATCGCGTGTAAACAAAATAAAACTTTCTATTGCTTTCATTTCCTAATTATTTTATTATAAATCTATTAAATATAGGTCAATACGTTAACATTTATAACCGACAGTCCTCCTATATGTCTCCAAGTGCATAATTAGCGACCGAATTACGATTTACTGAAGAGAAAAATAATTCTTAAATCGCGAGCAATATAGTCGACCAAGCATATCACCTTTAGGGAAATATTAAGGATTCAGAGCGCGCTATAGGCGTTGCTAGTTGCTAGCTTATCTAGACACGTCCGTGAAAGCACGAGAGACGACGGCCAAGGATCCTCTTGGCTCTTGCGTCTTTCGCTGATTTCCAATTTAACCGCTCAAGAACTATCTAACTGGTATTTTACGTTCACCGAGTGATCGCCCAAAGGGTGCATGCTTTCACAATAGGAGATTTAAGAGTACTTATCGTCCTTTTCCACGTGATAACGTATCGCTGGCTCAAACAGAGGGAAATAATGTTAAAGATAACGCTAGAAGCAAATTTATATAGTGGATCTTCCAAACACTGGATAACTTTTTTCATAACTTCCACACATTATTATTTTACAACATGCTCGTTGTACACCTAAATCGTGTCTTTATAGGTCGTTTAGTTTTTCTTGAAGAAGATAAGAATTGTATTTAGCTTCGGATAAGAATATCTATTTTAATACGTTCGTTGATTAATACGAATAAATTTAACGTATTTATTAAGATAAATTTAACGTGTATACATGTATGCGTATAACATGTTGCTCTTTTTGAATAATTTGCTTGGAAAATCATGGCGAGATGTAAGGTAACAAGGTTCCTCGTTAACGTGACACGAAAATACATTTGCAAACTTATAAACCGAATAATGTTCGTGGCTGTCTCATGCGTTAATAAGGAACCATGTTACGTTTCAGAATATAATATAATTAAATTTATCTCATTCACGAGATTGTTAGATATCGTATCGATGAGAATATGAATTCAATTAATTTGTCTATGTTTCGAAATGCACGATGGTGAGATAATGTTAGTTTTGTCAGTATCCTTTAGAATAAACGAACTAGTTCTTGAAAAGTAGGCAATGCAAGAGTCTAAATCGAGGACTGAAATTAATAATTGTAATTAACGATATCGTCACGTATCGACGATGAATTGTATTATTTATTAAATTATAAAAATTATTTTTTTGACGTTCCAAGGAGATTCTACCACGTCTGAATGAAATATGATTTGTAATAATCGATATGATAATCGATGATTAAATATACGAAACAAGACCGAATCTGAATAACGATTTACTACAATCGCAATGTTACAAGTCCAAGTAATCGTCATCGAAGAATGAGATTCAATCGATCGACACACGTAACACGAAGACAAAAGCAGACGAGCGTTCAAACGGTATTTTAGTCGTCCGTGTTTTTTCCATTTTCTAAATAAAGCCGCATTATAGCGGCGACGATCTACACAAAAGCGGCGCAAAAATGAATACAACCGAGCAACGCGATTACAACCAACGAAGCATACCTTTTCCCACCAGCCTGACAAAGCGTCCACGCGTAGAGAAACTTCAGGATGTCGCGGGTACAACTACAGTCCCATTGCAACCAAACAACATACAAATAAAGAGAAAGAAATAAAAAGAGAGAGAGAGAGAGAGAGACATAGAATTGGATAACGATAGAGACGAAACGAGTAACGCAGAGAAGAGAAGAAGGGATGGCGAAAAGGATGGAGACGAAGGGGACTCGTTTAACTTTTCCAACATTACGATTCAATGGACAACGAACGACGCGGCTTTTGGAAAAAAACTATCGATCCTGGCTCACCTTACTGGTTACGGACTCTCTTATTTTCTTTCTTATGTTCGCCTCTTCTCTCGAACGAACGCGTAAGTTCGTTCTCGCGTTTGGTCATCGAGTATGCGAGGCGCGTGTATAAGGGACTTCCTTCGTGCACTGACAATCATCGCGTGGAACGTAGTCATCGTCTGCGACGCTCGAAGACGATACCCAAGTACGTGACGATTTATGTGAACACCGGAAACTGGTTGAACGTGAGATCGAAATCGCCGGAATCGATATATTCGACTGATATATAGATTCTAGGGGTTGTACGGTTTACAGATGTTTGTACGGAGAAATCGGATATACAGAAATGTCGATTTCAAAAGTTTGACAACTCGTACAATATAGCTAACGCGACATGTGTAGTTTTTGATATCTCAGCAATTTGATATTTTCTTCTTTCTTTTTTATTAGCACAATCGCGAAATTTCGTTCGTATATTATCGAATCTCAACACTTGTCGATTGTTAAATTCGTAATTAATAACGCGTTTACGTTCACGTCGTGTGGAGTTTTAAAACACGAAATTTCCGACTTAAATCGTTTTATACGCCGTTTTAAAACTAAGAATAAGAGAATTTTCGCCGTCGTTACGCGATTTTAATTCTACAACGTTCACGTATGTATTGGGTTTGCAACTAAGTGATCGCTGATTTTGCCATTAGGTGATATTGACAAAATCCGCAATCACTTAGTTGTCAACCCAATGAACGTGTACGTCTCTTTTACTGTTCAATGTATACGTACGCTTAAAAATTTCATGTATGTATCACTATATGACACATGTACGTATGTACACGCTGAAAGAAACAAAGAACGAACCTCAATCTGAAGTTCAGCTCGAGTTCAGCTTCTATGACGCGCGTCCTCCCTTAGCCATTGGACATTTCTGAAACACATCGTTTGTTCATATTTAATGATTGTCGTGTGGCTATTATATTTGAAGGTGTTAGAATACACATTTTTATTCGAATATCATTTTTGCATATATCACAAATGAAGTAATTAATATTTCCTTAGTCTGTACATTCGACATTATTAAGCCAAGCTCGTTACTTTTGTTGATAACAAAATTACGCGTAACGCTTCAACTCGAATCTTTTTTCAATTTTCTCTATTCAAAATTCTCCTGTGAATACCGTAAAAGATGCAACATGTATTTTGTTCTTTAGAATCCCTGCATATAACGTTAATAAACGCGTATAATGAAAATTGCCTTGCTTATTTGTTATTTCCCACGAGCCCACGCAAATTTTTCGAAATTTCATTTTTTGGCAGATTAGAATTACAAGATAAATACAATACAATTGTTCTTATTCGTGTTTCTTAGATTATTCGTAGAAGATATGGAATTCAACCAGGCAAATTACACGGTGAAATCTTCTCCCTAGGGACACATATCACATACAAATGCGCTATGCTAGTCGTTTCTCGCGAAATTCTGCTGTTCCCTTTGCATTTGTTGGGTTACGATTAGCCTGATAAAAACTCATTAAAGTTTCAAATTGACCAAAGAAACGGTTCTTTGATGTCTTCCATAGAGAAGTTCTGCAGGAAGGGAATCTGCAAGATCCGCTCAAATTCTCCACCATTAAAATGCCATACTTACGATAAAAGTTTCCCGATCGAGTGTTTCGAACTTGAAACGCGGCGATGTCCGCGTGAAATACGATCGTCGATATTTTAGCTTAAATTGAATGAAGTTATTAAACGTCCAGTTCGAAGGAAATCAAGAACGTACAACCTTTGTCTTCCGGATATTACCATTGTAGATTGAACTTCGCAATATTTAATAGCTCGTTCAATTTCTTTCTTTCAAAAGCTGTATACCGTGTGTACAAAATGGTTATAAATATATTTAATTAAGAGACAGTTAAATACAATTTTCTACTTTCAACTATTAAAAGCTCACGAGGAAAGTTATAAAGACGACGAGAGGAAAAGTTCTAGAGAACGATGTTCAGAATTTTCAAATCTCGATTTTGACAAATTTACAGGCAATTAGAATGGAATTAATATTACTTACTGGAATTTTACAAGTCGCAAGCTACATAATACTACGACCAATACAACGACTACTTCTTTTATGTCCTTTCGGTTCCTCTACTTCTTTCCTTTCACAAGGAAATCTCACGTGTTACGAGTCGTTTGGTCGTCGTACGTACTTATCGTAAAATTATAAAATGAAAAATTAATATGTATTTTATAACGTATAATTATTAGCCATTAAATTACCGCGTAAGAACGCAGCACCGACACAGGCAACAAAGTTTAAACGCAATCAAACTCGCCGCACTCTCTTCTTCCACGTTTCTGCCAACAGTTACAGGCGTTGATATTTTCATACTATCCAATCACGTTCCTCCGCTTCTCTACCCTCTTTCAACCTTCGATGATGGTATAAAAAAAGAAGGAAGAAGACCAGATGAAAAAAGTGAATCTGCGACGGTGATGGAACAATGCCTGCCACAGATAGTAATATACGGTGGTGCAGAAAAACAAAGGACATATCTCAAACGGGTTTTCTTCCGCCTATCGTAAGAAATATATCGTCGTGGAGCGCTTCGGGGGTTCTTGCGAGCAAAGTCGCGTGGCTTCGTGTGTATGCCCCTGAGAGATCGATAGCCTCTCCCCCGATAAGGGTAGAACGATTAACGTGGTAATGACGTAGTGGAGGAGTGCAAAGGCCCTCGAGGAAGACTCGACGGCGGCGCGGCGCGGCGCCTGGAAAAGGGAAAGGTAGGATTCGACCGACTGCGAAACGGGGAGAGGCTCGTCGGCTCGTCTCTCTCTCCTCCATCGGGCCGTGCTAATTTCAAATCTGCTCGTTGTTCCGGCCAACGCGCCGACAAAGCTTTGATGCCTCGGTACGCTACAAAAAACTAAGATAAAAAGGAAAAACAAAATAGGGGAGAAAAGGAAGGAAGACGCGACAGACGAGAAGGAAGAAGAAGAAGGAACAAGGAAATTGCGATATGGGTGAGAGGGGAATAGAGAGGAAAATGTACAGTGTCAAAAATAAAGATAAACGTTTAAGGATTTATATCGAAGTACAGCGAAGTTGTATGGAAGCAAGTTATAGCGAAGATAGTATCGAATGAGAAGAGCAAAAAATATCTGTAATCAACATACAATAGCTGTTGAGAGTATTCAAACGCTAATCAACATACAATAACTCACAAAGTATTGGAACACTTGTAGAAACGTTTTATGGATACACGACGGTATTTCTCGAGCGAGAAAAATATGAAACTATCGAACTAAAAAAAAGAATGAAAGAGAAAGGTCACTATACGGAAAAGTCACGTTCGATGTACTAGCGTCGATTTTTAGTGAAATTTCGCGGTTGAGTCACCCCGCTTTGATTACCAAACACACCCTCGCCTTTTTTTCTGTTGCTAACTCTCTTCCGGTAAAGCGTTTTTTTTTCTTTTCTTTTTTCGTCATGAATGATCCGAGTGATATTTTTAGAAGCTGCCCATTGCTCCATTTTCCTGTCACGATCACTGGTCGTTTCCGAAATATAAACGTATAATAGTAGGATGAGGAGCGAGAGTGTACGAACTGAATGTGGATGACTGGATGAAGCGATTCGCGATCAGTTTTACAGAGAATATTTGTCATCGATACGATTTGCGAGATGTTCGAAAGCGTGGAAGTTTCTGCAAGTGTTGTTTGGCGAGTAATCGTTCAAAACACCTGGATTTTTTATTTGAGAAGATCGATGTGGATAAAAGGAAATTTCCTCTATGAGAAGAGTAGCCTGGTCTTTTCGATCGGAGCTTTATTCCACGGTAATTTAAATGAAACTTCTATCAAAACTTTAGAAAAACTGTCAAACTACTAAAAATAAGAAACAGTTATCATAGATCGATAACGTAAAAATAAAACAACTTTTCATCGAGCAGCGAATACTTTTGAAAAAGAAAGAACAGTGGTACGTGTTTTTCAATTTAATTTAATATCGTATCAATGCAATCGGCTATGTAATCTAAATTGAACGTCCTATTAATGTATTCCCTCCTATGCGTATTCCACCTAACTTCTACAGCTTATCCTAGATATTATGCACGTGTGTTATCGCGCATAAGCTCGAAATATAGATAAACACAATAGATAAGAAATGCCATAGATAAACGTGATCTTGTTTTATTCCATATCGAGCGCATTAACATATTCTGCTGAGAATAAAAACTGCAAATATATATATAGGGAGGGAGAGAGATAGAGAGATAGAGAGAGAGAGAGAATCGTTTCCATTGTGTATTACGTTAGTCTTTTAAATATCATATTGCATACACATGTATATCGGGAATTTCGTTACATAATCGGATTAAATTTCCCATTAACGCGTTCCACATGTAGTTTGTATTTTGTATAACAACATGTATTACCTTGGATAAATTCTGTCAAATTCAGAATAGGATTATTATACGTGCCGCATCGATAAAACATTGTATCGTTTCTTTTAATACGAAACTAACAATTTTTTGACGTTTTTGTATTTTAATTTACATCGATGGTAAGATAAGTGAATCCCGAGGAATTTTCAAAATAGTACTATTATCCACGCTGTACCGATTAACGAAATACTATGTTCGTTCTTTCAATATGAAATTTTTAATTTTTTCAGTTTAAGTTTCTCAGTATAGCCATTTAAATGGCAAGATAAACGAATTCTGGCAAGTTTAAATATTATTTTCCCTTTTGAAACAATTACAACTTTTTAAACATTCTAATATTTTAATGTACACAATCGTTGGATTTTTATTAACATGTCGTACGATCGATATAATGGCGTTGTTAACAGCCACGGAGATATTCAAATACATTGAAAGATTCAGACAACTATGGCTGGGTAGACTGCAGCTGTTTAAGCATATTTATATTCTTATCAACACGAATAAAGAAATAAAACACAACAAGTATTATAACGAGTATTCTGCTTTGGATATTTTGTATATTTTTACATATTACCTGCATCCTATAAAAAATTCATAGTCTGCTAATTGTACATTACACTCTCGTACAACGTTTAAAAGCCTCATATAGAATATTGAAATTCCACAAGTACAGAGTGTTAGAGTAGAAAATCGGATTCAGAGAATCGTGTATATTTTACGACTAATTTCTATGTTAACCATCCACTTGGAAAACGACACATTCCCCAGCTATTAACGACAGCGAATGCATTGAAATTCTAAGGCTCCATCCACACTATCGTTTCGTTCTCGGTTCCATCACATCCCTGCGTGTCCACAGTTGTTTTCCATCCACGCCATCGCACCGATCCGCCCTCGATTCGGTCAAATTATTATCCCGTGCTTTCAATTATACATACTCACACCGACAGTAATGACCGATCTCACCTGCGATCCCGTCCCTCCAACGATTCTTGGGAAGAATATTTTACTGGAGCGAGATCGGATTTGTTGGAAATTGATCCGATAACGTGAACGCACCACATGCATATGCAGATAAAATAATATATCAACGCGCGATTGTAAGCGATAAAACGCAATATATATCTCGCTTGTCTCTGTGCTATGTCGCAGCGATTAGCGACTGTCAACTTATCATCGACGCACGACACGTGCAAAATCCACGAAAGACAAAATAATTCACAGTTAACTGCGTTTGACGAGTATACACGTCAAACGAAAGCTTTATTTCGGTGCGTTTGACGCGTACATTCGTCGTCGCTTCTATCTGTTTACGCACTGCACGATCTAATCCCATGACAGATTTCTGAAATTAAATCCCGAAGTTGACTGGTTAACACGTATCGTCATATAGCAGAAGCAGAAACGTTAACAGTTAGACGATACCCTTTTCATAGACGAATGATATTCCCTTTAAAAATCTATGGGGATTTAAGAATGTAAACAAAGTGAAAATTAAGTAACAAAGAATGAAGAAAAAATGAGTTTTATTAGACAGAATCGGCTATACGGCCAGCCGTAGCAACGCTCGAAAAATCATGGGTTGCCTGACGGTAGATCGAGAAACGCGTTCGCTCTTCGTCCTATCGACTCAATTTCGATCCTGCTGCAAGCAAAATATTCTTTCCGAGGATCGGCGTGGAGACGAGATCGGACCGAGAACGAACCGATAGTGTGGATCGAGCCTAAAAAGTCGAAACGATGAAATGCAATTTTCCTCGCTAGGATGCACTTCAACTCGAGAAACGCACGGCGACTACGAAATGAATCCCTCAAAGTAGAAGGTATTCGTGACGATAAACTTTGCCAAGAACAAGCTTGAACAGTCGTTAACTTGTCAGTGAAGACATAACGAGCGTATACACGCATACAGCTTGCGTTGTTACGCGCGTATTGCGTGGCAATTAGAACTAGGTGCTATTGGTCCGACCAAATTGTCGATATTTATCCGCTAATGGAACCATATCGTTAACCAATTGGCAATCAGCGTTAACTAGAATCCATTTTATGAAATGGATCGTTATTCGAATTATTCGCTGTTCGTGAATAACGAATAAATTAGGTCAGTGCTGAATACGCGTGGATCCTGATGAACAACCTAAATATATACGATTATTTGTACATATTAATGATTTGACGAACATACGAGACATTTTACTTTTCTTTTATATCGAAATTCAAAGACGAATATATCAGCCTCTCAGATATCAAATTCTCTATGAAGTTGTTTATTGCATAAAAAGAACGAATAAATAAAATAACGAGCAACAGACAACGTGTAACGTCTATATAACTTGTATATGATTATAGTAATAAAGTTAGTAAAAGAGCAGGAGACTTTATTCAAGCGGTAAATAAACGAGTAATAAATAATGAATGAAACTTCGTTGCTTGCTTCAATAAACGAATAAATACTTACAAATAACATTACAATTTAAAAAATAACGAATGAACGATTAATAAATAAAATTGTATTTCTTACTTAATAGACGAACCTATAAGAAGAAAGAGAGGAAAGGAGCTAGAATCAAGCGATGGATTGTAAGAAATAAAATTTCATTGACTATCCATTATTCGACTAAAAGTTCATTGCAATAAATTGTACACCGTGAACCGGATACTCGCATACCGATGATTAGAGAGAGACAGAGGTGAAAAAGTTGACTGATCGTGACGGAATGGCAAACGTATTATCGATCGATAATAATCGTCGTTCGATCTACAAATTTATATTCAATCTCGACCTACATACAGTCAGTCGACTTTCGTGCGGTTGCACCATAAGGAAAGTTCCCGGAGAACTGAGAAAATTGCCAATAAATTTTCGCACGCGCCGCTTCCTCGCGTTACGTAGTCCGCTGTCGTTATTAATTCGGTCGTTGTACTCGCTACAATCGATCGATTCGTTTCCAGAAGAACCAACCGGTCGCCGATTTGCACAACTCACTCTGTGTGTGTATGACGCGCACAAAATTCGTTTCGTCCCTTTGATCGATTGAAATTGCGCGCGCGGCATTCTGTTGTTGGCCACTGGTCGCTGCCCTTCGAAAATATATTTCTTCTTTCATTTTTTCGATCAACAGATGTGCCAGTTATCTTACTTGAGAAATATATTTCGAGTTCGAGGTTTCTCCAGTTTGTTGAAATGAATTTTCTCGACAATGAATAACAATATATTTTTATTCGATCAGTAAGAATATATTAGCGAAGACACGATTTTTCAACGATAATACAAGAATACATATTTTTATTTTATTATTTATTGTATTACATTCAAATCGAAGAATTCTTGATAAGAACACCGGTTCGTGTTTCTCGTTTTCTACGAAAGCGTCTTTAGTTTTCGTTTAACGTATTTCAATTTTTTTCAACAAAATATTCATACTATGCGATTACTACAAGTGTATCTGTAATTATATTTCAGTAGAATCGTATTTAAATAAATCGCGAAGCTGTGAAACTATTGTATGAGTTATTTTAATAGAACCGCTTTAATTTTCATTCGACAACAAATCAGAAAAACGTGGATCGTTTTTCGTAAAAGCAACTTCGTTATATGGTAAGTCTCAAAGTAGGTCTAACTCTGGCTAGAAATTTGATTACGATTATATTTGTTACATGTGTCTCGATTTTAAACAAAAGAAAGAATGAATACAATATGATAAAAAAAGATATATTAAAAAGAAGTTAAAGTATACGTATGAACCTGCGTATTTTAAAACTTCCTGGTAACGACAACTCTGAGAAAATATAAAAATTCTGTGTGAAAAGTTTAAAGAGGATGAGGAAAACACGAAAGAAAAATATTGATTGAACGTATCAGAAAGCTTGGTTGCTTCGAGTCATTTTAACCGTGATCGCAAGAGAACACTCCCCCGGCATTAAGTTCGCTAATCTCTTCCTCAAAGCTTTTTAATCTTCAGCTCGAACCCTTTATCTGGTATCGACAGTTTGTTGTACAACGCCTTTGTAATCGGTGCTCTTCGTCGTATTATCGTTCGCGATTTACTTTTAACGGCTGTGAAATTACTGTTAACGGCCCTTTCATGATGTAGGAAGCGGAAGAAGCAAGATTGAACTTAGGTCAACGGTACGCCATACCACAAGACTAACTAGCCTCAACTTTCCGCACGAAAATTTATCATTGTTTAATACGGTTAAGTTCGTTGTTAATGACTAGACAAGAGACACAGCGAGTTCATCTTCGAAGTTGCCCATAAAATTTCGTGATTCAATTTGATAACTACAGTAGTACCATTTATGCTCCTTGCACAATTACATATTTACGCGAGTCGATATCTTCATAGCAATGCAATTGCAACAAATGCAAAAAATTGTTCGATACGGTTAAGTTCGTTGTTAGTGACTAGACAAGAGACACAGCGAGTTCATCTTCGAAGTTGCTCATAAAATTTCGTGATTCAATTTGGTAACTACAGTAGTGCCATTTATGATCCTTGCACAATTACATATTTACGCGAGTCGATATCTTCATAGCAATGCAATCTTGAAGCTCTTTAGTCTATTAACGAATAGACAGGAATTTTTGAAAATGAGAAATGTAAAAATTATAAAAAAATAATAATAAAATGTAATAAAAAAAATTATGTAAAGGAATAAGTAAGAAAAGAAGGAGAATATTTTCCAAAAAGGGTGAGAAAACAAGACGAATACTTAATTGTAAATAAGAAAAGGTAAGAATAATAAGAAAATAATATAATAAACGAACGAAATAAGAATTAAGAATAACTATAAGAAAGGTAAAAAGATATTCTTCAAAAAATAGATAAGAATTCTGACATGGTTTTATATGAATGAAAAAGAACTCGTTCTCGTTCTCGTTCAGTTTTCATACGCGACGTACGTAATACGGAAAATCTGTCTCGAGCACAGGTTGACTCTAACGACGATTTTGCAGGTTATTGAGTTCTGTTGTGCGGACTTGTCGCGCGGTTTGCATACTGAAAAGACGCTTTCACACGACGATTCGTGAACGTTCACAAGGATGACTGCGATTAAAATAGATCCAGCGAGAGTGAGGAATTGTTTCCATGCAAGGAGTTGTTCGCCAGTACATTTGAAACGCGAAATAGGCGAACGTAATCGACTCGTTTCAAATATCATTGCAATTCTTCCAGTGAATATCCAAGACCAAAATCATTCGAATCATTAAACTTTGAATGCGACTAACCTTATTTATACTAAAAATAGATTTACCTACACGATGAAGAAGGAAAGTATCGGAAGTTTTATACTTAAATATCATTTTGATGGGGTAATTTTCAAAGCTGTAAATTTTTTATCTATTAAATGATGAATATTTAAATAAAGAAACTATGCAAAACAATAAATTGCACAAAAATTAACAAATTCCTATATTCTAACGAAACTGAATGCTACGAGTGAAAATTTGGTCTTGTTTAAATGTAAATAACCACATCCATGGATGTTGTATAGTATAGAGTCGTGACACGGATCTCAATGATCTCAATGATCTAAATGACTATGATTGTAGCGGAAAGAGCATCAATCTCCTCGAAAGAACAGCCGAGAGAAAGTTCAAGCCAGCTTATTTGTTGAGACTGAGCAATAAACGAAGGTAGTGCTACATAATTTCGAGCCAACTAGAGATCCAATTACTCGATCCTAATTAATCACTGGACTACATACTGCTTACTGCTGACTGACAAACAACTCCTGACAAGTGAATTCTTGTTCTGAAATCCTGTTTTCCAACATACTTGTGCTTTAGACTGCCTCCTCTCGACAAACAGCTCTTATGCTAATAACTACCAACGAATAGATGCAAACTTTGCTTCAAACACTTCCAATTTAAGTACTAAAAACTATTCATTGTTTAAATACAAATGTAACTTTCCCTTTGCATATAATATATTACTAGACTGTGGATATTTATGGATTTACCGTAAATCTTTAAATGTAAGAATATATAAAACACACATAATTTACAAGAATATTCTAAAATATTTTCTGCCTAGTTTCCATTTCTTTAATTATATTCACAAAAATCTGAATGTGTATAAATATCCGCAGTCTATACACATAGCCATTACTTTGCTACTGCAGACGATAAGAACAGAAATACACGCAAAATTTACATCTCGTTGTTACAAAATATAAAAACAGGAATTCTGTGATACTTCGCTATTAAACGTGATAAAATTAACAATTCTATTTCGCTATAAAAAATGATAAAAGTTACAATTATATTCCGTTAATACGAATGATGAAAGTAGAAATTAAACAACAGCCTAATCTATTTTCAAACCTCACTGTACGTACTTTGAAATATTAAAACAGTACGGAGAAAAATGCCCTTTCTTTTTCACTACGCTAAACTGGTCTACACTTATTCGAAAAGCTCCTCAAATATCTATTCAAGCATGCAATCGTATTTTCAAGTCATCGCGTATTCAAACGCGAATAAATACGTAAGAATGGATATCGGAATGAGTAAACTTTGTCGACACACCAATGTACCTGGACTTCCCAAAATAAATATGTATGCGGATAAAACGACCATTCAAACAGAGCATCGAGATTCGATCGTTGGAAACGTTGGATAGCGAAATTTTCGTTAGCTGATTCGAGGTTTCCGGAACAGTCGGCCACCACCGAAAGGTCAGTCGCTCGATGCGGAAATCGTGTCGGTGCGGTGGCCAGTCGGCGAAATAACGAAAATTCAGCGACGTGTGTTGGAACACCTGGCTGATTCGCAGGCTCAGAAGGTGCTCGCCCGCACGAATTTAATTCTTTCGAACCGAATCCAAATTTCATTCTCAACCTGTCCGCCTTTCCCGAGTAATCGTCGATCCGTGCGCCGTACCGGAAACTCGCCACGACGCGACGTTCGCGTTTCGTAATACACTTGCCCATGAACAATTACCCGCGAATAAAAAAGCTTCTGCTTTTGGATCGTACAACGAAATTTACTTTTCCATCAAGTTCTACGCGAGGAATTTTTAGGATGATAATTAAATTAGCGTTGGCCGAATTTTCATTACGTGCTATATTTTATATGTTCATCCTGCTTTATTTAGTTAAAATGTCCTATCCATTATCTCGAAACTGAAGAAATCTTAATGTTTATTATTTCCTCTATGCCATCTTTGTTTTTCTTCGATTTAAAATACCTAGCCTTATTATTCGTTCTCTTTTTCTTTTATCGTTATTGGCCTTTTTTATTGTTCTTATTTAGACGATACAAAATACGAGGAACTTCAGATATTTCAACATAGCTAAAGTAAAAAAAAAAAAAAAAAAAAATACATATCTGAATATGTTTCAAATAAAATGCAAATATTGTAACATTACTTAAATGATAATATACAAGAGATCATTGGAATATAAAGTTACACGAAGAAGACCATTTTCATGTGAAATATGTTAATAAAATGGATATTTCTTCGTCAGAAGGCAGTGTTCCCCTAATGGAAATCATACACAATATTCTATACTCCGTCCACACACATCATGTACTAAGTATGTATTAAATCTTGATTTCGTCAGCGTCCAATTCATGGTCTACCCTTACGAGCCACAAAATGTGACCACATGTGTCCCACTAATTTCATCGTTATGTGTTATATACTGCTAGATACAACCTAATAGCACGTACCTCTAGGACGTCCAATAAAATACATCCTACACATATTTCCATATTGTACCGACATTATAAATGTGTGGGTAACGAATTGATTAAGGACTAACTGATATACCGGAATAATTAAAATTTCAAAGTATAATGACGCTCAAACATTGACTTTTATTATAAATTTTAACCCATAGATATCTACCTCAGTATTTTCTTTTTATGAATAAACGAATTAAATAAATATTATAGAAAAATACAGGCTGCAATTTAGGATAGAGATGCGGTCACATTTTCCAACCTGAACAATATACGAAAGTAGATAAATTTAATGACAGTACGTGATGTTGCATTTCGAACGATTCAATTATTTATGCTCTTAAGGGAGATTGACGTTGGAATTTATTTATTAGTCAATTCAGACGTAACTATAAAAAAAAAAGCACAATCGCTACAAATATGTAAACAAGTTTTTTTTTCAAGCATGTTATAATAGGATTAAAAAATAAGAAGTATCTTTTTCTCGACATTAAAAAAATTCAGAAGAGATGAGGAGATAAATTTTATCTCATAAATAACGTATCGTTCCTATGTATAACCGCTTTAAAAACATCGTTAATTCTAATTAGATGAAAACCTACGTGTGCAAATAAGCGACAACATTTTAATGTTAAGAATAATATTATTATTTTTATTCAAAGGTCCAAGAGTAAAGACACGTCTATAATAGGATCCAATAATCAAATACTTCAAGTGACCCCAACCAAACACTCCATCGTAGTCAAACAGCCAAGCGTCTCGTTTCTCTAACTTAAAAGGAGCGTCGAATCTATCGGTGACAAAAAGCAAAGTAAGCTGTTTCTCCGAAAATAGAGTCTGGTTGTTCAGTGACGCGAAAGAGGAACGCGAAGAAGCCCGATCGGAAAATAATCCGACGGATCCCTGTCGCGTCGAATTCGGGGTTTCTAGAGCACTCGGACACGGTTTTTTAAAGGTCGACAACCTTTTCCACCCTGCGTCATTGTCGAGTTACGTTGGTACTGCCGCTCGATATCGCTAAAATGCTATTAGGTCGATCCCAAAACGACTTCCTGGCGAGTTCTCGCAGCTCTTTCCAACTTCGTTTCCATCTGCTTCGCTTTGCCCGTGAGCACGGTTTCTAGAAATTTACGAGACTTTCCTAGGCAAACTCGGAGAACGTGTTCCCTCCGGAAACGGAATTTTACAGAAAAAGCGGAGGGCGCGTTTGCGAAATAAAATAGCCGTAAAGTTTCTCAGCGACAAACAGTTGGTTCTCTGTCGATGTCGTTTGTCCCAGATTGATTTTGCAACTCACACGACCGTGCTTCCATTTTGTTTGATAAACGACGATAAGTTTCGACGTGAATAACGATCTATACGTGTGTTCGATCTAATTGTACTTTCTTGTTTTGCACTATGGCTCCCTCTTGCGCGATAATTCAGTTAATAATAGACGAACTCTCGACTTTTGCGTAAATTCATATCTTTACCAATATATGAGCCGTTAGCAGGCCAAAATCATCAACTACGCTTTTTGAAATTTTTGAAATCTTCCTGTCAGAACGCTTGACCGATGTGTATCTTATAATAACATATTTTAATAACATAATTTCATCGATTTTGTCTATTTCTTCTTTTGTGAAGTGATACGCATATCTCGCAAAGTTCTGGGATTATGCTGATATTAAATGCTGACATTTCTTTGACTCACAATTTTTTTTACAGTGTTCATCAGCCTGCCCACTTCGCGGCCAGATCGTTCGTTTCCCACATGCCACGGGGCACCGTGTCCTCGAGTGTTCACGAATGTAACTGAGTGTACCTGAGTATACTCGAGTGTATTTGAGTATATGCGAGTATATCCAAGTGTACCCGAGTATCCCGAATGTATCCGAGTACACCCGAATCATTGGTACCGTGTAAACGATCCTCTGTGGCAGACAGCAACAGAAGAGATCGGACCCCTTGTCGACACTCCGAAACTAACATCCGTGACTCTTATTGTCAGAACCGCAGTAATCCTTAAGTCCTTATAAGTATCACCACTCAAACCCCAAGCCTAAACCTAAACCCTGATGATACATTTGGGGTTCCGACTATCGGCGATACAATATTTATTGAAATAGAGCGACAATAGAACATAGAACCCATGATGCATTGAGCTTGACACACGTATCTCCTCTATAGAAGAATCGACGCTTACATATTCATATCCACGCACCAAACTTTTGAACTCTCATCCGTCTAGGTACAACTGTAATTAAGGAAATAGAAGCTAAAAATAGAAGTTCGTTGCATCCATTAAATATCACAGCCAGCAATCTACTTCGAGTATTTTCGCATATTATGGTATGTACATCTTGTGCAATTTTACACCTTTGAATTTACCATAAACGCATAAAAATCTGTAGTGTATTAATAATATTACTTCGCCAACACAAAAGAACCCTGATTTCTCTGTCACGACAAACATCCAATACGTACAGTGACTTTATTCTCTCGCGTGGTGACACCAGAAAGGCTTCCGGTTATCGTTCGATCTTCTTCGACTTCTTTTCGGGGTGCAACAAAGACGAGGCTCTCCAAGGTACGTTGTACGTTCCTTTTGTCTAAACACCGACATTATGGCTGACCCTACTTTTCCCTACGCCACTGTGCAAAAGGTTGGAGGGTAAAGTAAGTAGGCACTTCAGCGAACTATTGATAGCACTAGCCAACCGTGGCCTTTCAAAGATTTGTCTCGCTCTCTTCTGTTCCCGGTTCGAACCTGGTTTCGCCCCTCTTGTTGCGTGTGTTCTACACACACCAAGTTAAACACCCGTTCACAGAAGTCTTAACTATGTAACGGTCGTGTTATTTTCATTACTAACTAACCATCTAACTAGACAATACGCTCGGCTTTTATTTCATTCCGTATAATGCCTGTGCGCTCAATATTGCGCTGGAGAACGATCGTTGCTCGTCGTACTATACTACCAGTCCGAGCGTCAGGTTTCTCCTATTGCTTATTGTCAGTGGAAGAGCTATGAATTTTTTAGAACACTCCAATGGTGTGTTTCCAGGATAAAAATACTCTGCTTTTGCTACAATTCCATGTTATCGAGATATCAAAGGTTTTTGCGTTTTTGCGCTAATTACACGATAAATGTTTTATTCCTCTCCTTTTCCTTTCTTCTCTTTTTTTTTTTTCGTTACCATTATAGTGGTTACAAGAAGTATTCGCATACGCTCTTATTTTTTAACGCAGACTTCGAATGCGACTTCGAATATCTTATAAATTTTATTTCATAACTTTTATGGAATACAGGAATTTAATTTTGTTTATTGAATATTTCAGCAGATTAATTGAAACGCCATTTACTTTCCCTAAAAGACTTTTCTTCGTGAATAAAAATTTCCAATTGACCGGTGATTAAAGGAGTAATTCGTTTCTCAAATACAAGAGATTGAAGTATCCAACCGCGATCTTACGCTAATTAAACGAAATATTCAGCCAGGTGGCTTGTAATTTAATCGATGAATGTGTGCATTATATCTTTGATTTTGCGATACGTATAATGAATTTTTTCTTGAAAATAAATTCACGACAAGCACGTGTATTATTTCGATTGTGCGGGTACAATGTATACAAGGTGGGCGCACAGGTCGCAAACCGCATGCTCGATAACGAATAACCTGCCATACACAGAATATTCGAACAGAGTCGAGGCGAACGCGTACGCGCTTCGCCGTAATTACGATTCTCGATATTGTTTTCGGTCGCATTATTAGTTCGAATTCCGGCGAAAACCACCGAGCATCACGAGAACGATAAATCGATGAGATCCCGACGTAATAGCAATCGATTAACGACCACGCACAACGTGCTACATATTATCCTTATCGACGTTTAACATTGCAAGATGATCGTACGAAGTTTAAAAAAGATTGCGTTAATCTTTAAATACCTATTAATGTTAATCTTGGATTTTGTTTTACCGGTTAATTTCGATATTAATTAGAGATTTTAATTTTAGATATTTTCAGTTATGTGATATCAGAATATCGTTAATGCAATATTGATAATGCAATTGGTTCTGAAAAAAGTATTCCGAATGAATAAATGTTTGTCTTTTTATCCCCATAATATTATTCGACTTATTTTGTTTTTTCTTATTTAGTAGATTATTTACAATCAATTCTCATACAGAATTTTAAGTACATTTTTTTGGCGTGGTACTGTAACTTGGATTATAAAAGTTTATAGTGTGTTTGATTCTAGTTGAATCTAATGCTTCGATCTAAGGGGTATTGTCTTTTTAGTCTGCGGATCTAATCCGTCGTGTCGAGTAATTGGGTAACTAATGGGTTTTTGTGGTTGTTAACTCTTATATTATATCTGCTTCTGAACTTGGTTATTTCTTCTTTGACTGTGGGTATCTTAAGGTCGCGATGTATTGTGTATGAGAACATAAATATCTATCTAATTAAATTCACTCGTTTCCACGATGCCTACATATATATGCGTTTAGTATTATGAAATAGAATGTTATATACGTAAGTAGATCGTACTTGCACGTATTAGCTTATAAATCTATCGATTTAGTAATTTCCTGTAATGAAACAGTATCACGTAGAAGAACGTTAAATAGAAATGACAAATAGAAATGTTACAAATAATTGAGAGCAGAAGGGGAAAATTAAACAAGCTAGAAATGAAAGCATTGCACTTGGAAAATCGATGGTTAAAAGTAAAGGAATAAAAATACTGAAATTAGAAAGGAAAGACGAACGTTTTCAATAGATCGAAGTCAAAACAACGTCTTACGATTTTTTCCAGCAGTATAATCGATGTCTTGTTTCCAGAACACAAACAATCGTATCGCCCGTATATAGGGGTGAAAAAGAAAAGGAAACGAGCCGTGTAATACAAACCAGACACGAAACCTATATGCTTCAATTTCCGTGCACTGTCCGGCGGGAAAAGAAACAAAACTAACGGCGCGCGATTAAAAACGGATAGTATAACCCTCGTGTTTAATTTCCCACCCTTGCCGTGCTATGGCAGAGCTGATTCGACTGGTCGAATCGGATCGAATCGAATGGAATGAAACTTCCTTTCTTCCTTTCTCACGAGATAGATAGGACATACAAAGGAAATGTAGATTTAAGAGTATCGAGGAATCAAACAGTTAGAAGATATAAAAGAGCATATGCTTATGTGTCATCAGAACTATTAAATCACCCTATGAATTATATCTTTGTAACATGTTACATCCTGTATACTAATGAAACGTATATCTTTTAAATTGTTACGTAAACGTTATCTACTGATTGCTAGTAACAAATATAACAGTAGCATATCGGTAACAATAATTAAAACGATAGATAATCGCTGATGATATATAAATTACATAAAACCAAAGAATCTGCAAACTTGTTGAGGTGTATATTAAACGTATTGGTTTGTTTATTAAAGAGACGAGTGATAAAATTGTAATAGTCAATGTATATTAAAATCACTGTAAGTACAAGTACAGAGATAACGTATACCAGTCGTAATCGTCGCTCGCTCAATGCTGCCGTTCGACTCTACGCTCTCCTCTATTCGACTGTATGATTCGCTATAATGATTCGTTATTATGACTGTCCTAGAGAGCACGTTCGTCTATTTGTATCGACAAGTGTTATTACAAAAAGTTCAAACTCCGGTTGACGATTACAAATAGCAGCGATAATATTTTGTCCGGAGTTCGTTTACCTTTGAACCTAGCAAACCAAAACAACGTTGGTATTCCAAGGCGCAATAATATGAGTCTCTCCCGATACAAATCTTCCATTGACTCGTGTGCCGCTACATTGTATCATCCAAAAGCAAAATTTCAAGCACCCAGCAGTATTTCCATAAATCATGTTTTAACCCGAATTCAAAGGTTCTCACCAATCTGATCGAAACATTTGCACGATCCTGCTGACAAATCCATATTCGCCTATAGTTCCTCGCTCAAGTTGTCCAACATTTTTCGTAAAAAAGCATCAGAGCGGATGCACAAGCGACGCCGGGATACGCATCGACCGAGCGAGTGCAACATCCAGTTGCCAGCAAGCACGAAACACTTCCCTATAGTTTATCCCGCCTGTTCGTCTATTTGCTCCCTATTTTCTGGCTGGTGGCACAAAGTTCCTGCGCGATGCATACCGGGAACGTGGAAAGTTGTTGAAAGAACGGGAAAAATGGCGCGGTAAAAAGCCGAGGACGGCCGAGTTTCCGTCTTTCCGTTTTATTATCTAGTCTCCGTGTAATCTCTCTACCCTTTCTTTATCTCCCTTCTTCTCTTTCTATCCCCTCTTTCCCTTTTATTATTTTTTCTTTCCTTCTTTTTCCGTCAGTCCCGCTGAGATCGTGTTTAACATTTTTACGTGTATTCAACTGGTTGCCGTTCAGCAGGGTTTCGTGTGCTCGAAAACTTTAATAAACGAGCCATCCAACCGTTCGTTCGCTCTTTTCTTTCTTCGTCTCGTTTCCACCCTCTGTTGCTACGATGAAAGCGACGCGAAGGCGGAGGATCGGTGTCTCTGTCCTCCTCTCGCGCGCATTAGCGCGCCCCGCAACTGTGCTGTTCTCCGTCTGTCCCGCCGCTTTCGACTCTTTGGGACACACGATCGATCGATATCCATTCCCCGGGGGGAGACGAATTTTCGCACGGCAACAAGATATATCCGGAGGAAATAGGCCCGCGACATTAATAGACACCGGCAACATAGTAACACCCTTTACGTCTCTATCGGTCTTGAGCGGGGATTGTCACGATTTTCCACGATATACAAAGACATCGAGTTGGATAATAAGGTCGTTCGCGGTTCTTCAGAAAAGCGTCAAAGATCGTTTGCTGTTGTATGGAATTTATTCGATTAGCGACACGTTCTATTATTCTATACAAATGCGTTAACGATTTATACGTTGTATATTTTGAAAGACTTTTACAAATGCATTTCAATGTGTACGTTTCTATATTTTTTTAAGTATTTTACATTTTCGAAATATCGAAACAAATATCGTATATCGTTAATTTGCTGATTCATATAGGTTTATATCGTCTATGGCTTCATACAGTTAATTACTTACGTTCAGATTGTAATTTCAAACGTAACTGTAATTCTTATTTCTGGTAATGGATTCTTTCAATTTATGGTTGCAATCGAACGGATACAAATGAAATTAAAATACAACCTCGATAGTTTTTCTTTGTTTAAACTGAATATGATGCTCGATATCGTGCGATTCGATAAAGTATAGTTCGTTAAAATCCACGTAGAATTAAAAGTATTTTCTCGACAGCTTAATGTATGAAAGTCCAACAAATGTTCAATTAATTAAAACGAAATTGGCATTTGAAAAAGAATATGTGTAACTTCTCTTCTTCATTTCTGTGAAATTAATCTAACAATTTGAGAAAATAAAATATGATATAATAATTCTTATCTTATTTCCTAATGAAGAATATAATACAAATAATGCAAATAATCTCCTTGCATTGATTTAAATTTTCTCGATAAAGAAAAAACGCTTCGACACAATTTAATTCGATAAATAATTAAACGAACCATTCACATCGTCGTATTTGTTTAATCAACAGCAATGAAACCTTATCGATTTGAAAGTAATCAATATAATGGAACATTTTCCGTGAAATTGTGTTTTAATTTTCGCACGACCGTTAATCCTCGAAGAAATCCTTTAATCTGTGTTTCCTTTTATCCTAAGTCTTATAGGATACAGGAAAACAGAAGGGAAGGAAGAAAGAAAGAAATACGAACGATATATTTTTAAATGGTCGCAGCTGGAGTTAGCTCTAAGATTAGATAATAAACTCTTCGTTTTCTATTTCATTTAACATCTAAATCCTACGAATTCTCTCTAAGTTATGCGTGTTTTTATGTATACATAGACGATTTAACATAAACATCTAAACTCGAATAGACAACCAATCGAAAAGTATCAAGAATGGAATTTTTTTTATAGTCACACAATTCTCTTCGACTCTGCAGATAAAAATCGAACTTTCGAAAATTCTCCGATTCTTTTGCAATACTCCTTTCGCGTATATTTTTCGTTAAATAACGTAGTTACGCAACGAGCTATTATTTCCTGATTCTATTGTAGAAACTGATTAATTACAGTAAAAAATGTTTTAGCTATTTGTATTTAACGAGTAACTAGGATATAACTAATTTATATCACGATACTTGCGATGGATAGAATATATCGACAGTGTATAAAAAGATGACGAAAATGACAACAGTTTATGGTAATTGTAAACTTTTTATTCTCCGACTAGTCACGTAACAATTACTTGGTCCTACAATTAGTAACCGAATACACGAGGACGTTAGATAAACAGGAAACGCGTTAAAGCAATTTTCACCTTCATAATGTTTTTAAGAAAAAAAGAGTGCTAAGTGTTTCCTTCCTATATCGTAACCTCTTTTGCTATAGCATATAATCACGTCACGTGTAAAATATTAAACGCATGAACGTTTTGTAATTTTACATTATAAAATTATAAAAGATATATTCAATAGTATTTTAACAAAAGATATCATTACGAATAGAAAACAATATAATTAATCATGTTCAAAATACGACGACTGGCATGAAATAAATTTTTTAGAATTTTTTACAATTTCGTGACACAAATCGTAAATAAGTAAACATTTCGTACATTACAGCCAAAGGCTTCTATCTTGTCTCCACTACACGATAACAGAAACACATTTCACGGCCCCCAAAAATCGTTTCAAACTGTTTCAAAAATTTCGCCAAAAAAAAGCCAACGCAATTTCCCAAAATCCCCACAATTATCGGTCGTACCATAATAAACTATTGGATACTTCGTCTCCGAAAGAATTCTTCGCCAGACTAGCAGGCGAGCGTGCAACAATGTATTAGGGATGATCAGCGAATTCGAGACACGTTTTGTCCAATGGCCCTGATAAACACGTGCGACCTGCCTCATGGATCAGAAAAGGAAGAAGTCTGGACGTATTCCTGGCTCGGATATACGGCCGACCATTAACGAACTGCCCCGTGTTCAATCGAAAGAACGCACAACTTCGCCAGGGGTAAAATTCGTGGAGCACGTGGTCGCCAGATGCGCCACAAATTGGTCTCAGAAATCACCAGGCCTCGTTGATATTATAATAACTGACTAATGGCAAACAATTTTGTTGTTTCGGCGGATTTTCAGTAAAGCGTTTGAATCGCTAAGCTGCTTTAGCTTTTAATCCTGCTATATTCTTTTACTTATTTTCGATCTAAAGCTTCGAAGTAGAGTTTTCTAACATCTTCAGTTGAACAAAATACGAACAAAATGTTTACCTTCGTTTATCAGAATCTTCAACGAAGCGTTTGAATTATCAATCCTCTTCAACTCTGCTGTACTCTTTCGGTCACTATATTTTTCTAACATTAGAGAATATCTTCGTAATAGTCTCCAAAATATCTTCAAAATAGATGTTTTGCGAAATTTTCACTAATACATTTGAGTAATAAGTCCCTTTAATGTTATCGGTAGTAGTACAATTATCGCAATGAAGGTTTCGAACGAGACACAAACTTACGTAAACCATTCATTTTTAATTTCTTGCGGGTGATTCAATATATTGTATGTGTGTATCTATTTACAAGTGAAAAGATTTCAAAAGCTGCAAATTGTTCAGTATATATTTCAATCGTCGAAACGTAAACTATTTTGAGCTATCGTGCAACAAAAATGGTACCACCGCACCCCAAGAAGTTAAAAGTTACAAATGAGCAACTATTTTGTACTATTTATATTATCGAATCTCGTGAAAGTTTATCGAATCCTACAGTTCTGTAAATTTAAGAATTTGTAATTCTCGAAAATTTTTCATTGTCATATTATCGTCTTCGTACGTTCCATTCCGCCCGTATGTTCTCACGTATGCACTGTTTATCGTCAGCATGAATAATCCATCGGGCCACCCGGTGTACATCCCGCTGTGCATATACGCGTTGTTCCGCTTTGCTCACCTTACAATAGGATCGAATCTTCCATGCATTCATAAAGGACACGTGGTACGTACCACGAACGTTCACTGAAATCTCAGATCAGCCAAGTTACTTTGGCAATCGTAATGCAAACTAATTTGTTTCAGTTGATTCGCAAAGATCTGATTTATCGATCGATTGCTTGATTTTCTGATACGAAACTGACTTTTGTCGAATTTATATAAATATTATTGAAAAAAATTCACACAGAAAGAACACTCGCTTTCTTAAAACTCGAACACGATCCTCAATAATATTGTCCCCTTTTTTAATTGAAGAATTCACTCGTAATTTCTCTTATTATTACAGACACTTCAGCAAATTCCACGTTTTCATCTTCTTCGTCGTGTTAGTATTCCTTGCGGAAAATCAAATTACTTAAATTCGAATGACTCCAAGTCACTCGACTTTACTTGTGTAAACACAAACTCGAAGTAAAATTATTCCAATTCGAACAACTTGACCAAACTAAAGCCTGAGTAAGCCTTTACAATAGAATCAACTCTTGCAGGCATGTAACTGATTTTCTAAAATCCTGTGCTTAAAGAACACGTGGTTTCGTGCGTAGAATTCATTAGAGGGATTTGTTAGAAGTCTAGGTAATCAGAAGTTATTGTAGAAGTTGCTATTGAATGGTAGAGATTTTTGGTTCATAAAAGTGAAGAAAGTTACGATCGTTCCTAAGAAACTTACGCATAGAGATTATAGCGAGAAGGGTAGTTAAATTGATTGGTAGAATTGAAAGATACTTTGTCTATGCCTGGAGAAATTGACAGAGGTGCTAAGCGTCTGTCATTGTGGCTCGTTTGCTTGATAATTTGATGCTATGAGTCCATCTAACAGACAACTAGTTGTGTTCAGAACTTGTAGTTCGAGGATTTATTATTTCGTGCGGTGAATAAATCTAGCGGTTTTATCGATGAGTAATAATTAGAGAACAAGATTGGTATGTAGATCGAATATAATAATAATAATTGCAAAAATAAAAGGTCTAACGCACCATTTTTACGGGTTTACTATTTTGATCAAAGCTGTTAAAACGGGAATACGCACAGAGAATGAAATTTTCACCAAACTTCATAAACTCCACTGAAACTGTTTATAGCTTCAAATATATTGAAAAAAAAATCGATTTCTCTCGATGATGAAGATTCGTTTAAAAAAGAAACCCTTGGCAAAAAAGAATTAATAAGTTGAGCATGTTCGTGTAAAACGAGCCCGTATGCAAATAACGCGATTAAAGCGGTTGAAAAAATGGAGTAACGACCTGCACACATCGTCGACGTCGAAGTAACTCGCGCAGATAGGCCAGAAATAATACTCCATGGCGAAGGTAAATGCACGAAGGAGAGGTTGAAAACGTGTCGTCGACACGTGTTGCACGAACGATACGACTCCTCGTAAAATCATCGAACGCCCCTGCGAAAGCCCGTGAAAACGATTCTGTTCGCGACCGATTGGGTTTTAAAGCCACGATGGAAATGCGAGACGCTTAACTCGACGTTGATTACGCTTTAAATATAGGTAGAGTGTTAGCAGCGAACATGATAAGAAACGATTTAATTGCATAACGGTACCATTTATGTATATAGTTTCCCGAAGAAGTTTCTATGAAAAATTCAACGTGATATTCGAAATTCGTAACGTTAGGTTGGTGTAATAGAAAATATGTTGCAGCGCGAGAGATTGTTCATGCGAACTTTTACTCGACTGCCTCGTAGAGCAACTTAATGCGATCGAGTCTCTTTAAAACGTTCTGGAAAGAACCAAATTAGGCTTGTAGACTCGTAGAAGAAACGAGTGGCTACTTGATGAAGTTCTGGCGATAGACTGATTCAGACTGACGATAGAAACGATGTTTGAAATTAGGCAAGTTGCCGACGATGGACACTCGAATTTCCTGATTTCGTATTTTCTCGAGATCGAGGAGATGGAGAGAAGAAATAATTGACGAGTGTGTGTTTCGAAGAAGCCAAAAATGTAACCTCTACATACCGGTCACATCAGGTAGCGAGAGGCCTTGAGGCCTGATCAATAAAACAAGAAAGCGGGCTCGGTTTAAAGGAAGAAAAAAGATATACCAATTCCACAAAATTTCGTGTCATTGGACTGTCCTTGGTTATAAACAGTTGTAGTTTCCTTAAATTATTTCTAAAGACTCTGGAAGGTTTTATAATCGTATTGTTGCGTTGCGATGAAATGTTTGTTTGAAATTTTCACTAAAACACTTGAATCAAAAATCCCGCCGAATCTCACTGTTAATAGTTGATTTTTTTTAATGAAAGTGTTGCAAACAATTATTTATTTGCAAAAAATAAAATAATTTTAATGAAATTTTCATTTAAAGAAGATGAAAAAATATAGGTATAAAAATCAATCTGGAAATTCTGTAATTTTCAAGAAATTACACTTACTAAAGAAGCAGAGATTATATTTATCATGCACAAGTTTAATACAATATCTATATTTTCTTGAATTTTTCGCTAATTTTGAAAACTACTTCCATAATAGTTACGAAAGTTTTACTTCATGGAAATGTCGGCGGAAACAATATTTTTATTCTTTCCTCATAAAGAAGAGTTATTGTTCATTCTTATGGCCAGTTGTAATCCGAATGTTCGCCACAAACGTCTATTTCCATTTCTCAGGCGTAAAACCAGCCGATGAAACTGGCTCTTCGTACTTTTTTTCTACCTTAAATATACTACTTAACAAGAAGTTTCATAGTTTTACACTTTAAAGCGCGAGCAGTTTGAAACTTCTAATAGTCGCATTTACCGGTGGGGATGATGTGAAAGAAAAAAGAAGAAACATTCATTAAAAGAACGAGAACGACAACCTTTGCACCTCGAAGTAGAAAAGTAACAAAAAAACCCAAGGATTCTCGTATTCAACGTTTCTCTGCATAAATTTTCGAGCTTTCTGCTTCCAGTCCACGTATTCGTTTGCACAATCCTAAATCTCTTATTCATTAGGTAATCCTAGTCCATAACATTTTCTGATATATACCATTAATATCTAACAACATTCAACTTGAAGGTACATATTCTCATCAATAGAGCTTCATCATGAGCAAGTATAGAATACAAAAGTAGCAATATCATTAAGCGTTGTAGGTACACTTATCATCCTTGAAACGTGCCAAGATCCCTCCATTCTACCAATAGAAGGCAAACTACAACGCTTGTCCCTTCGAAGATCATGTTTTATTTATTTCCTTCGCTTTTCCGGTTGCTGACGTTTCAGCATTCTCAATCTACCTTTTCCTTCACCTATATGGTGTGTGTAAAAAAAGTACCTAGCTAGATTTCTTATTTATATAACTTTATAAAATAAAGAATAATAATAAAATAAAAATAAATAATATAAACAATTCGAAGTGTATACTGTTTTTAACCTACTTAAAAACCTGATCTATCTGTAAAACTATAAAATATATTTATATGTCGGAGATGAAAGGACATTGGGGCCTTTCTTTTGGAATGTTTGGGAAGCTCCCCGATACTTTAGTCCAGACTTTTTATTATAGCCGTACTTAAATAATAAAACTGAGAAATAGCTGTTTATGATGTAATCCGAATATGGATGCCCGAGATTTATGACAGTGGGCTTGGGCTCGAAGTGACATAACGGGTCGCTGAACGTAGCCACGGTCGCGGGAAGGACATTGTACCTAACAGAGATATGGAGTAATTACATAGCTCTCTTTAAAAACAAAGATTGACCCGAGGGATACAGAGAGGTACAGAGAGGTACGGAGAGGAGTATATAAGGGCAGTTTCACTTGTACTGAGATTCAGTCCGACAAGTTCTACTTGTACGGTGGACAAGTACGTTGAATGACATCAGAATCGTGTATCAAATCGCATTCGTCATCCCGTTGACCGTGGATTCGTTATCGAACCTAAATTCATTGTCATCGACGTCTCGGTTATTCAATCGCTGATCGAGAGCTTTATCACTTGTTAAACTCTGTAATAATCACATTTGTATCAACAATTATCATCGATAGTACATAACAACGATGGCCAATTCACGTGAATGTTCATTATACGCCTCTAACTCCAATGATAACCCTACATATATAAATCTATAAAATTCCCACGAAAAATTATAAATTACACAGGCATTTTGTTCGCTAAAAATCGACAATTCTAACGTGAAGTTATATTTCATTTCGATAGCTTCGGCCGCCAAGAAAATCGCAATCACTTCGTCATCATTATCATCTTGGGCAATGGTAAGACGCAATGTGCTCTACGAGAAAGTAAATCGACGGAAAAATTTTTCCATTATTGACTCGTCTGCGTTACACCGGCTATTTCCTTCGTCCTTTGTTTCCCTATCTCGCAATTTGTTCACCACCTTGATATTACACGATATCGCAATTCGCAAATACCATTGGACGTCTACCCTTTTCCCTTTCAACCCCGTTCCTTTTAATCCTGTCTTCCCGTCTCTTAAGCACGCAAGTCTACAACCGCTTTCCTCGTTTCGTTTGCAACTAGGTCGCAGACCTTGCCACAGAGAGAGGGAGAGAGAGATAATTATCGACAAATCGATTAAGAAAAATATGCAAATTCGAAATGATATAAACGACCTCGTATCGGAAGTACATATCGTGATTTTTCATCAATCTTATCTGACCAACGTTTTGCTTACCTTTCCCATTCACTGTTACGTCAGAGACAAAAATTTCTTTGTCGTGAATCATTCGGTTATCTATAATCGCATTATACTACACGTTAAAACGGATAATGTAAATATAGTATATTGGAAAAGAAGGAAATTACTATGCTTCGAAGTAATTAACAGTGAGTTCTCTTCTGTGTATGAAATATTTCTGTTTACCCGAGCATTTGAATCATCTGTGGTTTTTTAGTTTAATAATAGCGTTTATTGTAATTTGAAATTTAAACGACTGTTTACTTGGAAAATCTAACGAGATAATGTCGAGTAATATTTAATATTCTGAAGATATTCCGAAGAATTTCTTAATCGGTCTTCACCGAATATTTATAAGAAGTAATTTAAACGTTCATTATGAACTTTTGTTCATATAATACTTAAATTGATACTATAAAAGAAATACTTTACATACAAGGATTGATTGTAAGTACTTAATACAATTATATATTATACGGTAAACTTGAAAAATAATTTTCTTCGATCAATTCTTAAAAAAAAAAAAAAAAAAAAAACAGTTACAAACGCATTTATTATTTGTTGGTTATAGGTAAGCATATTATAAATGTTCGCTATAAAATCCGCCTGCATAAATACAACGAATTTCCACCAAATATTCACACAAATAACTACACCAGTTGGACAAGGATAATTTTAAGCCCAGCATATCGAAGCCAAAGAAGGGAAGAATGAAACATGCCGGCCCATCGAAAATCCCTTGTGGCCAGACGAGGCATATGATCAAAAATCCTTCATTTGCCTGTCCGTTACTCGGTATGCGGCACGAAAGTACGAGAGCGACCACGGACACGAGACAATAGGACACACTCCATGCAACATGTGTTACCAGTCGAGTAAAAAGAAGGAGAGAGGGACAGGGTATACAGTGTTCCTCGTGTCCCTGTATCCTTGCGCTATACTGGTAATACGGACTGCGTGTGCACGAAAGTGGCAAACAAGCGGTAAAAATCGAAGGGCCAGCTGGGCCAGTCCGTATCCTGGGCCCATTGTCAACGTGCTTATTACAATCGTCCATAGTGAAATTGCTGTTGTGTACCATCCCTTGCATCGTACAAGCCGCATACAGGCGATATAATGGCACGTTGTACGCAATTTTAGTTTGCAAGATTCGACGAGTTGTTAATACATTTCAAGTATTACTTCTAATCGAGCATTAAGTACGATCGCCTGTATCTATCAATTTAGAAGAATGTTGTTTATAAACAGCTGCAACTTGGTAATGAAACAAGCTGAAGGTTGCTTTGAAAAACTGCTTCATAATATCCGAGCGATACTTGGAAATATTGATTCTTTCGTTACATATTAACACTCCAAAATGAATTTTATGCTGTCTTAATATTCTGCGGTTCGTAATAATGTAAACGCTCTATTCTATTAAATAATATTATGGTCTATAGTAGTATTCTAACGAAGAACAAAGTCACTATTGGAATTTTGAACACCATCCCTCATAGGTATCCGGAAATTTCCAAAATGTATAAATCAACGAGAAAGTAATGGTCAAAAACAATATTTACTCCGCGATATGTTCAAGATGACTATTCGTGCTGTATGCTACGTAACTTTTTACTGAATTGTCCAATATAATCGTGACGCTATCGTCCCTCGTTCGAATGTTAATGAGATTTCAAAATACAGACTACAATATGTACGTATTAGGTTGTCCGAAAAGTTTCTTTCGTTTCATAATGTGATAATAGATGAACAACAATTTCTGTTTTATGTTATTTTATTGAATTAGGTATGATCCATTTCGTTCTATTTCTATTATTATATTCGTGCATAATTCAATATATAACAATATAAAACAAAAAACATTGTGCGTCTATTATTTCCTTATAAAACGAAAGAAACATTCCGGACAACCTAATATAAGTTCTGTATGGTCGATGTTGAAATACTCTCGTGAGCCAGTGATACCAACACCTGGCACTCGTAAGAAATTCCGCAATTAAGGGACGTGTATGATTTTTGGAGCATATGTTTAGCGAAGATTGATAGCGCGAAACGCCGCACCCGCGCCACGCCGGCACCGAATCGAGCACGTGCGTGCACCGGTGAAAGAGGGATCGCGTGATGAGGTGTCATCAGCCTGGCGATGCTCGCCGACGCAGGCTAATGCTTCTAGCGTGTCGCCGCAGTGAGCTTGAAGCGTCGTGCGTGGTTCCATCCTCTATACCTATACTCTATAGTATTTAACGCGGTGCAATGCGGCGGTGACGCTTTCAACGGGAAAAACGCGAGCCTTTGAAAACGAAGGAAATATGAATGGGTGTCGGAGGACTGAATCGCGCGAAACGAGGAAATTTGAACGGAGTGGCGGGCATTTACGTTCGAGTAGACGGGCAAATTTTTGTGATACGAACAGCAGCGTGAAGGAAATACGACTTTTTCGATTTTTTTTTTTTATCATACCTACGTGTGCTATTTTTAATTCTTTTTCAGGATTTTTGTTTGTTATTGTATCAGATGGTGTAACGTATGGGAACCTCAGAGATCGTGGTATGGTGGAGAAGAGTTTTTATAAAAATATAGATTTTCACATACGACGACTGGTTTTTGAAAGCAATGATATTGAAAGTCGATTATGCTGATATTACGATCCTGCACTGTTTGTCGACTTTATCGGAATTTAATTTCAGTTTCAAGAGATTTAAGATCTATGGTAGCCCATAAAAAAAATGATGGACAACGTAAATAATGTGGCGACAATTTCGATTTCTTTTTCTGGGTAATAGCAGGTTTGCTGAAACACCTAGTACGCTTCTCGGTATGTGAGAAAGTGAATACGGCAAAGCACGAAACATTCAACACGTTAAAGCAACATTAAATCTGTAAACTGTACGAGACGATAAATTCTTTATCTCGGAGAAGTTTCGAGGGAAACCTAAACTGGAGACCATCGGCGACGAGATTACGCTACTACCCAAGAAACAAATTAGCGTTTCCATTTATGACCTCAATGAAAGTTGGACACAACAGATAGCGGGTTTAAACTTATAATAAATTATTCTGTTCTCGCTGTATTCTAACTTAATCGTGCATCTTTAACCCTTTTACATCTGGTGATAAAGTATATATCTCGTGACGCAACGTTATGGACGAGATACTCTAGAGTTTATAAATATCCAAACACTTTGGTAGATTCATGATAACCATATTTAAATTTGATTAACGTGAACACATGAATGACGAATTAATAATTAGCAGCAGAATTTACTATTCTTCTCTAGAATCAGTAGTTCAAATTACTTGTCGAAAAATATAACAATAACGTGTCTTACAATTTTAATCATTTATGTACTGTATATTTACCTGCACATTAAAAACTATTTATATTCTGCTGTTAAAAACTATCGCTTTCATTAACGTCAGAATTCTTCCCATCAGTTCAGAAGAAATAAGATCTATTTGCATTTTAACTGTCTGTAGTCGCACGTCGAACTGGACAGTTTCGATACACAAAGCGTGTCTTTCGTCTCATACGTTAATTTAATAAAAATACGTCAGTGTAGATATTAGTCTCAAAAATATATAATAGCTTTTGATAACGTCTTATTAACCATCAGCCAGTCAGAATAAAATACGAAATGCTGCGTAAACCGCGAAATCGTTTCGTTTCTCTGGTACAAATGGTCACGATCCTTGGTAATTCCAGTGTTCGTAAAACCATATAGGATAGATAAAAGGGCGAAATCGCGATCGTGTTAGCGAGGCGTATTATCGAAATCTTTCTCGAGTCCGGGCCAATCGTGCGCGAGGAAGATCGTTTCGAAACGAACGTTGAAAGCAGCGAGAACATCGACTGTCGGACTGAAATCGAGTTGAGAACGGATCGAAGATGCCAGCTGACTCGCTCCGGACGGCGGAACGGCCGCATTGTCGACGAGATTATTGCCCGAGCCGTCGATGAAATTGTACCGTTCACTCGACTCTGTCAAGCACCCACTCTTCGAGCACGGGATCGCGAGTCGACCCTCGCCACCGACCCTCTTTCAACCACCCAACCCCTTTCGACCAACGAGATTTCCAAGTTGTTGCGACGCTGATCGTCCGACGAGTCGACGCACTTGGAAAAATGCATTTAGAATATCGACCGATTCTCCAGACGGACGAATAAAGGAGAGGCGCTTAATGTAAACAAGAAACGAGGATGGAAAGGGTTGAGGAACGTGGTGTTTCATTAAAACCATGGACATTTTGTAGAAACTCGATGCACGATATGAGAGACGTTGACAAGTGGAGGGAATTGAAGAAGATTCACGATGATTTCTAATTTGGAATCCTCAATAATGCAGAATAGACTGGTAGATTACGTATGTATGTATACTGAAGTATTGCAATACTTGTAGATACGTTTCATGAATGTAGTATGTGTGTTATGCGAAATATTTTGAAATTTCATTACAACTGTTATGAGATTCTAATATGATGATTATATATTGCTAAAGTTTGTAACAGACCTGAAAAAATTAGGAATTGGAAGATATTTAGTACAAATAGAAATCCTCGATTACAAGAAACTAAAATAAAATACCATCATATCATCATATTTAAGATGAACCCGAAACTGTATTATACGTGAAAAATAAACCTGAATGGTCTGAACATTTACATTTCAATTACTGCAGGCCATCCATTACGTTCGACACACCGTTAAGCGTATACAATACAATTATTTGCATTCAATACAGTTTCAATGCGTCTCTACCTCTTCTATATCTATTCATTCTGCTCCTGCATCACATACCGGTCCACAAAAGAAACTAACAGTTCACCGATATACCGTATCATTGGCAAATAAACAATCACCCTTCCCCAATCCCCACATATGTATATAACTTATACGAGCCATATAGTAGCAGTACTCGACTGTGTAGCAATCGTAACAATCGACAAATCGGCTGCAACTTGTTAAACCTAAGCCTAACGAGCCTCGACGACAGAATACGATGACAACGTTCACTTCTCGCCATCCGACTAGTTTCGTCCTTCGTATTGTCGCACATGGCTTGCTCTGATTATACAGGATGTTACAGAAAATTAAAGTTAAAGTCCAGCGACTTTATCCATCGAATAAATGGACCTAAAAGGCCATATGGAAAATATATTTATATGTAAAAACTACATATAATACCTGTGTATGAACCGTCCGTATATAAGAACTTCGTATAAAATGTTTGTACATCAGAAGCGTATACGAATATTTATATGCAGATCAATTCTTATTTCGCGATTTTTCCATGAGCCGAAACTGTCATTTAATATTTAAATGACCCTTCAGGATTTAAAATGACAATATCTAGTTGCCCTCTGTCGAAAGGATTAATAAACACAGGTTCACGAATATCGTGAACTTTCGAGTTATAAGATGATTCTAGTTATGAGTTTGAAGTAACATGAAACGTATGACTTTATTGCGCGTCTATCTATAACTTATCGAGTGGGTGGTTAGATCGAAGAAAGTAACCACGGCAGATATTAACATGTACAGTAATGTACAGTAATTGTACGATATGGAAGATAACAGAAGAATATACAGTCTTCTTTTAAACTAACACCGCATGATTTTGATTTTATTATTACTACACCAATGAAATTTACTCGTTTCGATGAATATCGCGTGCTCCTAAAATCTGCCCTACCTTTTTGAAACAGCCTCTATATACGCGACAAAGACAGAAAGGTGGGCGAGAAAAAGACAGTGAGAACAGGGCACGAGGAAAAAAGGGCAGGTGAGAAATGTTCTACGTGCCATACGCTATACGTGGGCGATTCGCTCGATTAATCTAACACCGCCGTGCTACACCTCCGCCTGAGTCCGCTCGTTATTACGGTTAAACTGTACCCCGGCTGGACGTAATACCATACAGCGGTGGATAGAAGTGGAAAACGACAGGGGAAGTTGGTGGAGTCCTTCGGCTCGACAGATAGGGAAGAACTTTCCTCTTCTTTCCAACCGACGAGGTAAACCTTTCTCCCCTTTCTCTTGGTTTACGGACAACAATTATACTTAATATCCCTGGCGAATTATTATTTCACGGCTTTCCGATAGAGATACTGCAAGTTTCTCGCGCGTCGATGCTTTTACAGAGAGAGAGAGAGAGAACTGCGACAGCTCTCAATCAATAATCGTAATTGGTGGCGTCGTCGTTGGAAAATGCCGGTGAATATTCGTTAATTTTCCGCGTGCGCTCACCCACTCGATCGCCCGACAGTTTAATTGGAAGTATCGCGTCGGAACTATTACGAAACGGATCGAGTGTAAATGATAGCTGTTTTCTTCAACCTTTCGGAGTAAGGGTGGTTATTTTACTCTGAAGACAGACCTATATCTTTGTTCTTAGGAGAGTTCCGCGTGAGATGCTTGTTTAGAAATAAAATACAAGAAAATACGTGGTACAGTATATCCATTTATAAAATAGAATACCTTCGTGTCGACCGTTCTTTCCTAATTGGAAAACAATTATAAATATATAGCTATGAACAACTATAAATATCTATATTATATTTCTTACACAATCGAAGATTGATTTCTTACACAATCAAAGAATCGAAGGGCTCGTATCAAAAATATCCCTTGTTAGTCTTTGATTCAGTGGAATGGAGTGGAAGAAGACATTCTATATAGCATTCTTAACTATTACTCAATAAGTTCCAACATTATTAACAGGCTGCAGATGCTTATGCATTTATGGAAGATTTTAATGTACAAAAACATACAGATTAGATAGAGATATGCGCGCATCGTCATCGGTATAATACTTACTTATATCTATATCTATATAGATACACAGTAGTGTTTGTATATTGAGTAAAGCAAAGAGAAGAAAAATAAAACGGTCATCCAGAAACAGCGCATAAGCTATGGAGTCGAAAAATCTAATTTTGAAAATGTTTGTCTATTCGTATAGGTGTCGCGTGAAAACTACCGAACGGATTTTGGTAAGGTTTTCTCTGTTCTATAGCTTAGTGTCCAGCAAAGAAAATAGGATATGTTCCGTCTCGATCCATTTTGTAGAAGCTGAGAAATAGCCTGGCATCTGAATTGTATACATTCCGAGATCGAACTTAAATTTTATAATTTAATATTGTTTACTACGGAGAAGAACCTAACTGTTAGTATAAAGAATATGTGGATATTCCATTCATAAATAATTCATCCGCTTAAATATTTTTTCCCACGTTAGTAGTCCACGTGAACGAAGTCACGGACAAAAACCAGTAGATGCTTATAATGATAAAATATCCGTATAAAACCAGTCTTACGATTAAATTCTTATATATATACAGTAGGGATAAAAAGTAGAGACGCGAACGTGTTACCAGTACGCGGATGTTACCGTGGATCACACGAGTCCTTTATCGCTTTCTCCTTTAACACGCGTACGATTTTCTGTATGATGGGTTCGTGTCGAGGACAGCACAATGTGCCAGCAGGATCGCCCACGAGAGAGAGCCTCTCGATAATTCAACGGGACAGGGCGAAAAAAATCAATAGTACAACTACCCCGATGGGGGAGGAGGTCCCCTAACTCTAACGTGCATATATAGACGACACCGGGGCCAGGAACGCTTTTTCCACCTCGTATACTTAATGAGCACGGCAACCTATTTGCGCAACGCGCATGGTTTAACACTCGACGATACGACGAGCCGTAGGTCAAGCGATCTTGCATGGTTTTTCCTTCCTTTTCTTTTTTATTTCTTGCTCCATTTTTTGTTTCGTTCGTCCGTGTTTTTCTTCGAACAAAGACGGAGAAAAATAATAATTTTGGTGTGAGAATAACAAGGGGAAAAAGATGGGATGAAAATAGGGGAAATTCTGATTGAAATTCAGCTTTGTTATAAATTGAATTTCTTGTGAGTGGGATCGTGTAAGAGCGAAGAAGTATACGCTTTCCATCATTTTCCACGCAATTATATTTTTCTACGTTAAAAAATATCTTACGATTGGTTTGAACAAAATATGAAAAAGATCATATCGGTATATAAATGATTTCTTCCTTTAATTTGATATCAAAGAATTCCACATTAAAATGATAAATTTCATTATATATTAAGAGGCTTTTATTTAGTTGTGAAAAGCAGTGCTTTTGATCACATTGATACATTTGTATGCACGCGTGCATTCGATTGTCCTGGTATGCCCACCATAAACGTTCTTGGACCACATTAGCAAGCACGGTGTCCATTAATGGTGGTTAATGTTATTCATACCGCGTAAGGTAACTGTAAATATTAGGCGAACGGAGAGTGTTTTCGCAAATGAATCGGTAATTGCGCGTGTAGTGAGGACGTAATTAGATCCGTGAAACGTAGACGTGTTGTAATGTTGATAGAGTGAAGTACGAGTCATACGAGTGGAAGAAATATGGAAAAATTATACATATTCCTAGGTAACGCTGCAGAACAAAGATATCACAAATTTTACTACTATAAAAAAAAAAATCAAAACCAACATCTTAACTTAATTTTGATTTTTCTAATCAGAAACGCGATGCACGTACAAATTGAAATTGATTATTAAAAAGTGATAAACACAAATATAAACAAAATGTACCTGCATTTTTAGATAAAAGAAATACGAACAGGGATATTAGAAATTTTACCAATAAGCAGCAAGAAAATTCACGCCAATATTTCAATCTAACTTTGATATTCGCAAACTAAAATTGATTAGTTAGACAAAAAATACGCTTGATCGGTAGATCAATCTCATTAAAAGCTCTTGCCTTACTAATTATTACCAACTTCTTGCTGAAAATATAACAATATCAGTCAATCATTTAAGTTGACACGCTGTAAACGTCGTCCTAGATTCGCAGAACTTTCGAATAGCTCCCTCGGAGCGTGAGAGGGCGTAAAGCATGGCGTCTAGCAAAGAAAACAATTACGTCCCTCGGAAAAGTTTCGAAAACGCGGCGAAACAGGCGGTGGAACGTTCGCCTGTCAAAGGGCTTTTCATCAAATTTCTGAGGTAAACAGTCCGGGCGCGGCATGGAAGCACGGGGATTCTTATACGGTGGAACACGGGAAACGAATATCGAGCAACGAGATCGACCAAGCCGTGAGAGAGACGCGAACCTGTCCCTTTTCCTTCGATAAAACGGCTCAAAGGAATTCCTGTGCACCTTGTTTCTCGTTAGGAAAGCGGAATCGCGAGGCGCTCGCGTCAAAGAACATTATTTCCCACCGTGAAGAGGAGAGAAGAGAGCGAGAAGAAAGGAAGAAAATGTGATAAGAGGCCTCGAAGCTTTTTGTGCCACCGCTTGTACACAGGAAACGAGAGAGAAAGAGAGAAAGAAAATCAGGCAGACTTGCATGAGTTAGCAACAGCGGAACGAAACGGAACGGAAGCGTTTTCTCTGCGTGACGCGCGCGTAAAAGTGCGTATCGATTTGTGAAAACGAGAGTGATGCGAGTTTAGGAGCTACTACAAGATAGGGTGGTTATTTCAGTCGCCTAAGCTTCGACATCTTAAAAGTCAATCTTCAACTTTACATAGAAGAATGGTAAGAGCCAGGGTTCAGTAAGTTTAACGCATTCGCGCTTATCGTTATTTATTCTATGAACACGGAAGTAAATGATCAAAATTACTAAATATATATAAAAATGGAAGGAAATAACAATTATGGTATTTACTTCGAAGTGATTTGATCGGTTGCGAAAAAGAATAGAAATTCTCGAGGGAATAAAAATTGTTCATAATCAAATTTAACGAGTTACGAGGCAAATTCATCTTCAGATCTACCCTGAGGAAGCGAACTGCACGTTCGAACGTCAGAACAAAGTGCAACGTGTTATTCACGTTAATAGTGTAACACGATTGAATCCGAAGAATCACAATTATATTCTACACCTTATCCTATATTTTCTTTCTATTTTTCGTTCTGTTTCTGTTTTGTCTTTCAGAAAGTTACCGTCAAGCTCGACGCGATGAATCTCGTTAACTATTTCGAGGGTGAGCGAACCTAAAATAAGGATGGTTTCGAAGGACGCTACACAGGGGACTCTGAACAACCCCTGGAGATTAGAGGCTAGGGAAAAAACTCGGGGAACGGGCCGACGATCGATTTTCCCAAAGGTTTTTCATCGGCAATCGTCCTAGACGCATTGTTCGTTGCCCCGTTTCTCCTGTCTTTGACCGACGTTGCAGCCACCACACGATTTAATCCTCGAACAATCTATATCTGTCGCGTTGTTAAACGCGTATTACATATACGTATTATAATTAAAATAAATGTCATTATGACTTACTAACCAACTTAATTTTTGGGTATATAGGACATATTGATGTTTGCTAATAGGTATGTTTATATAAACGTTTGATATTAAATGTATCGTATGTTGGAATAAATTCACGCTGCCTCTGGAATAATCGAAGCTATACGACATAGGTAGCGAAATTTGACAAATTACCAGCAACGGTAAGTCTTGCGTAACATCGTCGATACAGCAAATACAACGTCGCAAATATTGTTTGCAAATTACAAGTCGGTTATTTCTTTGCCTTTATAGGAATCGAAATCCCCATTGAATAAAATGTTTCTATATGTGATTCTTTATTCTATACTCTTCTATTTAAGTAGAAGAAATAAAATGACAATTATAGAAACAGCTATTCTATTGATAACGTAGAATTAATCGAAACTGGCACAATTTAACGTGGAATTACCAAGTCTAGATATTGTTTTATATCGAATGATTGGGCACTGGCCACGTCCGACGCTCGATAAATCGATTCTTCGCGTTTCAGCATCTCCATTGGCCGAGCGAATAATTGAAAAGCTAGCCGCGTCAATAACGTGCGGAATGATATTCGGTGGTCCGTGGACCGTCTATCTACGAAATTGTTCGAGAATACATATTTTGCCCTGTACAAAAGAAATTGTCGCGTCTCGTAACTCGCGCTTTTGTATATGCTCGATGTTGCGTTCGACAAACACGCCATGCCGCGTGCTCGACGAACAAACGGAACAGGGCAAATATGGGGGTGCAAACGAGAAAACAGGGTGATTCGACGGGTAAAGAGGAAAATAAAAATTACGCGTGAAACACCTATCCATATATCTATCATATACATTCTTTCACAAGGTCTTTTTTTCTCTGTAACGATGATCTATTTTTCATGGTAATAAATAGACTGCGAATATTTATGCAAATTCGTATCTTTGTCGTGGTAATTAAGGGAATAGAATTTAAATAGATATTTTTACGTTAGATGTTCTATTCTAATCTTGAGTTTCGTTTCTGACGTAGATAAACAGAAGTGGCAGACACAAGAAATACGTTTGTCATAAATATATAAGTCTAACTATCTGGCTACTTTATCATTTGCATGATAAAGTTCCTTGTAGAATATATAATTTTATGTTTAAAAATGTTACTCGCATCGTGAATAAGAATAAGTCACGCAACTGGAGCAACTACTAATTTCAACTTAACGTAGATAGATCAAAATGGCAGACAAAGATGACATAAAGATATGGCTCAAGCATGCAATACTTTTATTACTTTTACGAAACAATTCCTTGTGGGATGTTCAGTCTGATTTTCGAAAATGTAAACTCGCATTATCCAATTTTTCTATCAATTTTATAGCAGAATTTCTTGCAGAAATTTCCAATTTTATTTTCGACAGTATCATTCGCATCTTCTGGCACGAATACATATCTACGTAATAAGCAGAATTGAATTGTATGAAAAAAAAAAACGTAGTAGACAAGCGTACTCGTAAGATTTTCGAACTCAATTTCTATGAAATATCGTGCTCGCACGAAAGAAGCTATTTCACGTATTCGGCATGTACGAAGTATCATCCTGTTCTCACTTAAATCGCAATTTTTTATATTCCATCGTATATCCAGCGCTTAATGAGAATGGAAATTAAATCTCATTTCAGAAATGGAAGGGAGCTACGTAGAGTGATATATTATACCAGCAACTATAGTATGAAACCATTTGAATTTGTTGTTTGTCCCCTTTATGGCGGACTAGCATACCTCATCTGATTAAACCGGCGACGATGTGCTATACTGATACGACTGCGTCCCTATTTTAATTCGTGAAAAGTAGATTTCAAAATTTTAAAATTATTCGTACTTTCATAAATATAAATACCTATTATTATTATTAACATTTAAAACGAATAAACAACATATTTTCACAACAAACGAGAACACAAGGATTACAGTTTTGAAGAGTCTTTTCGTTAGAAAAAAATACAAAAACGAAGTTGTACATCCTTTTTAATGTTTTCAACGAAGATATTTGCATAAATATAAATATACATTTTTACTATTGTACATTTTGCACGTAATACATTTATTCTTGTTTCAGTAACATTCGCAAATCTTTTCGCAGGAATAATCAAACTCAAAATTCTTATATTGTACTTTTACCTATCATTATTTGGCCATAAAAAGAAAATAGGAAGAAAATTTTAATATCATCTCTTCGACCATTTATCGCTTTTTTTTGTATAGATGAACTAAATACTCGACAACAAGCAGAGCGAAGGAATAAAAAGAGAAAAAGGAGGGCAGATTTAAATCAAAATTTCGTATCCTTATCTGAGAACGCGACTACAAGCAGCTCGACCAGGGAAGCACGTGGAATTGCCTACTTCCGCGATACGAATGCCACTGTAACCGAGTCGATGAAGTCTCCAAGGGCACAAAGGACCGTTCCGAAGGAAGGAAAACTCGAGGCCACATGTCCCCACCCTCTAAATCGCGACTTTCGACGGATAACTGGCACGAATCCAGTGGAAGCGTTTGCACGACCCGCGTCGACCGGAGGTGCTACGTGGATTAGATTTACACGCAGTTCCGTCTAGAGGCGCAACAACCATGAATAAACCAACGACCAACGAAACTTATATTTATAACGAGCCACGTTGAAACACTATACTATGGTTAAGTTAATATAAAAGATTTGCAACTTTTCGGATGTATCAAGTAAATCGGTGTGATTATATTAGATATAGATTGGCTTATATTATATCCGAGAAAGAGGAATCGCGATTTTATTACACGTTTTTATCGACAATTTTATCAGAGTTTTGTACTGTTTGTTTGCAGTTTAAAACCGTGTTCCGTATATAAATGGAAAAGTTATGTGAAAGATATAAAAATGATAAATTATGCTATTCTTATGTACGCTACGACGAATTTATCACAGCTTTCGCGTAATAGTGTAACAATGATTATCTTTTTACTTGAATAATGAATTGAATGATCGCGATAAGTTAAGCTAAAGTTTCATTAAGTTATTTCATTACTAAATACTCCGTTGTGTATACATACATATTCTACGTTTTATACTATCGTAATATGTTAATAGTATGTTAATAGTATAATACTAACTACATATATTGGTCGTATCAATGATATTTTACTATATCCGATCCAATATTAAAAAGCCGAGTTCAGCTGATTCTAGATACGGATTTCTAAAGGAAGAATAAAGTACGTACTTTCCTGATTTTCGAAAGTTAGTGTAATCGTTCATTCGCGACAATGAAAGGCACGAAAAGATCTCCCCTTAATGGTCGCGTTTCAGTGCTAAATGGCGTTGCTCGTGAAAAGTGGTGTTTTGCATTTAAAACACGCTCGAACAGGACGAAACGCAAAGAGAATATTTCGAGAAATCGTAATAAAGAAATTCTTCCCGGCTGTACCGGTTCTTCTTTTTATCCGACAACTTCTAGGGAGACCGTCTTAGGGCAATGGGGAACATAGTCATTAGCGAATGGAAGGCTTAAGTGACTCGACACGATCTCTACGAGATCACCATCATAATTTGATCGTGAAATATCTAATGTGTTAAATCGTTGCATCTAATTAATATTATTATTGATTTTGTAAAAACATGCAGTAAGAAAAATTAACGATACATCATCCTTCAAATATATAGAAATTTTTCGATTTGATCAAGCTGAGATAGAAATTTTTATATTCGTACGATCGAATTTCTCAAAAATTTCATTTTCTTCGATAATTTCTGAAAAAATGATTTAGCTCATCAGGAATCAATAATGTATTTAATAAGATTTAAGAAGATTTCAAACGCAATCCTACGCACCTTCCAGATACGTACAGATTTAGTTACAGTGATATTTCAGTTCCAAGCTTCTAACGCTGTTTTTGACGTAAGCCTATTCAGAACACCGACACAAATTCATCTTGTCGTATTTAAAGATACTTTGACGCAAGTATCGTTCTTTTAAATGTCGCTGGTGGGCGGAGGACTCTAAGTGTCTGTAGCAAGACTAAAATGGTTTTGAGTTAGCCATGCCTGATACATTAACATCTTTACTTTTTTCTTTACTTCGTTCACGTGAAATCATACGCTTTCGTCTTTTCCCCGAACATTTTCTAAAGTATGTCATTGCTTATTTCTTGCAACGTAATGCACAGACCGTACGATGAATACAGAAAAGATAAAGCAACCTCTTCGACGAATGTTTCATTCCGTTTCCAAGATGTTGCTTTAAAACGCATGATTGTATTATACGTGTGCTTGTTACCTCGTTGGTTTGGTAAAATAAAAATGAAAGATAAAAAAAAAAAGAGTAACAGTAATAGTTACAATGTTCCTTACTATAAAACGCGTTTTCTAAGGCTTTCGTTAGCCATCCTTTTACTAAAAATCTATAAAATTTGTTCCATCAACATTCTATACAAATATTTATCCATATTTCAGTAATATACACACATTTTTTTAAAGAGAAATAATTGGAATCGAGGGTAGTGTAACCCTTCGAATTCACACATTTTTTATGAGAATCAATAATTAAAGAAATGGATGACATTTTGAAGTTTGACTATGACGAAGTAAGAAAGGAAAGAAAATATGGAAAAGGCTAAAAGATTTAAAATCAATTCCAGTACTTAGTATAATGATACGTGTACATATTTGGAGCCACCATCGGTTAACTGTATTTTAACCATTTTAAAAACCATGGTTTTACGAAAACTGTATTTGAACTTCCTTCGTATGCCCATAAAGATAGTAGTAATGATTAGACCGAAATTTCTATGCAAATATCCAAATTACATTTCTTTAATTGTACTCATAAAAATATGAATTTACGTGAATATTCACAGCCTAACGATCGTAATAATAATAAACAAATAAATAAAGAAGAGATTCCTTCGCAAATTTCTAGCAATTGCAAAACAACGTAAAATCCCCCATTGTCAGAAATGTACTATAGCTTCGATGACCTTAATCGCGAACAGTGGCAAAACAGTGATTATTCCGAGATAGAAAATGCCGCTTGCATCGTCATACTCGCTCTCCCGTATTTTTATTAACGATCGCGATGCTTTCGCGTCGCTTTGTTCAACTGAATATTTTAATGTTCGCATAAATTTTGTTTCAGCTTATTTCTTTTCATTACTTTCCATAAACAGAAAAGCCTCTTACGCATTCGATATTATTATTACAAATTAGAGGCATTAACAAAATGTCAGAATTGCTCATTTCGTTAATTTCAATCTTTCATTTACGTATTTATCGAGCAACGTTGTCATTCGAGTTCGAATGAAAAACTCTACCATTCGACGAGTTTATAAAGTGAAATATGTGCTCTGATACGATATGAAACAAATCTGCATACCGTTCTGTGTAAACAATCATCTGTTCAGAAAGAGGAACCTAAAGCACAGTATTCGTCGATGCTTTCAAACTCAAAATACATTTTATGCAATACTATAGCTCGACGGACTCATGGCAGAAAATACGATTTTCATAAAACAGTGAAATGATCAATTTACATTCCATTATTAATCGTATTTATCTATACTATGGCTTTCGAATTTTTATACTCTACTCTTGTTTTGATAAACAAAAGATTTTTTACAGTTTTTAGAAAAAGTTTAATCGTAGCGTGAAATTTATTAAATTTATCAAACTTTTTAATGATAAAATAATATACAGTTGGGTGAAAAATTCCCTAAATAAAAATAGATAAACTACGGCAAATAATGTACGATTTAAATTGTTAATATTAAAAAGGTGAATCAAAAATAAGGAAGAAATGTTGAAATAAGGCTTCTCTTTCGATAAAATCAATTTTGAAATTGTATCAAGTATGCACGCGGTTATAATTCCGATAATGTTAAACCAATAGATACTGATAGCTCAAATCGATAACGAATCACTAGATTTATACTAAACTATAATCGACAACGTTAACGTAATGTTTAGGAATATAAGCAGAAACCGAAAGAAAAATGTGATACTTAAATCAGACTTCCATACGAAAAATTTTCATCCTGGTATGGCATTTTGTAACCTTTTCTTTATACAAATATCTAAATCTTTCACACAAACGTACAAAAAATTTCAAACTAAAATTATATTGTCAACTTGATATGTCATATTTACCAATATAAGAAATAAATTACCATTTATATATCTATTATTCAAACAGCGCTAACTGATAACGACGATAAAACGTTTTATAGATATCCATAAATCGTGTTTCGGAATACGATCAGTAGTTTGTAGTATCAGCGTTTCGTAGCACAATGTTATCGAACGTGAACGATAACGGTCAATCCACGTTGCAAAGTAGGCGCGTGCGGTTCTCCGGTGAAAGCTCGCGAGCGCAATGTCGCACGCGCGTGCCGGCGACGCCACGCAACGACAGATTTACAATTAAAGAAAGTTTACGGCATGCGCTATGGCTATATACCTCGCTACGATTCCCTTGTGCGTGATTTCTGGGCGGACCGATTCTATCGAATCGAATATCCCCAAACTAAATACTCACTAAATTACAAACTTTATATCAAAGAAATTAAGATAAATGATATTTAAAAAATATATATATATAACGCGAATATTCGCCATAATGTACCTTAGTAAAAGATAATTATTCAAATTTAAATTGTAAATCTATAAAATCTCTATTTCGACTATTCTGATTATTTCCATAGTTCTAGCGTTGAATATCACATTTCTGAATTGAAATACATATAAGGTTAGGTTGAAAACCTTAAATATATACATCATTGTAAATCTATGAAATTTCTAGGGAAAATTACGAATTGGTTACTTCGACTATTCCAATATTTCTAGTATTAATCATTCTAATCTCATACACGCCTTGTAAGCTTGTAAAATGCCAATGGAAAGTTATGAATTAATCATTTTGATTATTCGAGTGATTCTAAGTGCTAATCGCGCCTATAACGGTATACATATGAACGGAACAAACGGCCGTTCCTCGTAACAAACCGAGAAGGATACGCATTATTGGCTCTCTTACTTTCGTCCTCGTCATTGCCTCTGTTCTGTTTTTCACGGTTCACTACCGAGATCATTCATTGACAACAATGTTGAACGATCACGGATGGAAAGTAGGCAGGATTCGATGGGTGAAAACTAACCGAGTTTATAATAGGTTCGTGGGACGCGAAACTATCGAAACTCGATTGTAGTTGCGACGATAGCGATTATCGTTTTGTTCGATTCCCCGTGAACATTTACGGCAGCCACCGTAAACCGACCGAGCGCGTTGTAACGCGATAGTACCACCCGTTTACGAGATGTTAGAAACCCATTGGCAACTAATAAATGAGATTTAAATATACATGTATTTTGAGTAAGCGCTATCAAAGATGTTCTACATTCTTTCGACTTTTTACATTAAAATGGATGACGAGTGCGCTATTTGCTTTACGCACAGTTAGATTAAAATTTGGTCACCGTTTTGGATATATTTTGTCATCTTCAAATGTGTTTTGTATCTATATAATTAATAAATATAATAACAATGTTTTTCGTATGAAAATAAAATGTATAAAGATTATTTTATGCATTTCGATTAGAATAAGTTACAATGTAATTTATCAAACGTCGAATTTTAGTCAATTACGAAAGAATACTACTTAATTTCTACAAATTTTCACTAGAATATTTTTTGTCCTGCCACTTACTATTTATCTCTCTACGTGAAAAGCACTTGTTTTGATTCGATGTCTTCTGTTTACAGTTTTTGCAAGGATACCTTCCAACACTGACACAAATATTATTCGAACTAAAGACTCGTGTAAATGAACTATTATAGAAGATGAACAAAATATAATTTGTTAAGAAAAGAATGCTTTTGGATATAATATTCAGAAATTACCAACAATGTGCGGAACTAAAGGTCAATGGCGTTCGTTTGTTTATTATGGTGAGCACTCCAATAGGTATACATATCTGTACGTATGTCAAACAGCACACACGGCTATCAAGGGAAACTTTTAATGCGAAAAATTCAAATTCTTTTTACCTGTGTTACAGCAGAAGTTTCGACGTTCTTCGAGTAATCCGCGTTCAATGGAATATTCAATGAAACATACAGCACATTTTAACACACGTCGGAACACACTGTGCGCAGCCAAGAGTCAACGAATGCACCACGAGCAGACTGACAGTTACCACGGGTTGTTCATTATTAGAAAATCTGTCTTGCAGGCTGCTCTTGCGCAGCCGGCGCGATACTACCGACTTCCTCCCCTCTACGAACTGACGCCATTTGTACCAACCAACCTTCCTTCCCTATAGTATTCGTATCGTTCATAACCGTATCGACGAAATACGGAGCCCCGACTCTACTCATGAAATGCAATATTTACAGTAATATATTAATATTTATATCTACAGGATGTCCCAATATTGATGGCATAAATGAAATTGGCTGATTGTACACGAAAAAGCAAGTGTAAAATATAGAATAAATTTTTGTCATTTGAGATTTCGTTTTCAAAAAAGTCCAATTTGAATATTTGTTTAGCATATGTGAATTTAGCTAATTACCAACTGAGTACAAGTAAACAATCATCAGGAGATTATTCTACATGCAAAAATTAATGAAAAAAGTAAAATAATACTTTTTTGTTTAAGGCCTTGTTTTCAAAAAATTAAAATTTGAATGTGTTTAGTTAAGAATAGACCTGGTATACGTATACTTCATCGATTTTCAAATTTTATTTTCACAGAATCGAAACGACCTATGAAGAAATTTTGTTCTATATTTTCGACTTACCACTTACATATTTTCATACGTAGGCTAACCTCCTTTCCAACCCGGTATTAACCAAGTTCAAGTATATGTATGTACTCGATAAATTTTCAAACTCAATTTTCTCGAAAACGAAATATAAATAAAAAACAAGCCTCAAATAAAAAAAATTTATTCCGTATTTCCGACTTACTTTTTCGTGTAGAATCATTCCTACCTATCTGATTTATATCATTAATACTGAAACATCTTGTATAAATTGTAATTTGAATATAAGCATCGACCTATGAAATTTTATAATAAATTTTAATTAAAAAATTTGTAGATAATCTTCTTTACAACAAAAAATCATTATTAATATATATTAATACTCTATCATTTTCTTTACATTTTTTATAGAAAATAATTTATATCAGTAGAAGGAATAAAATTCGTTTAAAATGATTGAATTGTCATTTTGTAATGTTACAATCATATGATTATAAATATCATAAATGTTGTGTTTCTAAATTTGGAAAATGAGAAAAATTGCCTTACAGTTTATAAAAACAACGATAGTAATTACAAAATATGAAACTTATGATGCGATAATCCCGTCTAGAAAGTGAATAGTCTGTGGAAACAGACAACCTCACGGAGGTTGGCTGAATTTTCGCAAAGTGAATTTCACTTGAATATTAGGTATTATTTTCTTCGTCTTAGCTTTGGGTGATGAAAGATTTGCATTATAGTTGAATCGTATATTCTAAAGTGAATTCGTTTCGGATACATTATTTGGTGTTATTTGCTATTCTTTAGAAAAATATACAGCGCTTCATAAAAATAAGATATCATGGCGGTACCTACTACCGGTGTAGGTAAGTATTTTATGTCTGTTTTACGGACCAAAGATGGGAACAACAAGTAGGTCTCGTACTTTTACAAATTTCAAGAGTTAAGGTTAATAAATGATATAAATAAAATATCGTTATGAAAATTACATCTACGAAATTTTGATAAAATACAAGAGCAGACGTATAATGTTATAATAAGTTATCACGCACAGTAAACGTGTATAAAACTAATCAATGATTCGTCAACGTTTCGAAAATATCAGTATTATTTTGTTTTTTTTTTTTTCATATATATAAAATTATATATATTGGCGAGGAGATTATGAAAATATGAACAAGAGGCAAGTTACACTATGTCTAAAATCACAGAATCATAACCTGTATTTGTTTCACTGGTTTTAATTAATAACATTTCATTCATAGTTCCGTGGAAGATAACTTTAGTTTTATGTTTTTAGTTGTGCCTCGAAACTTTCGTTTATTAGAAGAATTAGAACAAGGTCAAAAAGGTGTAGGTGATGGTACAATCAGTTGGGGCTTGGAAAACGATGATGACATGACTCTTACACATTGGACTGGAATGATAATTGGACCACCTAGAGTAATTTTTTCTAAGTTTTTAATTCTACTTCGATAAATTAATTTCAGTTATATTATTTTAATTATCTATGGAATATCTTTTTTGTTATTCTAAAATCTTTTCATGAATTTGTATTGTGTAAATATAAATCAGAGAATTAACTATGTTAAAAGTAAAATAAAATTAATAAAATTGATAACTGTTATTATTAATAACAGGAAAATATTTTGATATCACTAACCAAATATGTTACTTATATAGTATACATTTTTTAGACACCATATGAAAATAGGATGTATAGTTTGAAAATTGATTGTGGTCAGAGATATCCAGATGATGCTCCCAATGTAAGATTTTTAAGCAGGATCAATATGAATTGTATCAACAGCACTACTGGTGCGGTAAGTATCACTTTTTCTCAGTTTTAATGAAATAGGAATATGTATTTGATTTTAAATTTTATAGGTTGATAACCGCAGTGTACCAGTACTTGCAAAATGGCAACGAGAATATACAATTAAGACAGTTCTTCAAGAACTTCGCCGTTTAATGACATTGAAAGAAAATATGAAATTGTCTCAGCCTCCAGAGGGTAGCACTTTTTAGCCTAACCACATGTAAACACAACACCTCTTCCTTTCTGCGGTAGCATGGGGCAAGATACAATAAAGGTACCAAATAATATTAAATGGGTGCCGAATAAAGACATATACTAAGAAGTGACATCTGTATAAAAAAAGCAAGGGGGATGATGACTATAAAAGTTGATTCAGTGTTTTCAATTTAGTAAAATATTTACTTACAAAATTCATGAATCATTTACTACTTATTATTTCTTAAACTTGAAGCATATTTCATATACATATATAGCATAACATATATACACTTGTATAATATATATGTATATGTTTGTATGTGTAAAATTAATATTTTCATTTTAATATTTTAAGACCATGCACACATATTTAATTTAAGGAAATGCTGTTTCAGCTTTTTAAGTTAATACAATCTAAAACAAAAGTCATATTTTGATTCTTAAAACTGGAAACACAGACTGTGTAATAAAAGTAATAATCACTAAGAATAACTTATGCCTTCAAAGTTTTTTAAATGAAACAAAATTGCCTGAATGACATTTCAGTTTGTGCATAAGTGCCATTTCATGATTTGTGGAGGTGTCTCAGTAATTACTATTGTAGACAATTCTAAATTTTAATAATTTATGTTTCTGTGTGCTCATTTTTATCAAGCCTTACTTTATTTCTTCTCTGTTAGTTGTTATTAAGATTTTAGCAAATAGCAGGTTGTTGAGATCAATATTTAATGTAATAATGTGCCTTTTTGTGCAAGTAGCATAAAAGTGAGCATATATTGAGCGTGTTTGGTTGAGACATCATCCAAGAACGGCCTCTTATTCTATAAAAAAAAGTATTTCTTAACTGATAAACAAATTATGTTACAATTGAAAATATAAAGTAATAACTTGATTTGTAATAACATGTGGTTAATGGTATAGTGTTTTGCATCATTGTATACATCAATTTATGAAGCATTAGATTAAAAATGCTTAACTTTCCATATATTCCACTATTTATATATTAGAAATATATTTTCAGTTTCTTCTTATCATTATAGTGCAGATATAATGCAAACATGTATTATTTACTCTTTGATCAAAGCTTCATAATTGATGTATTAATAAAATCATACTTAACTTTTAATAAATACCCAAAGTACCATAAGTAGTTTTTCAACGATTAGGGAACCAGGTCTGAATGCTAGTGTAATTCTATCATGAATTGCCATGAACTATACCGTTCCCATAAAGTTGTATACAGAGGGGAAGAAAAGTTTTCCATAATTATGTTACATTTTAGAAAAAAAGAGAGAGAGAGAAATATAATCATAAATTATTTCAAACATAATATAATTTTTTGAAATTTTATTGTCCAAATTGTAGAGATGTTGATCCTTACTTTTAAAGTAAATCCAAACCAAAGTATGAGATTTTTAACACAAGTCCACATTTATCGTGTAATATTATGAAATTCTCAACTACCTGAAACATTATACATACCTCTTCATTAGCTTTGCATTTCAGTATTACACTATAAGTAATGTAATAGTGTAATCCAATTCATACTAATAAAAATATTAAATAATTATTACTCCATGTCGATGAAGTCAAGCTTAAAAAAAAAATAAACAAATTTCTTTAGAAATTATCTTTAAATCATTTTTTCATTCCTTATAATATTTATATTTAGGAAATTTTTTTGTTTAGGCAATGAATATATAATTAAATAAGTTTAACAATTTATTTCTATCTGACGATGACATTGATTGTAGTTATATGTACAAGGCAATTGACGTATTAAATAAACGTTTACAGTTCCGTGCAATTATGTTTTTGCAACATTCAAACAAGGTATAAAACTACATTCCAATATTGGAATCTAACATCGTCGGATCATTTTCGTCGAGCTAATGTAGCTTTATAGGTAAAAGGTATTACTGTTGTTTATATCTCGGGGTGAAAAGTATTTTAGTATTTTTCAGAGTTGACCATTTTAGTTTCTTCCAATATACAACTAGTGGTAATGCTATTGCACCCAAACCAATGACCTGCAAATGAGTAATAATTATATGATTTTTAGATTAATAATAATAATTGGATATATTTCAACAAATATATATTAATATAAATTATTACCTTGATAGTCATTTTCTTTCTTTCATCAAATTCAGAATTTGATGTCCACATAAGAAATTCAACAACATCTTTTGCTACTTGAGAAGCACTTGCAGGAGTGCCATCTGTATATTCTAACACTTCATCATAGATAATCTAAAATATTATACAATTAATTTAGGAATCAATTTTATGTAAGTATCTTAATTACACTGACTTACTTGTGGCATACCAACAGCTCCATTAACGAAGTAAGGATTGAAATATTGACCCTCTCTCATAGTAATGCCAGCTGGTGCATCACAGTACCCAGTTAACAATGAAAATACATAATTCTAGAATGTAAAGTATGATTCATGTTTAAAAATACTCTACTTCTAGAATATTAATAATTTGTTTCAAATAAAACTGATAAAACGTATATAATATTCAATTTAGGAATTATGTAAGAAAATTTAATTCAATCAATTTACCTCTCCATTATGTGATGCATTAATGATGTATGTTAGATCTGGTGGATAGGCACCATTATTTGCTGCTCTAGCAGCTTCTTCATTTGGATATGGAGATGGTATTGTATCAGATAATTTACCAGGACGCATGAAATAAGCTCCTGTATCATCAGGACCATCTTGAACCTATATTAGAAGATATATTCCTCAACGTATGTTTTATTAATATTGTGCAATTAGCTTATTAATTTTTATTTCATGCTATTTATATTTTTATACATTTAACACTACTTTAACTGCCTAAAAGTATTTACCTGATATTCTTCTGCAATAGCTTTTACTTCTTCTTCTGTATGTGTAACACCCACAAGGTGACGAAAAGCCATAAATTGTAGACTATGACAGGCTGAACATACATTTTTATATACTTCCCAACCTCGTCGGAGACTAAATAACAAAAAATATATATATTTAAAACTTATTGGTTACCTTTTATAATATTTCTAATTACCTTTTATGATCTAGTGAAGAAAACACTCCATAGAAACCCCATTTGTACGTTGGTGCATGTGCCACCTGATCAAAAGCTTTTACAGATTGATCCAAAGCATAAATTAATGCACTAATACCTCCAGCTGTTACTCCTAAACATGCTAACAGCTGTAATTATTTTAATTATATAAGTATTTTAAAATGGATCTTTATATTTCATATATGTATATATATATATGAAATATATATAGTATATATATACTATATGTAAGATATATATTATATTTAAATTATGTAAAACTTACTAGAAAAATGTATATATATATACATATATATGTGTATGTATTCATATATTTAGTGAATTTATACTTTATTGGTTGTACATTAGGAATAAGGATAGGGATGCATCTTCAATTGATTAGACAAATACACATACCACTTTTCTACCTTTAGACCATTGGTTTGCAGTAGAGAAATTATGTACCTGCTAAATTAAAATTCAAATATCAAATAGAGTTTTCAACCTGTAATACAATATTTTTTATTTTAAACTTAAATTTGTAACATATTTTGAAGTAGTAGATATTGACAACTATTTTAAACTAATTTTGTTATTATCTGTTTTAACTTGTTATGAAAGATATATAGTTATTTAAATAATATAATATTTCAAGTACTTTAAGTTATAAATTTGATTTTCTGACGCTACCCACATAATTTTAAGATATGTTTGGTCACAGCAACATCACAATTTTCTATGCTGATAACTATTACATAACATCGAATAAAATGTCTTCAAAATCTTGCTGAATTTATTATCCTGTTATAAAACATGCTTAATTAGAATTGGAAAGGTAACAGACGATACAAAATTAAAGTATTTTCTAAGAAAAATGTCATAGCAGCCGACAAGTTGTATAGTTCGTCAAGAGATCCGTATTAGTTTCAATACATCAATATTATAAGAATGATAGGCAAATAAAGAATCATATTTTTCGAATAGACATATTAATATATCTAACAACAGTTGACACTTTTAAATTACATACCTGGTTAAATAATGTTCCATAATTCGATTTCAAAAGACCGAATTTACAAACCCGACCCAATGAAGCCGCCATGTTGGCCAGAGGTACAATGTGCAAGATTCTTAGTCAATTAAATATCTGTACAATAAATAGATTATATACTAGTGGAACAATAATTGCTCATATCGATTAAATTTTCCTATTGTCACACATAATTCTTGCATGCATTCACAAACTTTGTTCAGAAAGAAAAGGCATACATTCAAAAGCCATAGGTACTTACACAACTTTTATCTAAGGCGACTTTAATCAAGGATACCAATATAGTAAGATCAACTTTTAAACGCTTCTATCAAATATTTTTTTCTTTCGTGTACAATGTTTTTTTCCTACAAACATAATAAGCGTAAGCAATGCGTTTTCTTAGGTTTCGAAGATAACAATGTTTAATTTATAACCACGAGTTATTTAAAACTCGTTTCAAATCATTTATGGGTACAATATCGTACGAATAAAATATTTATTTAGTTTTTTCGGTGATATCTCGTTGCTTTCTATTTTTAATATTTTATTTATTTTCCAACTTGATTGCATTTGAAATTTGTAAACTATTTGTAAATATATAGGGGGTGTGGCGCATGCGCAATTTCTGTTGGTAGACTTGGCAGTTCGCTGTCGACCATTGGTGTCAGCTGGTGGTTTCGTCAGATGGTATCGTGAATCCTATAATATCACATCGATCACCGTGCAGAAGAAAGAGATTCAAGATGAGCGGAGGAATGCCAGAATTGGGCTCGAAGATTAGTTTAATATCGAAAGCAGATATTCGTTATGAGGGCCGACTTTTTACTGTTGATCCTCAAGAATGTACGATTGCTCTAGCTAATGGTGAGTCTGAAATCAAGATGGATACCGAAATCAGTTTTGCCGCTGTTTCATTACCCGGCTATCTTGTTTTAATAAGCGTCATTCTTCATATTCAACTATGTTTTCGTTTTACCTCCTTGTGTCCCGTTTACGTATCTCCTACGAAAATTTCATGATTCTTGTGTATTTGTTGTATTCGAAAACGTTTTTGGAGCAGTCGGTATTTGATTCATCCGGTAAAACTTTGATGCAAAACAACCGGGGTCACCCGTCACTTATAATGGGTGTTTTGTACTTTATTTGAATGTATACTTTGAAATTTACTCGATTATTTGACGTACTTTTACTTCTAATAAATATATCAAACGTTCACAGAGCACTCTTAAATTTGTAACAAATTATACTTAGATACAAAAAAGTAAAAACAAATCTGTCAGATAATATTATTCAAATGTATAGTTGTACATTTTATTTTGTATTTCAGAGCAATAATTAAAATTTTAGAGGATCTTACATAATAAGCGCATATTTAATTTTTTAATATTTCTTTATTTAATGTTATTATGTTGGACTTTCTTCCTATAGCTTTAATTTAAAATGGAAGAAACAAATATAATTTAAATCCTAGAATATCTATTTAATTAGGATTCAATATTTTCAATGATAATATAACTGCTATTATGTTTACGTGGAGTTTGAAAGCCGTTATTTATAATCTACCATTGTATGGGATGTTTGTGTTCTATACTTGCCCTGTTTATGTCTTATGTCCTTCCTTTTTTCTGTCATATTACAGAGTTGTTCTAATAAATCGTTAAAATTTAAATTGTATGATATGGGTTTCAATTTATTCATATTATTGAATTTTAATTTTCATCTGTATTATTATATTAGATAGTGTATATCTTTATTTTATATTTAATTTTATAATTATGTAATTGTGACAATTACTTTTGAAATTAACTAATAATAAAAATGTAATAAATGAATATCTTATTTTATTTATTTGATCCTTTAAAATATGTAATATTTTATTTTTTTCACAATATAGTACGTTCTTTTGGCACTGAAGATAGAGAAACTCAACTTCCAGTGGCTCCACAAAATCAAGTATATGAATATATTCTATTCCGTGGTTCAGATATTAAAGATATTAGAGTTGTCAACAATGTCAGTTCTATTCCAAATGATCCAGCCATTGTGCAGGTAATTATAACTTATGTATTTTTCTCTATTAATATTTTCCAAATGAAGTTTTAATAGGCAATACTACATCTAAGTAATAAAGGGTAGGTCAGTATTATTTATAACGCTGATTGCTAAATAATTCTGGTTATTTATAGATGACGGTACAACCGTCTATGAACCAGCAATCATACCAGCCACAACCTAGTTATGCTCATCCAATGATGGGCCCAATGGGTGGACAATATGGAACACCCTATGGCATGACAATGGGTACCATGGGACCTGTAATGGGAATGCCAACTTCTGCTAGAGATCCTCGTGGACCAATAAATAAACAGCCAAGTGAGTTGAGCTTGGGCTCTGCTGAACCCAATGCCATCTCTATCCCAAACTCACTACCGACGGCCAATGTCGACCCATTACCAAAAGACCAATCTCTGGAAGATGGTAAACTGTTTTTGCTATGAACTATCCCTTGCCAATGGCATGCTTGCTGCTTCTCTGGTAATGCTTGCTAACTTTACTTGTAATATTATTGTCTTTTCTTCTTTGTTTTATTGTGTTTCTTCTTTTAATTGCTTATCAATCATTGCTTATGCTGTGTGACATACATTTTTATTATGACTTGATTTGCATTTGAATTTTATATTGTCAATCTTTTTGGATGATTTCGATTGAATGCTTTGAGTACATTTGATCTCATATCTATTAATATTTTTATACATATATAAGAATATACGTATAGTTCTTTATTACAAATTTTTAATATTATTTTTTATATAATGTTTTATTTAATATTATCCGTTATAATAATTACGCTTTTATATTAATGTTTGCTTTCTTATGTTAGTAGTTAATTCATACCGTTAATTTTTAAAAATATTTACTTAAGCAATAACAAAAAATTTAACGTTATTTATATTATTATTTAATGTGTATAATTTTTTAAGTTAAGACAAATATTTAATATTATATTGACAATAAATATTTAAGATAATGAAATAATAGTATTTCAGTCTCAATACTTGAATTGATTTGTTGATATATTTGTGGCTTATAAGATATATTTATATGCGCACGAGTTTTGATAGCTTTTTATATTTTGATAATGCATGACAATTTCTTTATTGTGTTTATAATTTATAATTTTACCCTAAGAATATGCATTTGATTTTCATTTAAATAGCGTTAGAAGCATTATGCACTAGCAAGTAACATGATAGCAAGAACAGTTGAAATTTCAGGTAGAAATCGTTTTGTAAGATTAGTTTTTATGCAATGTATGTTTAATGTAGTACTTTGCAATCATACTTCAATTAGAGCTAGAAATTTTAAATATTCCATATATTATATCATTTTTAAATAAATATTTGACCACGAAATTCTTATTCGTGGTATTGATCACATGGTATAGAATATAACATGCATGTTTGTCCACCTTACTTTCACAGGTGTTTTAGATCTGATTAGTGGAGGTTCACGATCAACAACTCCAACTTCCTCTTTATTGACGCGAAAGAGTCCAACTATGGATCAGGGTATTCAGGTGGGCCATCAACAACAGCAGCAGCAACAACAGCAGAGTGGAAATGTTGGCAAGCTTGGTGAAAAGACAAATATGCGAACTATTCAACCTGCTCGGCGCGATCACGATAGGTAATAAATATTACAATATATCTATATTTGAACATTAAAGAACTAAACTTTAATTAAATCAATTTAAATTAACTGTTGTTAGTATTCCTATATACATTTATATATTCTTATTTTCAGCCATAGCGGCAATAAAACGGGAGGCACTGTATCGCAATATAACGAAGGAAAGCGTGATACAATGAAACAAGATGGTCAACTGCAAGGACAAGGTAGTCATAATCAAGGTGGTCGAGGAAATCGTGGTGGATGGATGAATCGTGGAAATATGCGTGGAAGAGGAAGAGGCCGCGGTGGTTTTAGAAATCAGCCTGGTAATGCTGGTGCCAAACCCAAGAATACACTGAAATTCGATAATGATTATGACTTCGAACAAGCCAATACTGAGTTCGAGGAATTGAGGTATATATTCTAGATAAACATATACATATATATGTATATAGCATGGTACTGCCGGATTCTTTTCAAGTATGTTTGAAACGACGTATGTGGATACCATGCAAAATCAACGATATGCGTCTTTGAAACAATATATTCTTATTATAATATCCTTTGCTTACGCAACGCATCAACATATCCATTATCTGTAGACTATAAATAGATACAAACTTGTCTACTTAAGATAATTGAAAATGAATTAAAATTTACTTCTTGTATGATGTATTTTAGATCTCAGTTAGCAAAAACGAAAATTGATGCTGGTGCTGATAACGAAAAGAAGGATGATAGTGGTAACGAAACAGGAGCCGGTGAAGGAGAACCTGAGGAAGAACCCGAGATAGTTCATTATGACAAGTCAAAGTCTTTCTTCGATAATATCAGCTGTGAAGCTGTTGAAAGGAGTAAAGGGTAAGTTGACGAATTTTCAATTTAATAATATATAGTTTAAAGTCTTATGATTAAAATTTATATAAACAATCGTATGAATAATTTTTTTTTATTTCAGACGATTCCAACGTACGGACTGGAGGACAGAGCGTAAATTGAACTCTGAAACATTTGGTGTAGCGTCAACGAGACGTGGTGGTTTTCGTGGACGCGGTTACTATAATCGTGGAATGGGAGGCATGTATCGAGGTGGTGGTGGTGCAGGTGGTTCTGGCTTCCGAGGTGGTTATAGAGGTTCCAGAGGTGGAAATCGTAAACCCGCTAATCAGCAGCAACAGAATAATCCTGGCAGTCAAAACCGTACGACCAACGAACAATCTACTACTCAGTCGCAGCAGAATAGTCGCGTTGTATCTTTTTGAATGAACAATGCACTATTATATGTATAAGTATTCACTCTAGATTAAGATTTTTACGATACATGCTCTGCCCTTATGGACTGATTTGAATCGAGTCTCAAGTGGATTCAATGACTCAAAGGAACAAAAGAAAAAAGGAAAGAAGATATTTAAGAGAACTTTACCGTGAATTTTTTGAATTGTCATGCAGGAACGTAGGAGACTAATCAATGCTTTGCAGATCCTGCGTTTAGAGTTTCTGGACAAATAATCTTGTTGTTACAAGTAGTTAATTTTCGAAAACTCGATATTCAAAGCCATTATGTCCTACGAATTAAGGAATCGTCGAACGCTTCTGAATGTAATTAAGTACAATACACGCCAGACGGTAGAATATTTGCAAAGGAATGTATACAAAGCAACAAGTTTTAAATTTTCTGTTAATCTTTTTTTTTGAACATTATTAATTTATTCGACAAGCATGCAACTACGATTAAGTGAACAATAAGAATGTAACGGAAACTTTTGTAATACAATGTAAAAGAGTAGCACGAAACGATTTCAAGGAAGATGGCGAAGACGAAGAAGAAGATGACTAATTAATTTTTCGTGTTGCATGTGTTGCGATGTTTTTTGAAACGAAACACATAAAACACTAACTGTTCTTTACAGATTTTTTGTGAGTAAAAAAATGAAACAAAGGAAGATTAGAAAAAGAGGAAATGGAGGAATATGCATAAAATTGCAGAGTAGAGTAGGACAATATATTATGGTTATTTGGAACAGTCAAAACTTTATTTATTTATAATGACCGTGTATGCGAATTAAGCTGGAATAATTATTTTACTCACATATTTACCAGGGGGTTTTGATTTTCGAACAGGAACGTTGAATTGTTCCTTATATAAAGAAAAAAAGAAAAAAAAGATTGATTTTGTATGATTCATAGAGATACGCGTGCGCATGCGAAGCCGAATCGTACATCGATTGTATTGACTATTAGTTTTTGAAATATTGAACGTAGTATGCTAGTGAAAGAGAAAATGTGAGTGCGAATGCCTTCTTGTAATTCGACTGCGTTTAATAGCTCCGAATTTCGAAGAAATCGTTTGATGTACGAGAACGTTCTCGCGCTGTCGCGGATAGCGTTGCGAGAGTAAGACTCTAAAAACATGATAATGTCCTTAACAATATAAGACGCAAACAAAAAACAAAGGCAGAATAAGTATATTATTTGCGACTGTTATTTTCTTATGGCTCATATGGAGTCCCAAGCGTATACAGATATATACATACATAACATGAGATTTAGTTACATATAAATCGAAAATCTCCATAAGCTACCAGTAAAGTTGCAAAGTAAAGTAAAACTACAAAAAAATTATAAAGCATATATGAATAAAGATAAGTAAAATAAGAAGGAATATGGGGAAAGAAAAAATATAACTTTTAAGTTTTATGCATTGCGTGTGTAAAGAAATGCACAGTACATGCGGTTTTCCGATGAAGAATTTTTGTTTTGTACAGCGGATATTGTGATTCCCAATGCTGAATAATACTGAAGTAATAAAATAATGTTTGTTGTACTCTTTAAGCCCACTAATTATTTTGAGAGATTTGTTCGTATAATATTTGTCAATTATCATTGCGTTTTTCGTACTGAATGAACAAATTGCTTGTCAAAAAATGAGAAATGATAACATGAAAAAGCATTTGTAAATTGACATTATTGAACAAAGGTTGAAGAAATAAAAAAAGACTTGATCATATTACAAAACAAATATCATTATTGTCAACAATTGTAATTATTTAAGAAACCTCTTAAATATGGTCACGCTGATTTTATGTACAAAACATTGAGTATATATGTATGACTATCTGTATAAATACTTAACATTGTATTAATGACTAACAAATACCAAGCAGTCTGCAGCTTGAACCTCTTTTCCTCAACAATTTTTCAAGCGATCGAAAAATATGCAATTTGATAGTTTCCGTCGACCATCGACAAATTTTCCATTTGAAATTCTCCATGTATGTTACTACGAGAGAATTTTTCAGGCAAGACGACAACATATCGTACTGGTCCCAGTCTGAGAGCTTCTTGAATATCGCGCAAGATCATCATGATCAAAGATAAAGATGTTTCGCCATCGTGCCGTCAAGCGCAGGTCATCAGACCTGTTCGTGTATTGTCACAGACTTCTCTAATTGGCCGACCTTTTGCAATTACCTTGGTCTCAGCCAGCGTGAAATTGTTTTTATAAGTACGTCGCAAACTACGTGGGTTTGGAACATAGACCTCATATGGAGACCGACCATTTTCAATTACCCATATGGTACCGGATTCTGCGATTCTCAGTATCGACATTAAACCCTGAGCTACCACATACGGACTAATTGTAAGAAGAAAAACAGATTTAGTAATGAAAATTAGTTCTGTTAATTTTCGAAATAAAATTTTTATGGAAAAGGACTCACGTTTGTATCGACAGCTGTTCGAGATTTTTTACGAAGTCCGCCTTCATAACACGAGAAAGTAATCTGTTTGGACTGTTCACTGTGAGAGCGGTTTCTGTCAGACCAGGACACAGAGTTATCACACGAACACCAGTCTTCTCGTACTGGTAAGAATCCTAAAGTAGATTAACATTTGTTTTTTTATTTAATCAAATTTGCAGTTTGTGATATCATGTGTTTTGTAGGCTGATTATAATTTCTGAAGGAAAGCAAACGATATACGAAATAAAAAAAACAAATTAAGGTATTGAGAATGAATGATATTTAATGATAAATCAATTTTTTATACCTGTTCAAGAATTATTGAGATAGAAATTTGTTCTTTTTTCTTTTCCTTTTCTTTTATCATTTTTCATTTTTCTTTTTTTTATAATAACAACTAATAATAACAAATATTTTAACGATAATACTTTTAAAACCACAATATGTATATCATTCGATTAGTTCAGTCAAATAAATATCTTACCGCTAAAGATTGTGAAAGACCAATGATAGCATGTTTGGTGGCTGTGTAAATCGGAAGTTGAGCAGTGCTTTTAATATCTATATGTTGACTAATATTTACTAAAGTTCCTCCGTGTCCAAGTTGATCTTTGCTCAAATATTTTGCAGCCAATAATGCGGTGCAAACCATTCCTCCCTGACACGATCGAGAAACAATAGAATACTTTTTGATTAAAACAAACGCAAATAAAAAATTAGAGTCTTTCATTACTTACAATATTAACCGCTATTTCTTTTTCCCATCGTCGTTCGTCCAAGATACCAGCATTATTTACAACAATATCGATATCGTTCATGAAATTCAAAGCTTCCTCAAAAGCCGCTGTAATTGAAAAACGAATAAAAATTAATATGTGTGATAAAAAGGAAAAAAACACACTCAGGTAATTCATAACATATATCATAATCAGACGGTTTCTAAAATCAAAATATTTATGTTTTTTTTTAGATCAAGGTCCAGTCAATCAGTTTGCATCTATCGTATATATTTTATCAGCTATATTTCAGAAACTCGTAAGAACTTATTAACGTGTTATCTAATCAATTATTACTCTGTATGATACTGTATTTGATGCTCACCAGCCATAAGTTCGTAATTGGAGACGTCGACATGGATAAAGTGCACCTTTTTCTCCCCATAGGACTTTTCTACGCTCGATTCTATTCGCTTTCCGGTTTCAGCATCAATATCTAGTATAGTTATTTTCTAAAAATCAATTTCATTTAAATGATAGAATACTTTTAAAATTTCATGTTATTTCTGGAAGTGATTTACGAACACACTTACGTTTGTACCGTGTTTCAAAAAATGATTCATAAACGCATTTCCTAAACCTGCAGCGCCGCCGGTGATAAGCACATTTTTTCCAGAAACCAGCCCATTTATCGTCTTCTCAGACGAGGAAGATCGTCTGCTTCTAGTGTTTTCATTCTCTGTAAAATTCACGCGTCATTAAAAATATTATTTTACGTTTACGTAACAACTAAACTTTCATAAATAACAGTTTTAATATTAGAATGTTCAAATGAAATATTTTAAAAATATTGAAATATTCGAAGATGAAATTGCCACTTTAATAATGACACTCTATTGCGTGACAACTCGTTTCTTCTTCCATTTAATAATAGTTTTTTTCATACAAACAAGAAATATTCACCATATACTGAAAAATCAATTCAAGAATCCTTCGATTTAATTCAACCCAATTATTCAAAATTATTTAATTAACTAATTATCAAGAAAAATTAATTTGAAATTTATTAAGGCGAGAAATTTTAAGCAAAATAATAGCATCTTTTATTCATTTTTCAAACTGAAATCATTCAAGTAAATGATACTCTTCTTTATCTATTTTATTTATTCACTTTAAAAGTACGCCTTAAAACGTACCCATTGTTGTTCAAAGGAAATCGCAAGAGAATCGGACACACAAGATAACGTTTACAAAGAATTAGAGATCACAAGACGGGGTTAACGTGTCTCAGCATACTAAAGTTCGATCGGTCTTTGCCGATGGTATTTATAAGCCAAGTCTTGGATTTTTATCGTGGAGGATGCCCTGTGGTTAGATGGATAACAGGGGCCGATTGTTTCTCTCCTCTCGCCTCGTTTATCCACAATGGACGACGACGAATCGCGAACAGTCGATAGCTTCTCTAATTAACCCTTCCCATCGAAAGCAATTAATTCAGCCGGGATCTCTTATCGTGCATTCGCTGATCGCTCGGAAAGGAATTTCAACGCAGTGGCGGCGTCTGCTCTCGCGATAAACTCAATTAAACTATATTTTGATGATTGCAGTCTATCGATAAACACGATTTCTTCTGTATTGTATACGCAGTTTTAATCGTATGCGTTAGGTAAAAGATATATCAGTTAATGATGTGCTAATAAGAATTTTAGTTAACTACAATTGAAGGTAAAATTTTAATTGAATTCGTTGTATTTTATTATTAATTTGGTGGTTATGTTTCTGTATTACGGGTATAAATGTTTTGTAATGATACTTTGGATATCTTTCAAATTGTTAATTTTGTCCTTTAATGCTTTTTAGGTTATAATGTAAACTTAAATTGATATTGTAACATAAAATTAGTATAATATTATCGTAGTAGTAGTATATTTGTTTATGTATTAGGATTGATAAAGTTCAATATCTATATAAAAGTCTACATGTTAAATTGTGGGTTCTATTGAAAATATAAACCTTTTCAATTATCAAATTTTGTTGAAAGGTCTTGGAAAATTTAAAGCCACTAGAGGACTTGCAAAAATGAAATTTATGTATACACTTGGTATTATAAAATTTACATTTATATCCGTATTTAAATTACAATTATACGATACGACCACACTATCTTCTCAAAGGCATTATAATTAAATTATAATAATATATATACATATATACAAACAAGAGAATATTTGTGTTGCGATAATATTAATCATAATTATAATAAATTATAATAATTATAATAAATATTAATCTTAACATTAATAATAATAATCATAACAGTTTTAGAGATTAAATAAAATACGTTGCACATTCTTCACTAGATTCTTTATCTCGTACAGTTACATCATTCTTTCACAGGAATTTCGCGAGAACAAAAAAATCACGAAATAAAGTGTTAAATGTAGGAATGTCGTGTGATATCGATGCTAGATTACTTCATGCGTCTTGTCGATTCTGTAAATGCAATTATGATGCAGTGATCTCATGATATAAATTCTATGACCTATCCATCTCTCTTATAACATTGGTAATTCCCACAGATCTCGGTGCCGATCCACTTTCCCCGATTCATCGTTGAACTTTGATGGACTGCGAAGGAAGGGCGATTAGGGGAAATCTCATGTAAGTGCGTCATTTGATATTTTTTGATGTACTAAACTTGATTTATCAATGATTTTTTTTCAATCTCTGACTTTACATTTGTTTGTTATACGAGAAAGAAAAGAAGCGAAAGGGACAATCTGTAATACTGTTGAATCTTGATAACTCGAATCTCAAGGGGAATGCGAAATCTTTCAGTCACCGAGACTGTTGTTTTATCGAGTTTTTCAAGTAAGAGAGGTTTAGGAAGAAAAATACGATAGTTTTTTACCGTTTGTACGTTGCAAATACGTCATGGATTATTAGTTTGCTTTAGGATTACTTTCCAATCTGATGAATTAAATTTGAAAATATTTTATATATCGCAACACAATATGAATGTAACAGTTTTCTAAGGTAAGCGGTCAAATTAGTTCTGCGACGAGTCAGTGTATTCTGACTTGTGGAGAAGTTAGAGCAGAACGGAAGAAAATGAACGACATTGCAGTCCTATAGAGTATAGAGGATCGAGTCATCAAGGTTCGACTATATAATTCTTATTAAAATAAGGACAGAGGATAAAGTGACTTTTGAGAAGAATTACATTATTCTAAATTTCACTTTTCGCCGTTATCTTCCTTTTTTATTCTTGGTTCGGCTTTTCTTTTCGTCGCAAAAGCCTGAAACTGCCGTTTCGCCGGATATGGTTGGGACTACAGCCTTGGAAAACATAGTTGCGCGGTGTCGTGTGGCGCGCAGCTGCGATAAAGTGTCGACGTACGCGCAGCTCGTGCTTCGAGGTCTGTTATCGCGAAAAAAGTGCATTTAATGTGTTCGTCTCGGCGAAGTTGTGATAAATCACGGCGAAACCACGCGTTTTAAAGGCGCATCGCGAATCCGGTATTATTCGGTTCGCGGTGAACTTTACTCCGAGTAACAAACTAGAAACAACGCATTCTCTTTTTCTTCTTCTTTCCTTTTCTCTTTCTTTCCTTGTTCTTTTCTGTTTCATCTCTTTTATTATAATTGACTTTTCAACGATTCCTTTTCTATTTTTCAGTCCATTAAATTTAATTAATTTTTCAAATAAAGTAATTAATTTGAATTAAATTTTCAGTTCTCTCCATTGCACTTTCTCTTTTATCTTAATATTTAATTTCTCTTAGTTTCCTTACTTTTCTTTGATTTAACTTTCCTTGTATTTTCTTTATCTTCCTCTTTCCATCCTCCTTTTTTTTTTTTTTTTCTTTAAATTTTCACATATTTTATTTCTTCCGCCAAAATTTTTAAGAAAAAGCAATGATTTCGACTAACGAATTTGATCGCAAAGTATTAGACGAACGAAGGTTCTAATTTTAAATGAAGATTTAGGCTCTGCAGATTTAAAAACGAATTTTTCAAAATATGAATAATTATAAATTTTACAACGCGCCATTTACAATAATAATAACAACAATCGTTTACTAACATTCAATAAAGATCCTTATATCGATTGAAAATACTTTGAAAGCTGCAGAAATAGATGAATATAAATCATACGTCTCAAGAATACAAATAAGAACAATTCAGTTTTTTACGCGTATTTTTCGAGCTTATCATTTTAGAATAATGACGAACGAAGTACTGTACTTTACGTTTCTTCGATTTTATCGTCGAAATTACTTTTAAAAATAATGTTCGTAAATAAATCATCGGCATTCTTATCGTTTGGCATTTAACTGATCAGACAAATGTTTGAATTCTACACTAAACGATGTAAAATTTTCTTAACATTCTCAAGAAAATTTCACGTGCAATTGTAAAAAGACCTCGATCTTGGAAGGATTAGAATTATAAAATGACAATTTAATAATATTCTTTAAATGAAATTTTCATTGTCCATGATACAGCTAATCGAAAAAGAATTCTAAAAGGAACATGTTCGAAAATGGCAAGAATATTTTTATAAAATTGCTATTATTCATTATATACGTGGTAAAATGTCAGATGGCAATTGATTCTGAATCTGCACATATTCTTTTCTGTATCATAAATGTATGTAGATATCTCTATGCCGTTCAAAGAATATTATTCGAAACCGCCTTCTACGGCTGACGAAGCAATCTGCAACTATAGACGTAGATATTATATTAAGCAGAATATTATCAGGTTATCATTCACTCGACATGGTCAGAACGTTTTGTACACGTTTTTTAAGATTTTGCAAACGAATTATCTGTTACCTAAGAATCGTTTGCATGTAACCACGTGAACATAAATAATCATCACCTTTATCAACGATACATATTATGTATACATTTGCATAGTTAGTATGCGAGAAAACGCAGAAAGGAACGGGGCCAAGCAGCAATCTCTCAGAGTTGTTGGTCTTTTTTTTCTCTCTATAAGATAAAAGATTCGAATCAAAGTTCAAGAGACCCATGGTCTCTCGATCAATCGAGTTTCCAGTGGTCCTTGATAAGAAAATACCGTAACCGCTAGTGTCCAAAAACATATTTTTACTCCCGCGAAGCGTAAATCTTTGAGGGTTCTCAAGCTGAATATATCATAATTTCGTGGGAAATTTGACGCAGAAAATGAAATTTTTATTGGCTTGAATCATTATTTTTTTTTTTTTTTTTAAAGACTGAGAATTATCCAGTTATTTATTTTTCTTTTTATAAATGAAGATCGGTCGGAAGAAATATATCACAGCCTAGCCTCGTTGATCTTTCGATTTTTAATCGTTCAATTTTTCAATTCCAACAGAAGGGAATTAAAACTGTTAGTGGTACGTCATTTGTTATAATTTTATGAATATTAAATATGCGAATGAATAATATGAACGTGCCGTATAATAGCTTAAGATAGATGACTGTTACGAACATAATAAGAAATATTTAGTACAATAGTTACTAATAATACTCATAAAACGAAGAGAAGATGTATTGATCAACTCCACACATTAACGATTAATTTTTTAATTTATTTTGCAATTTACGACTGCCCGAGCCATCTTCCTGTGATAAATAAGCTTATGGAAGCATATCGCGCGTTTTTAGACAAGTGAAATACTAATCACGTAAACAAGAACGATAAACTTCTTAAATAATAATTTATCCCTATAGACTTCTCCTTTATACAGGTAACCATCGATTAACACGTAAAAGCCAGCACAACGCGATTCCTTGTAAACAAATAAGAAAAGAATATAAAATAAAATTGTTTTATTCTCGGCTTAGTTTTCGGGCAAATGGACTTTGAAAATTTATCGAGTCTACAGGAACGTGGCTAATTCCTGACTAGGTAAAATTAAATAATCGATAGCAGTTTGTTGTACGTGTGAAAATAAGTTGAAAACGTAAAATACAATTTTTTCACAAGACGCTTTTTCTCCGAGAAAAGTAAATTTGTGAAGTTGTCATACTCGCGTATTAGGTCAATTCTTAACTGAACACGGTCAAACTCTATTTCCTTGAAAACGTAATCGAGAATGAAAACATCTTGTTTTATTATATCTGTTATTTTATAGTCTTTTTTACGAGGAATCAGGTCGTGCTCAGTTCTATAGTATAACTCCACGATTTTACGTATTTTTCTCAATTCTACGTATCTAAAACTTGAATATTTGAGATACACGTTGTTTATTATGTTGCCACACGATGATAGCGCACATCAACTGGCGTGAATTTTTCGATCGTAGAAAGTTGATTTATCTATAGTGTAACTGACATCCCAACCGCGGTCAAAGTGGCAGCTCCTACAAGGACGGCGGAGCTGAAGATAGTTGGGATCGACATCTCGATAGAGAAGGAGGAACTGCGACAAGCGTTGGCCCTGGCGGCAGAGTTGCGGAGTCGTGGAAATGCAAGTGGGGGAGATCGGAGCCTCCAGAAGCGGCCTTGGGGCGGCGTATGTAAAGTGCCCGGTGGCCGGAGCCCGCAAATTGGCCCAGGCAGGGAAAGTAGCCTTGGGATGGTCCACTGCGAGGGTTATCGCGATCCCAAAGAGGCCGCTCCAATGCTACAAATGCCTAGAGCTAGGACACGTACGAGCCACATGCGTGTCCACTGCGAGGGCATCTGTGCTACAGGTGCGGCGGAAGCGGATACCGTGCAAGAGAATGTCCCGCATCCGCACCCAGATGCCCCCTGTGCGAATTGCTCGGGGCACCCGCCAACCATAGGATGGAAGGGACGGCATGCACGCCGCCAAAAACAAGAAGGGTGACCAGGAAAAAAACACCCTTCCGCGAACCAGCCGCCACGGAAGGAACACAGGGATGCCCCGCCACCGCCGTCGCCGCCAAAGAAGCAACCCCAGCAGCAGCAGCGGTAGATGGCCGGGGGGAGGCCATGGAGTTGGCGCAATAAAATCAAGCGCATACTCCAGGGCAACCTAGGAAAATCGAGGCGAGCGCAAGACCTGCTCTTCCAGACCATCCGGGAGAGCGAGGTCGCCCTCGCTGTGGTAGCAGAGCCATATAGCGTCCCCGACTCTCCCCAATTGGGTCGGGGACTTGGAAGGGTCAACGGCCATCGGATGGACGACGACAACGACGTCGAGCGCCCCCGGCGCCCTGCTAGATCGTGGCAACGGATACGTCGCGGTCGAGTGGGCCGGGATAGCGGTGGTGGGCGTCTACGTCTCCCCCAACAGCGACCTGGACGCGTACGGAGACTTCCTGGATGGAGTGAGCAACTTCATGAGAAGAAGATGCCGCTCCCGCCAGGTGCTCATACTGGGGGACTTCAATGCCCGTTCCTCGCAGTGGGGAGACACCCGTACAAACGCACGGGGAAGGATGCTGTCCGACTGGGCCGGGGGCGCTAACCAACAGGGGCTCAACGAGCACGTGCGTAGCATAGAGGGGATCCTCTGTGGTAGACGTCACGTGGACCACTGCCAGCCTGCACCGACGGATACGCAATTGGAGAGTGGCCGAGGAGGTCGAGACACTGTCCGACCACCTATACATAATGATGGAGCTTACCTCGGAGACTGCGTCCACAGGACAGGACCGCAGCAACACCCGAGGTCCAAGCCGTTCCCGTCCACTGTCAACTCCAAGATGGCGACTGAAGGAAAGGGACAGGGACCTGCTCTAGGCGGTGGTCACGGTATCCGCGTGGAGCTGAGATGCGCGGGCAATAAGGCGGCATCGACGAGGAAGCGGAAAGCCTGCAAAGGGACATGAGCGCAGCTTGCGACGCCTCGATGCCGCGCTCCATATCCGGCGGCGGAGCACGCAACTGCTGCGCCTACTGGTGGACAGAGGAGATCGCGGAACTCCGAAGAGAATGCGCACTGGCCCGAAGAAGACTCCAAAGGGCTAGGCGCAAGCGGAGACGTGACGAAGAGGAGATCTCCTGCTGCTACGAGGGCTACAGGGAGAAGAGACGCGCTTTCCAGCAGGAAATCCAGAACGCGAAAGCCCGGTCCTGGATGGAACTGGTCGAGTCGGTCGAATCCGACCCGTGGGGGCGGCTCTACCGACTAATCACGAAGAAGCTGAGACCAGGCCGGGTCTAGGCAGAGTCAATGAAGAAGTCTGGCTCCCGGTCTGCAAAGCCTGTTCACCAGATGCCTGAGGGAAGGAGTATACCCCCGGGCATGGAGAACGGCGAGGTTGATCCTATTGAGCAAGGAAGGACGCCCTTTGGACTCGCCGTCCGCGTATAGGCCAATATGCCTTCTGGGCGAGGTGGGCAAACTATTCGAAAGAATAATTGCCGCCCGTCTGGAGGCCCATATGACGGAACGCGCACCTGGATGGCACGACGGCCAATTTGGATTTCGGCGAGGTCGATCGATGGTGGACGCGGTGAAGCGGGTGAGAGCAACGACGGAAGCCATGGTCTCCCGGAAAGGAGTGACGCTAGCGGTCTCCCTGGACGTCACAAACGCCTTCAATACCATACTCTAGGACGGGATAATGGAGGCGCTGGAGCGTTTCAGGGTACCGCCGTACCTAGTACGCCTCATCCGGTCGTACCTCAACGATCGATGGATCGCGTACACCGGTACGAACGGAGAGGAAAAGAGACCGGTCGAGTGTGGGATCCCGCAGGGATCGGTATTGGGACCCATTCTGTGGATCACGGCATATGACTCAGTCCTCCGATGCCCCATGCCACCGGGCACGGACATGGTGTGCTATGCAGACGACACCTTGGTCCTGGCCGGGGCCACGGGTGGTACGAGACACAGAGGCTCGCGGAGACCGCCGTGGCATGCGCAGTGCGCGCCATCCGGAAACTGGACCTGAACGTGTCGCCGACCAAGTCAGAGGCACTGGGGTTCTTCGACCATCGCACTAGAGGAGCCCCCCCCCCCCCCCCTCTTGAACTCTGCGTGGACATTGACGGAGAGGAAGTCCCGGTGAGATCCCAGATGAGGTATCTGGGTCTCACCATTGACAGCGGATGGACGTTCGGTCCACATTTCGATCTGCTGGTCCCGAAAGTGATGGCAGCAGCTAACGCCCTGTGCGGTTTACTGCCGAACATCGGAGGAGCGGGAACCGGAGTGCGCCGCCTATATGAGGGAGTGATTCGATGGCAGGTCCTCTACGGGGCTCCCATATGGGCTGGAGATCTAATGGCCAACCGTCGCAGCTTGACCTTGCTGCGGAGGCTACACAGGACGACCGCTATCCGCATAGCAAGGGGATATAGAACGATATCCCATGCGTCGGCATCCGTACTAGCTGCGTCACCTCCGTTCGAACTACAAGCCCTCGCACTCCAACAGGTGTACGATCACCTGAGGGATCTGGGCTCGGGCGACGAGGGAACGCAGCCCACCAACTGTGACCGGCCGGTCCAAGACGTCCTGAGGGAGGCAAAGCGAAGGATATGGGAAAGGTGGCGCTTCCAATTGCTGGAGGAAGACACTACGCGGCCGCACCGAGCCGTCCGCGCCATCTTTCCCAACTGGGAAGCCTGGAAGGATCGCGAAGGAGTCCCACTCACATTCAGGATGACGCAAGTACTCACCGGCCACGGCGTGTTCGGGGAGTACCTGCTAAAAACTCAAAGAGAGGTGACGTCCATCTGTCACCACTGCCAAGAGGAGGAAGACATGGCACAACACACACTGGAGCGCTGCCCAGCGTGGGAAGAACCGCGCCGCGTACTATGCCTCATCATCGGCGATAGGCTAGCCCCTGAAGCGGTCATAGAGGCCATGAAGAGGGGCCAACAGGAGTTGCCGCCGTTCGCAACTACTGCGAGCAAGTAATGCTAGCGAAGGAGTGGGCGGAGAAGAACAGAGAGAAGAGAGGCGACCTCGTCAGAGTGGTTCGCCGAAGAGAACCGATACGACGCCGCTCGAGAAGAGAAGAACGCGGCGAAGGAGCCGTCAGACTGAGGAGGATCTGTCCCCCCCCCCCCTCAGACTCGCACGACGGTCCAGGGAATGCGGCACTAGGGGGGGAGTGGCCCCCCCCTTGCTGTCAACCTCAACCAGGATGCTTCCCACAACAACAAAGGGAGACGACGACGAAGAAGTGTTACGGTAGCAAATCTAAAGAAAGGAACCGGGACACTCCTGACAAGCGTCATGAAGACCACCGTGGGGTTTTAGTCGGTAAGAGTCCGACACTACCCGCCGCCCCCAGAGGGCGACCAGGCGTCTATGAGGATTTCCCCACGAAAAAAAAAAAAAAAAAAAAAAAAGTGTAACTGACATGCGAAGAAGTCGATAGTCATATCCGACATAATTACTTCCTTTCCTGTTTTTCTTTGATGTAGTTATTGAAACGAGATATAAGTAAGTTAAATTAAATCTGTTCTTGTTTAAATAAACAGATAAGCGTGTATATGTATTTGTTAGATGTGTAAATCTAGACCAAATTAAAATTTTATACCACGGTGTTTTCGAACGACGCCAATCTTTAAACGCAATCCGCTTTGGGTTTACGATAATATAAATAAAATAATGAAAGAAAAAGATGACGTATTAAATATGTAAACAATAGGAAAACCTACGAAAACTTTCAGTATTGTTTCTTTCTTTTCCTCGTGTAGTTTGATTTGTCAAGTCGATTACAAATGCGTATTCTGCTTATTATTTATGCCATTTATTTATTACATTCAGACGTTTTTATCGTAAATTATGCAAACATAAAAAATACCATGAGTAAGATATACATAGTAAGAATAATACATACAAAACAATATATACATCATGCACATAACATTTTAATAATGTCTATTTAAAGAATTCAGTGATTTAATCTATTTGCATTTTACGCTCGTTTTCTTCCAATATGGAATCATTATTCTTTTGCGGTAAGCTGTCGAACAATTGTATCTCGTAGACGGGTTTTCCATCCTCGCTGATCCATATACTTCCGTTCTGAGCGCATCTCACCACGTAAACCAGTCCGTGCGCCACGCTGTCCACTCTGATACAATAAAGCGGTTTGATAATAGTAAGAAGGACATAGAAATAAGGACAGTAACAGGCTTGATAATAGTAAGAAGGACATAGAAATAAGGACAGTAACAAAAAAGGTATTAGATAGAGTTCGAGAGTTAGCGTCAATTTTTAGGCGAACTTTGCTAAAGTGTGTAATTAATGCTCGAATTTTAGCTTCAAAGAGTCTTCCAACGCGTTCTTCATGCAATCAATCATCGCTCATCAATGCAAAAATGCATTCTATTCTTCTTCATCTTTGAAATATTATAATTCTCAAAAAACCCAACCAATTGCAACAAGCTTATTCTCCAAAGACACGTGAAAAGATACAAGATTCTCATTTCAATATAATCCGAATATTTTTCTTAATTATTTGAAAAACACGCTGTGTCAAAATTCTTCCAAATTTTGGCCTAGTTCCAAAACCAAATATTTGTGTAATTGTTACTTCGTTGAAAATACCTTCGGAAATATTTCTGTATCAGTTGATCTTGCGACAGATTTACCGCTGAATTTTTTACATTGGACATTTGAGAAAGCTCGGGACACAGGACTATTATCCTTACTCCAGTCCTTTCGTAATGATAAGGTTGCTGCAAAATTACCATCGAAATTAAGAATCGAAGTGTCGAGAAGCATGAAGTTGAGAATAACTGTGTACGACGTTTCTCAATGAACCAGAACGTACCGCGAACGAACGGCTGAAGCTAACCACTGCATGTTTCGTAGCGGAATATACTGGAAGCTGAGATAAGGAATACAGACCAGCCACAGACGATATATTGACGATAACACCGCCTTTGCCACCGGAGTCCTTTTGCATTTGTTGGATTCCTAGAAGCGTCGCTCGTATCACCGCTGTCTACGCAAATCGATCTCAATTAACGAATTGCAACAATAAATCGTAAGACGTTCGATATCATCGACATTACGCTGTTTCTGATCAGATTTTTCTGAATGAAATGCTAGATATCTTTCTTTTAGTCGCAAGATTTTATATATATACAGTCAATAATTATTCAAGCTATTTTAACTCGTTTATTTAATTTATTTAATTTACTTTTAATTTCGCTGAAACTCCTAAGCTTTAACTTTTACATTTATGCGTTATCTTTCTTTCTATTTTGTTTGTTAATTTATTAGTTAAATAATCGAGAATCGAAGATAACAGAAGCGCGAAAGAAACTTGGAAGGTTTCAGTCATCGCCTAGATCTCTGACCCTAAGCTTTCTATTCTGTTGCAAGAATATTACATTCGGACAAACGTCGTTGTTCTTGCTGTTGCTTACCACGTTTACATCGATGGTTTTAGTGAAATCGCTCTCGTTAATGACACCAGCATTGTTCACTAGAATCTCCAGACCGCCGAGTGTCTTCACAGCTTTCTTGAAAGTATCTGTTACTCGAATCAAGCATAATTTAACGCTATTATTTTTCGTAAATCTGAAGTATTTAGATATTTGATTAAAACGTAGCGTTAATCAATAAAATACTGTCGTATTAATTGACGAGTATTTCAATAAATATGCTAATAATCCAAATAATCTGTAATGATTTATACCGTACCTGGCAATAACTTTGCGTGCTAAAACATATCCATATTAATTAACATAATGTACCGAATTAAATAGGATAACTATCGATATCTGAAGCAACATCGGAAGAAAACCAAAATAAAAACCAAAGAATCTTCCAAAGTATTTAGAGAGTTCCCTTTTAAGGGGTCGAACCATCTCTCACGAATTCCTTAAAAATTCACTGCATCAGTTTCTTCAACAACGTTTAACAATCTTAGACAAAATCAAACTCATTGTCGTCAGTCACAACGTCGCATATGAAAACTTGTATTCAATAATTATAAGATTATACTGTATAAAAATATAATCACCATCGAATTCGGAATTGTTCGCGACATCGCACTGGAAGAATATAGCACGATTGCGGCCGAATTCTGCGTTCAGCACGTTCATCGCTTCCTTGCCAGCTACCTCCTCGATATCTATCATTGCTATTACCTGCAATTATTTTCCATTACGACACATAGTTACATGCATTCATGTTTCGTGTAAATCTTTTATATCTTTTCTAATCTCTGACACTCTCCGTTAAAATATTAAACTTTGTTTAATTTTCTTTCTGCAGCCATGATTATCATTGAAGAGTTTTTGAGAAAAAAGGAAGTCCGTAAGATAAAATGGTGAATCGAGTAAACTGTATTACAACTGTTTTAGTTCTAGTTTTTTTCTTTCTTTTTTTTTTTTTTTTTTATATCAGCTACTTTTGAATCGATTCTTACAGAGAATTCTTAAAAAACTTGGTTTTCTTCATACTCGTGAAAATCAAACGAACATGTCACTCTCTCAGATAGTTTCTCGATGATTATCAAAATGACAAGTACTTACGGATGCACCATTTCGCAGCAGTTCTTTGCTAATAGTCATACCCAAGCCACCTGCAGCTCCCGTTACAATGACTCTTTTATCCTTGATTTGCATATTTTACTATATTATGCCTTTGTTGCGAAGAAAAATACGAAATAAATAGCCGACACTTTCTTTTCGTCCAAAATGATATAAATACAAAAGGAATCGTGTACACGGAGTACTGTAAATTATTTTCACCATATGGTTTCCTTTTAAAAGAGTCAAACTTGTCTATCAAATGCGCGATATGGTAAACTTAAAACGTTTGTGAAACAGCCTCGCACGATTTTCACTACAAAATGATCGCTGTTTTAATTGTCTCATTTACGTAGATAGGGAAACGAGAGATAAATGAATGTAAAGAGAAGTGCGAGAGGGAGGAAACGAAGAAATCTAAAGGTGAATTATTGAAATTGAAAATCGAAACAGACAGTGTCTTAGTAGTTACTGGATGCGTTTCTGTACTGAAAGTATTTCGACATTGCGTTTCTGTACTGAAAGTATTTCGTATCGAGCTGATACGAAAGAAGTTGTTTTCGCGTCGCGATCTTCGACCTTTTGCGCGCCATGATGTTTAACGAGGGCACGAATCTTTCACTATCTGCATTGATGATCCATTGCAACACGTGTCGTCCCTTGATCTTTATTGCTTACGAGAGCCACGAGAAGCTTCGACGTGTAGTTTAACACTTTTTGACGATCTTTGAAATAGTTGTACTTGGTGGTAAATTTAATTTTCATTTTACTTATGAAGGAGTGAATATTTTTGTGATTTACAGTGATGTATAAAAGTTTCTGGCTAGATAGATTTTTCACTTTGTACTCTAAAGGCGATATTCTACCAAATAATTGTGACTAATAAAGTAATTATATAGCAGTGTTTATTTCCTTATTTCCAATATTCTTATACTCAATTCTAGTTACAATTTTTAAAGATATCGCTTTTCGCTTATAATGCGAAAAATCTGTCTGATACGATAGGCTTTCGCTTCCAATAATTTATTTATTTGAAGAAAAACGCCGCTTTTTCGTTACATATGTTTGTATGTAGCTTGAAATTTGATAAAGTACTTCAAATACCATTATTTACATTTCAATTGTTTCAGAGGTCTTGTTTAAGTACAAAATAGAACAAGTTAATAATACACTATAAAAGATTAATCATTCATTTTCAAGCTTCACCTCCACTTTCTTGCAAGGTGGAAACTCAACAGCGTATGGTGGTTGTTTGTTCTCAATGACCCAGACAGCTCCATTTTCACCTTTCAAGAGAAACTGTATCATGCCTCTTCCTACGTGTTGCGTTCTGGTGATATGAAAACACAGACAATATTCTGTAATATCATTTATATTACATGTTCAAAACTGTGAAACGAAGTGAGTAACATGTAAGTGAGTACTTACGATTGTATCGGCATTGATTCTATCACTGTTTTAATAGCATTTTCTCCAACAAAGTCTAAAGATTTCTCTGTAATTTCATCCAAAAGCGCCGTTGCTGTGGCACCAGGGCAAAGTACAAGAATACGAACGCCAGTTTTGTCAAAGTATTCCTGAAACAATTAGTATAAACGTATAAATTTTTGGGGCAGTATTCTTGTGAAATTAGAAAAAGTATTTCTATATATTCTCATTATCCAATGAAACGTTCTTATTTATCAGATTCCACCTTTCATTTACATAGCATTAAATTTGTTTTGCCATACGAAATTACTGTCAAACGTTATCGAACGTAATATATTTACTTATCAGACCCCAGCTTTTATTTACATAATATTACATTTTTCCTTGTCATATAAAACTACTGTCAAACGTTATGAAATGTAATACATTTACTTGGAATCAGTTAGTTATTATATAAACGTTATAATAAATACGACATACAAAATGGAAATTCTTAAATAAACCAATACATATGTATATATATATATATATATATTATCTTAAATAGGGCTTACAATATATAGCTTGTATACAAGAAATTGAATCGACACAAAGTATTTAATGTATACTTGTTAATTCTAAATTTATATTTAATTTTCTGAAAATGAATCCTATGACAAAACTGGCAAAATTTATGGCCACGAATCTTTATCAGTCGTTTCTCCAATCTGACAATAAGCGTTAATTCAGCTGGTTAAAGTAAAAAGGAAAATTCATATAAATTCATATCAGCTTGTTTTTGAGTTTTGTGTTTATTTTGTAATGCGAAATTACTTAAATGAACGATTTCGTTGTAAACGGATGATAGATCGTGCTGGTCTTATTCGATTCATTCAATCAATAATCATTCGATCAAAAGAGAGTAAGTTCGTTCGATTATTAGCTACGGTGGAATTAGAAAGTCTCTTGTTTCTAAAATTGTTTACAAATCGTAAAAATTTGTAAGCTGTTCGAACAAACTCGACGATCTACGATGCCTTGTTGGAAAATTGGAACAATTTCATTGAACATAGATATGTAAGTGTTATAGGTAAACACAGAACAAGCTGTTATTTAAGAACGTCGTCATACGTTAAAAGGTCATAAGTCGGAGATGTATTTATATGAACACCTTTTTATTTCAGAATGCTGAATCAGCTCTTGTGCTTTTTCGTATGCATTATAGTTACCTGTATGCAACGGCTGAACGCCAAGACAGTGTGTTTGCTGGTACAATAAATAGGCATTTCAGAGAATATTTTCAGAGCCACGGTCGATGCGATGTTTACTATGGTGCCTCCTTTGCCACCTTTATGTTTGCCCATATAATCCAAAGCGAGCAAAGATCCTTGGATTACGCCGTTCTTAAATTGAAACAATTGTTGAAATTACCAATCAACACTAAGTACCAATTAACATTATCAAAAATTAGTAATTAGAAATTAACGTTATCACGAATGATGCTACAGTGGTGTCATGTTAGTTTCTAAACTGAGTTTCCAGAAAGACGAACTGATCAAATGCTTGTAATACTTAACTTCGTTGCTACATTACGTAAGTACACAATTAATATTCTATTGTGAAGATAACATAAAAAATGGAGACAATTTGTTTTCTGAACGACTTAATTATTAGCGTAATTATTACTATGACTAGGCTACAAACGAAAATTTAAGGGTACAAAGAAGTACATAATGTACGTAATGTATATAATATAAAAAAATATATAAAGTATCGAAGGCAAAGAAAGAAGTACAAAACAAGCATCCATATACATCCATGCTGTATCTAATAACTTTGTATTAAGTTTAAAGTCTGTTTACAGATTTAGAGAAATGGTTTGCCAGCTGTCATCTGAGATATAATATATTCAGTTGAAATTACTAGGTTTTTCTATAAACACCATAGAAGCTATCCTTCGAAACCAGTCGATCGTCGTAGCGTTAAATGATTTTTCAATTTTTCAACATGAAACATACCAATACATTTTTCAGAATATTTGTTTCAATCACCTTGTATATAATTTGAAACTAATGTTAATCACTTAACCACATTTCTTTTTTTATAGAGTTTTTACTTTATACAATTTTTTATTAATTATCTCATCTACATCGTTAATGTTGTAATTTTTCTAATTACATATATAATAATACGAAATATGCGAATACGAAATAATCATTTTTCTAACACGAAGTAAATGACGAACGATATTGTTTCTTCGGTTTTACAGCACACAAGTATGCAAATTTCAGAATATGCTTATAATGTTCTTCGTCAACGAATATTTTAACTTACTTCTTTCTACATCTCAACAGACTGTGATATTGACTTTCGTAAAAATGTTTTACTTACAATGTTCACGCCAATAGTTCGCTGCCATTTTCTGTCATTAAGTAAACCAGCATTGTTAATAAGAATGTCCAGGCCACCCAGAGTATCCCAAACCTTTTTAAAGGTCGCTGAAAAATTACAGTAAATTATAACCCGATGAACTGAGAAACAATAAATAAATAATTATCCGTTCTTAATTCTCAATTAACGATGCAAAGTAAAATTACATTATCACTGTTATAAAACGCGATTATCGTGTTATAGTATATCATTAGTCAAGTTTGAAATAAATTTGAAAATATATACAAATATTACAGGATATCTAATACAAATATATAAGCTGTCTAATTTCAATCTATAAAGGCAAATGATCGACAAGAAACTATTCATTCCAAAATAGCGAATGATAATTGTATCTGATTTCGCACACTCTTTTGACTGGATAGTTACTTTTTGGAGAATCACAATTATCAATAACAAATGATTTGATCGATACGTTAAATCGAGAACTCAAATAAAGGGGAGAAATGACGTTATTTTGAAAAACAACAGAGAACGAATATAAATACGTCTGAATGAATGGAAAGTATATTTTTGACGAGAATAGCTATGTACAGTAGTTTATTTCAAAATACCTTCGAATTGTTCAGCATTGCTTACATCACATGGGAAATATTTGGCGGTTCCTTTGCCGAATTCTAATTCCAATTGAGACACTGCGACTTGTACGGACGAGTTTTCCAAGTCAATGATAGCAATTGTCTATAAACGACATCATTATTTTTTGACAAATAATAAGACCGTGACAGGAAGAGAAGATTTTCATGACTTATTTATGGAAATTTACCTTCGCTCCATCTTGCAATAGTCTCTCGGCATAAATTAAACCGAGTCCACTACCTCCACCGGTGATCAAAACGGTCTTGTTTTGTATGTTGTTCATTATCTGAAAAGAAATTGTTCCTCTTCACTGTTGTTCCGTGGAGAAAAGAAGCAAGAAAACAAGAGAAAAAGGTCCTAAGCAAAGAACGTGTAACTTTCTTTCTTTCAGAGTTCTGGCTTCGAATAATTTATTGTATTAAATTTATTGATCTTCTGGACTTGATGATGAAATATCACTCTCTTACATGCTGACTGTACTTTCAGTATTCCTGTTTACGACGATACGAAGTGTAAGAATAATATTTCTCGTTCGCCAGCTCTCTACGATATGTCTATTGCTTGAAAAGGTTTTATAAGGTAAGTAAGATATATAAGATTTGTGACAGAATCTTCCTATTGGTTGATTTGCAATGATATTGATAGCAAGAAGTAGTGGGAGAAGATCACGTTTGTGACACTGGTCGAAGACTGCGGTATTTCTTATATTTTCATATTATCAGTTAGCACCTATCTTTTCTTGATTATATCGATGAATATGTATTTTGTACGCTTTTTCAATGTATTATTTATAAAGTGGAAAAAATAGAAAAGATTACGGAAAAAGAGTGTTATCGTATTTAGGTTAATATCGCACCTATTTAATTGTTCAATCGATAGAAAAAATACAAATTTTCGATTCGTTATTCCGTCTTATGGAGCTATTTTCCACGATACATTTTTTTCGATTCGCTTTGATTCGAAACAACATTTTCTATTTAACGATAATTCACAATATAAATAACGATTATACTGCAACTATCGTTAGTTATCAGTGTCGATATCTAAACTGATTTAAAAAGTTACTGACACGAGAATCGAACTCTGAATTAAAGAGAGAAACATCGATAACCACTTTCATGGACACTTACCGTGATTTCTGCAAAATATTCGGTTTTCCAGTAGACGATCTGAATGGACAATTGTGATCCAAGAATGACTGATTATTGAATGAAATTATGTAAACTAATATCCGTTTTGGAAAGGTTGATATGGAGCAATGTGTTATATAAAAGGGCATATATATAAATACGTAATGTTGATTAACATGCAAAATAACATGTAGATACAGGGGATTAATTTGAAGTCGAAAATCCAAGTTATCTGTGTCACTATTAAAGGTAAGCAAATTTAACTAACGATAAGAAACTTCGTAGATATCACTGAAGGTTATCCTGGTAGTTTCCTGCAAAGTCATTCACATTTTCTTGAGTGCATTTACATATCCTTTTTTCATGCAACAGTCTTTGTGATATTCTTTTTTGTTCTTTCCAAAAAAATATTAAGTTAATTTTGTCTAAAAATGTTTAGTTTGACAGAGATATGTTACCCTTATTTTTATTGGAAAACAAGAAAAACATGAACACAGGAATACCGTTTTGCGTCTTTGATTATTTGCAATGCGTAAGTCTAACAAAATTAGTCAATTTTTGTTATTGTTAACATTTAACAGCAGAAATAGCTTGGATATTCGATTTAAAATTAACGCCCTGTATATGTAATAATCTGTGTTACTTCTTTTGTATCTGATCTTACACACGCCTTTCGTAACAAGAATAATCGTTTGATAAAAATAAATTGCGTAAAATTAAAATGTATTTCCATCGTTTTATGCTTTCATATATTCTTTCCTTCTTCTATTTTAATTGTAATTGTAATGTATATTACATCACGCTTTATATAATAAATAAATAATTATTAACGTAAATTATATTTATTGCCCTTTTAACTATAATTTTGTACTGATCGATAAGATTTGTTACAAATTTGCAACAATGCAACATTTCGTCCACAACACTTTTTCAGCCAATTTACATTGTCGTATTTTATATTTTAATATTAAGAAGAGGAATTTCAAAAGATTTGTCTAGCATCTGCTTTTTACTTCCAATAAAAATAGGAGTATTTAAAGTATCAATAAATTATGGAAGTCACGCGTGTCTTAATACCAGAATATACGATTAGTTTCTTTCTTAAATTATAGAAAATTATGAGAAAAGAAAATACACATACAGAATGCTCATAATACGCAAAGATATATAAAACATTCAAAATATTTATAGTACTCGTTATACTATTTGCTAGGTAAAATAATTCTTTACCTAGATTATATTCTTTCAATTACATATCCAATAAATACGAACTTGCATAAATATTATATACATAATCAAGTAATAACAATTACAAAATAGTAAATATGAAAAAATATGAATCATGATTCGATTGTTGTACATATTGAACTGATTATGTTAAGGGATTCAGGAAGCAATAATTATCAATGTACATTTTCTTTCCTGAGACGTTAATTAAGAAGAAAATTACAAGCAAAATTAGAAATTAAAAAGAAACACGTACTGAACTTACGTATATAACGGCGCTAGCTTGAATTTTTTAAACTTACTTTACATGTATAACTACATGTCAGAGAACGGTCATATATGTACATGAGCGTATACCATATATAGAGAATTGTGACGTCACAAAGATGGCGGGCAAGAAACGCGCGTTTGCAAGTCATTCAAATATCGGCAAAGTTTCAACTTAATCATTTTGCTTAATAACTAAATATATATAACGAAAATATTATTAATATAAATTTTTAATAAAAAAAAGAAAGAAAGGAAAGAGGCAATCGAATTCAAACGGTCTTTGCTATCAAAAAGTGATATTAGTATGTAATTGATAATATTTTAACTAGATTTGCCTCTCTGGTTACATTAATATTTATATAGGGACTTTTAAGGCGCTATAACTAGGAATTTCGATCGCGTATGCAGGTTGATTGTTTTCGATGACGTAAATGGCGCCGTTTTTTCCGTGTTCAATTAATTGGATAATAGCAGTGGCTACATGTTCTGGCCTGTTAACAAATATTATTTCATTCAAATAGATGCATTTTCTAATGGAATCAGACGGGTCAATATATTACGTGTACATTGAAATTAATATGTGAAATAATTAATTGAACTATGATAATCTATTCTTTCAGATATAATAGGATAAGATAAGATAAGATATAATCTATACTTTTTCAGAACCAAATTATAGTTTGCTAGTATTTTAAATATTGGTATTTATATATTAAGTAAATATTTTAAGAACACCAAACAATGATGCGTCGTTTAATCAATGTCTAGTATGAATGGAAAATGAAAAATCAGTAAAGAGAAAGCAATTTTAAATAAGATATATATAATCTACTATCAATAGAATTGAAACGATACGCAAAAGAACAGGAAATTACTAAACCTTAAACAGATATATCGTATTATATCTGAGAGGAATATCAATTCGATCCGAGTGACAAATAGTCAAATTTATGTGATATTATTTTTAACGAAAGTTGTAAACGTTGAAAGTTTTATTAAGATTTTCATTAGCTACTTCATCTACAACGACAAAATAAATGATTTTTTTGTACGATAATTTTGTATAAAATTGAAAATTGAAGAATTGGAGATTAGAAATGTATAATATTGCAAATAAACTTATGTAGCTGTTTTTTTTTTTTTTTCAAAAAATTCCTGGAATTTTAATATGGAAAATTGTACTCTCTGCTTACGGTTGTTTCTGCATAGTGGCCATTGCCATAGCCGCGGTTTCTTCGTCGAGAAGATCCATAGCGTGTTCTTTGGAGGACATAAATCTGGCAGCCATAGCTGTGGTCGTTAATCCAGGGCATATCGTCAGCATACGGATGCCAGTTTTCTCATAATAATGCTACGTTTGAGAATAAAATGTTTTCTTTCAGAAATCTTATCCACAGAAATGGCAATTGTGAGAATATTTGTTCATTCCTTTAAGAATGTACGCACTTACATATGTACATAGAAATTACAAAAGCTTATTGCGTAGATATGTATGTTCTGTTTTATTTTAAAAGTGTCACAACTGGGAAAAAATACATTTTCTGGGACATCTTAAAAATTTCAATTTTATGTTTATTTTAACTTGGAAGATATGGCGAAGCTTTCAGAAAATATGTTCAACACGTATCCAGAATATTGCTAGACATTTTTGAAATACCTTTGTATTGAGTACGAGACATAAAAGCAAAATAAAGTGCAAAGTATTTTCATGTATTTTAAATTTCCATTTTTTGTATATTGTTACTCAAATGAAAAATTTTTTTTTTTACTTTTTTACCTTCAACGACTGAGTGAAACCAACAATGGCGTACTGCGTCCCGCCATAAATTGGCGCTATAGGGATGCCCTCGAGGCCAGCTACAGAGGACATGTTTACGATGACTCCACCATTGCCACCCTTATACTTTCCCATAATATGCAATCCCAAGATAGTTCCATGAACGATGCCTTTCTACCAGCGCCAAATAAAACGGTATTAATCCTTAAAAGCTATCAACGATGCAAATCACTTTTATATCATCATGTCTGAGATTATTATACGAGAGTTTGTCTTTTACTTTTACTTATTAATAAAGTTAAATGAATGCCATCGAAGATTGTTGGTCTTTCAATAATTTGAATAAGCTTTTTGAATAAATTCAAAAAATTAAGGAAGAAACTCCGTATTTGCATACTTCATGCTAATAATGTAAATGAATTTGGGAAGTAGATATTTTGGATATGTATTTTCTTATATCAAATACCCAATTATAGAAAATACCGATAGACGTAGAAATATTTTTTAGTCACTTTATCACCTTAAGTAGCAAAAGTTATATATATATATATGTCGGAGATGAAAGGACAACGGGACTCCCGGTGGAATCACTCGGAAAAGTCCGAATGCTGTAGCAATTACGAAATAACCCAAACACAGTTATCCGAAACTTGAGACAATGAGCTTGGGTTCGAGGCGACGATCGGTCGCCGAGCGTAGCCACGGTCACGGGATGAATGTTCCACCTAACGGAGACGTGGAATTGCATAGCCCGCCGTTAATGAATCGGCTGTACCGATATTTGGCAATAAACGACCTAACGGTCCCGTAGTTAGCGACATACGGATGGTCGCCAGAGGGTGACGTATCATACACAATTGGCAGGTGGCCTTTGTTCTATCAGCCCGTATACCTGACGCCCGTTATGGGATTTGCTCCGAATAATCCGATGACCTGGTGCCGTGAGGACACCTCATATAGCTTTGCTGGGCAGCGAGGAGAGATCATTCTCTTGCTTGGAGTCTTACTAACCAGAGACCTAGTGTGTGAATTACAGAGTAATTCGAGGGACAGGTATCACGAGGAGTAAGTGAAGTGCGAGTGAGATCTTGAAACAAAGTAGATTGGTTATCCCGTGGGCCGTGGATTCGCTATACCGACCCCACGATCATTGTCGTTATCGTTCGAGTATTGAGTCCAGTAATTGATCCTGTATTTGTAACAACAAACGATATCATCGATTGTACAACGACGATGAGCGACCCAGGCGCAGATTCTTTAAACGCCCCAAACCAAAGTCCCAACGCCAACCCGACATATATATATGTCGGAGATGAAAGGACAACGGGGTCACCCGTTGGAATTGCTTGGAAAAGCCTCAATATCATTCACGAAATAACCCAGACACAGTCATTCGAAACTTGAGACAATGAGCTTAGGCTCGAGGCGACAACCGGTCGCCGAGCGTAGCCGCGGTCACGAGATGAATGTTTCACCTAACAGAAAAGTACCAATATTGTGAGACACACGTTGTATTAACAATCAAACCCTGGGCAAGAGCAATGTCGCAGTTATGCGAGTCTGCCTAGCAACGGTAACAGTTTGTTGGTATCCCAGGCCAACGTTAAACAAAGCCAACGCAACCGTAAGGAAAAGAAAGTTTCCTTTACTCGATTATTCTTGAGATCTCCTTGGTGAGTGACACATCGTCTAGAGAGCAATATAAAGAGCGTCATTGTGAGCGATACTTTTGTGTGTAGAAATTCTATTCTGAGTTTAATAAAAGTGAGCCCGTGGACCGTGGATTCGCTATATCGAATCTAAGATCATTGCTATCAGCGTTTAGTTACTATTGTTATTGTTCAAACCTATTTCTTCTGAATTTGTGTTAATAAACGTTATCTTGTTTGTGAAACTACAATGAACAATCCAGGCGAAGATTCTTTACACGCCCATAATCAAAACTCAAACAATTCTACTCCGACATATATATATATATATATATATATATATATATATATATATATATATATATATATACATATTTATAGAAAATAAAGGATAAAGAAATCTCTTACGTAGTTGACATCGACCATTATTTCCCAATCCGCGTCATCCATAATGCCCGCGATGTTTACGAGAATATCTAGTGTCTCGTACATGTCGATAACTTTTTTGAACGATTCTGCGTATAAATTAAATTTAATGATAAATATTATGTATTACAACGCTATATAAAGGTTAATTTAAAAAGTAGTGTATCAATAAATTATTGGACATAAATTTCTGCATTCTTACACTCGATAAATATTAGGAACGCATATGGATTCGTAAAATGCAAATTTTATTACAAATTGAATCATGTTTATGTTAATGAGCAAAAAATATCTAGATATATATGAATACATAAAAACTACGTAAGTACAATATATAAAGTATCATTTAGCTTTTTATCATTTCATTCGTGGTAATTTTTAAAACTTTGAACTATGTTATGTAACAATCATCTTAACGAAATTTTCTATTGTGATCGTCGTTTGTTTGACAGCATTGATTTAGAAGAAAACGATCGTTCCATTGGCTCCAGCTTATATAGATTTATTTCAGTATTATGCTGGAACATGCTTTCGAGATGTGTCGCTTATTATGATTTTTCCTTTTGTTGCGTGTTCTCGTTTCTTACGACTGCGATAATCGTATTTAAGCAATCTAAATCTTATCAAGAATAAAGAAAACTTTAATAATTTGCAAGTACCTTTAAGTTTCTCGCTCTTCGACACATCGCAGGCGATGAAGATGGCGCGGTCTTTGCCAAACTCGTTGTTCAATTCAGCGGCTGCGCTCTCACCACCGGAATCGTTTAGATCCAACAGAGCTACCGCCTAAAATACATAAAAGTACACTTATCACACTCAGCTGCTTTGCTCAGAGAATTTGCACATTTACCATAGAACACTTCTATGTCCATACGAATTTGAAAAAATTGGATGAAAAAGGATTGGTAGGGACAGAAGGGCCACTCAATCTTATCTAATCGAAACACGTGTATGATCGAGTCTTTTAACTCAATTTTGAATTAAAAATTCGTGTACGAAGTCAAAAATAGACTCTACAGATAAACTTGATCTTGAAATTGAACTGTAATCCGAATGACTGTGATTATCGATGTAGTCGCTTGAAAATCATGTTTACCCCCAATTGACTTTCTTCTTCTCCTCCCAGGAGTCAGCTTGTCGATCGACAATCTCAGTCTTCTAGGGTTACCGATTGGAACGTTATTCCAAAAGAATTAAAATCTCAACGATCCTCGCGACTTCCCCATGGAATTCGTTATTTTCGAAGCAGAGGTGAAGAATTTGTACGAACTCTTAGGGTGGTCCTTCGTACTGTTTTCAAAAATCTCTTCCAAGTCCTGATTTTAGACGTGTAGTATTCTTACGATGTTTACCTGATCGATCGATAAGCTAATCTTATATTTTCTTTTTGAATGTTATCACCAAACTTTCAGATAAGATCGAGAAAAAATTCTTATCTGGTATTTATTGATATAATCATTTATAATTGGAATTATGTACACACATACATATTTTTCTCTATACTAATTTTAGAACACATTCTTTCAGATTGTCAAGGTTATTTGAAGTATGTGGAATCAAAGAAATGCGTGGGTAAATTGTAAGGTATTGTAAGTATATATATATTGTGAATATTAAAGTACAAAGTGTGGAATGCAATGTAAGCTGGTCCAGATCCGCACGCTAGCAATGTTACCCTGAGACTAAAAAAACCCCGAAGCCAACATCGCACATGACGCATTCTTTCGTCTATGCGCTATCGATGGCCTCAGCGTTTGAGAAAACCGAAGATCAGATGTAGAGTTTTCTTAGAAGTGGCGATCACTTCAACACAGATGAATAGGGAACTTGGCAAAAATCAAAGATCAAGTTAATTGCGCGCGACTTGTGTGTCATTTCTCAATAAAGGTTGGCACCTACATACAAAGCTATTTGCAATCTACTATTCTCAATCCTACGGAACACTTTGGCCACGATGTTAAAATTAATTTATTATCTACTGTATATTTTAATTGATCGTGATTAATCAGTTGGGATAATCAAAGTGCTGCTATATGTGTGCGTAACATTATATAAGTTATTGCTCCTAAATGGATTAAGACGAATAGTCAGGTTATGAGGATTTCGATTCTTAACGCTGCTACAATTTTCAACAACTTTCTATGTTTCAATCTCGCTCTCCTTCTAGTAACAAACATGATTTGTACGATCAAAGATGATATTCAACATAGAATCGAGTAGACAAGCTATGCGTACCAATAACTATGTTTCCATATTTTCTTGAAACTTAGGATATCTCCTAACGTTAGAAAAATATAATTGTGTGGAAAATGAGCGAAAAAACATAACGAAATTAAGAATCGAAACTCTCTGGATCTACTATATAACCATCGTTGATACAATTTATTAAGTTTTATTACCTTCGCTCCATTTCGAAGGAGTTTCCGGGCGGCGCAGAAGCCAATTCCGTTCGCCCCGCCGGTGACGAGCGCGATCTTACCCTCGATGTTCATGATCGATCGTTGGCAAAGAAACGAATGTTTCCCCGTTTTATTTCTCACCGGATACGACGGTGTTCACGCGCGAAACCTGGCGAATCGAATATATCCTGGCGGCTGGCTCTTACGGCGACAGATGACAACGGTGACCGATGAAACACGAGAAATCGAGAATCAATCGTACCGAGATCGAATGTCTCTCGTGGTCATCTGACGGGTAACGCGACCGCGAATCTGCGGGTAAACAGGATCGAATTATACGCCGATCGATGGAGAAAAAATTCGGCACGAGGTGCCATGGTATCCGCAAACGCCGTGTTTATTTCTGTCGATTTATTGAGTTACAACGCTGCGTAAGAGGAGAAGTATTATTATTATTTATCATTTATTATTTTATTTTTACTTAGTCCGTGCCTTTCGACTTTGGACGAGTTTTCGGTTTTACATCTCGTTTACCTATTACGCTTTTTACATTTTCTCAGTCTTATGGCGTTATCCCCTTATTGCCTCCTCCCTTATATCTATCTAGCTAAACTCTAAACTCTTTTGCTTGTCTATATCTATCTAAACTCTTTTCTTATGTACCTACCTCCCCTCTTATCCACTTTGTTATATTACACTGCGTTATATAATCTATCTCTAAAACTATGGCAACTTTTGGGCTTTCGCCTAAAAGCAGAAGTATTATACAGGAAATATTTATTTGCTCGCAAAAGTGCATATTAGGTTGGTGCATACGAAATTGTCAAAATATTTGAGGGAGTCTGCGTATGATTAACCAATTAGCTGTTGCGACCTGTTTGACAAGCGTGTACCTAAAACGTGTCGCGAAAAGTAAGCGACGACGAGTATACTCGTCAAACACAGAGTACGTGTGGCTGTTACAATATAGAATTTAGTTACAAGGAAATGACTATTTTACATTTTAATTTTATTACTAACAGGACTCGTCGTAATACAAAATATTGCAATTTCTTTATGACGAGTATACTCGTTAAAAATAGCTAACTGTTATATAAGTATGTATGTAATCTTTCGACTTAAAACTTGGTGAAAAGATATAGAGATAAATTAGATAAGAAATAGATAAAATCTGAATCTGATATATGGAATTATTCAAGACATTTATCAAAGGAAACTTTGAGAATGTAAAGAAAAAATACATTTAATGAGATCGTTATATTAAAAATACGAGTTTCTTATAATCTACAATTTCAAATAGTATAGTGGTTTTTAATGATTTTAACAATTATTATTCGAATTTACTTGATCCTTCGCAAGTGCTCCATTACGATAGACTTTTTATGGTAAATAAGGTAACTGCAGCTTAAAATTAATTTCTTTTTTAAATTCTTGTATCTGATGGAATTTAGCGATTCGTGTGAACACATGACAAGATCAAAACGCGTCACACAATATTTTTAAGATAAAGTACATTCGCACTGAACTTTCACTTGTCTATCAGTATTTGCAAAAATGTGAATTTGTACAAATATTCATAGTGTAATCATTTTATTAGATTCGATCGGTAAGGGACGAATAAGATGAAATAAAATTACGTTACGAAGATCACATTGTGAAAAAAGAACATTCTCGTTTCCATTTTTGCATTTGCTAATATTTTATTTTACAAAACTTTATAAAAATATTTTCACAAAACAATATAGAAAATTTTTACTTTGGCAGTCCATAAGCGTGATTAATACATTTGCATTTAGGATAATTTGCGATAATGTATTAATGTATTTGTTATCAATCGCGAAATATATCGATTGATCAAAATTAAATATTAAGGCGACGATCGATAAAATTATCGTATTATCGATGAATAAGAAATCACAGGAACTTTACGTGATTTACACTTATAGATTTCGCAAATATCATACAGTTTATCTCTAAAGGGGACGCCTCACCAAATTATCAAGTGTCTGAACATTAACGACATAAGGTGGTTGCCCATCATGTACCAAACATATAGAGCCATTTCCTCCTTTCTCCATCAACCGGATTACTGCTTTGGCCACGCACTCTGACCTATGAAAATGAAAGATAAGTAGAAATTAATAATTATTTTTATATAAGTCGCTAAACGTCTAAAACTACCGAAGAATCTTATCTTTCTCGCTTATTATTTTCAATAAAGAAAAGAATAATCATTATTACGTATTTATTTCAGAAAACTCCATTAACAACATGAATACTCTAACGACAATTGCTTCGTGCTTGTTAAAAAATTATTACTTTTAGATTGTTGTGAGTTTAGTTGTATAGATATTTTACATTTCGATTAATAGATTAAACCCACTATACGAGTATTAAATATTAAATTATTATGATTCCGAGACGGCTATTTCATATTTTTTAAAATACTTACGGTTGGTTACCCGCTGTTCTCAAACACATCACCGCTCTATTAACGTTAAGGAAACTTAAATGTGGATTTTCAAAGTCGTACAATTTTGTGATCAAAGGAGTGTTTGTACGGCCAGGGCACATCAGCATCATACGAACGCCAGTTTCGTTGTAACTGAGCTGTATAAAAGAATAGTATATTTTAAGCATATTTTAATGTTTCCACAATTTAATCGATCGTTGTAACGTCGATATTAATCTTTTAAATATTGTTCAAATTATTTAATTATTTAATAGTATAATAATTGTATAATATATCACGCTTTAAGAAACTGTGTATGTATGTGTGTGTGTGTGTGTGTGTGTGTGTGTTCTTTAAAACTAGTTTTACCGCTAAACTATTGGTGAGTCCAACGATGGCATGTTTCGTTGCAGCATAAATTGGATAATAAATTACAGGTGCGAGACCAGCCATGGAGGAAATATTTACTATTGTACCACCTTTACCACCTTTGTGTTTACCCATTAGATCGATGCCCTTTAAAGTCATACGTATGAGTCCGGTCTGCAATGATTATTAATTAGCGTGGAAACGAATAGTTAATAGAATCACATAGAAATGAAATTGATCGACTCTATCGCGATTAATTACTTGGTTGTTGAAAAGTTCATTAAAAAAATAACTAGCTGAGTGTTGTATTTATTTTTGCATGTACGGTATCTAATTTTTACTAGTATGTCTAATTTCCCATGAATGCATAAACATCCACATTTGTAAGTAATAGTTGAATTTATTTATTTACAATTTAAAACGTATACGGTGATATACTTACGACATTCACATCTATCATGCGTTGCCAGTCTGCTCCGTTGGTCAAAACTCCTGCGCTATTGATGAGAATATCGATACTCCCTAACAATTGCGCGATCTTTTGGAAGCTCGCTGTTTAAATTAAATCGATCTATTGATTTTGATATTTTTTTCTAATGAAATAAGCTTCGATTTACTCTTGTTACTTATCGTATCTTACAATTTACTTGCTCATCGTTTGTGACGTCACAGGCGAAGAAATCCACACGGTGTGAACCATGCTGAATGCCCAATGTATCTGCTACGACTCTTCCATTCGAGTCTGGTAAATCCAAAATTCCCACGAACTGAACAAAATTATGAACACAATTTGAATATAAATTACCAGATTTTCTATCAGGATATTTTTTTATTTCAAAATTCTCTTCATTTCGGTAAATTTAATACATGAACGAAGATAACCAGATTGCGAACGTATCTAACAAATTTAAATTTAAATTTTCATCCTTGCCATCAACCAAATTTTTACAGTCAACAAAGATTTACCTCAGCCTTGGAACTCAAAAACTCTTCAGCACAGGTGCAACCGATACCGCTTCCTCCTCCCACGATCAATACAATTGCGTGTTTCACATTCATTCTTTCAGCACTCTTTCAATCACTTATTGGGAAAATTCTTAAAAATAATATAATTATATATAATCAAACACTGTCGAAAGTTCAAATAGAGTCTTTTACTCTGAATCGTTTACATTGAAGTTTCCAAAACATCCTATTTATAGGTCTAGTACTTGTGTACAGTTTTAGGTATACAAATGACAGTTATACAACATAGATTACTTTCTAGATGAAGAAATATGGATGTGTCGAGATATTTTGAATTGAAATATGTCTACAAGTGATTCGATATGTAAACAAACAAAAGATATCTATATATATATATATATATATATCGTAGCTAGAAATGATATAGCGAGGTCGCTAAATTAAAATTTATACACTTGTTGATCAAAATATTTGTTGAATGTTGAAACATTTCAACAACAGGGGAGATAAAAATCTCGAAGTTTGTTCAAGCTTGTACAATATTGTCACTCGGAACTATTTCTTTTTTTTAAACAAACAGGTAAACAATTCTCTTGCAACCCTGAACGTGGCTAGATCGATCGGTATTACCGTTAAAAGTTTAACGTTTCAATTTATGATCTTACTATATACGTATACAGCTTTCAGCTACATACGTACTTATATACATATATATAAATAGTTCAGTGTTTTTCAACCTTGAATATTTTGGGAGCATTTGAAAATTACTTTTATCGTTAATATTCTCGCGTACAGACGTTATTTTATGTAACATTTTCATGTAACACGTCGTTAGTTTTCTGGTCACCCAAAAGTAGCGCTACTTTTAATTTAAGAAAGTTGAACACTTTGCCACGATTGTATTAGGTTCGTTCGACAGTCAAAGTCATAAATAAAAATTTCTCATATTTTTCAAATTTATATTCAGCGAAGACGGACAAAATTAAAAACAGTTTTACCTATGTTTCTTTTTCCATTTCGTTCGAAGTACTTATCTATATTATACTTCGGCAGAATTTGCTTGATTATTATATTAAGAAGGAAGCAGTATCGAAAGGTTTGAGAAACATCGACGTACATCATGATGTACGATGATATTCGTTACTATAATTATTATTTTGAAGCGATTGTCGATACTCCTTGTCATCGAAAAATCGTTTATATACGCCAGTTGTATCGTGTAAATGGCGAAACTGTCGATGATTTCGTTGCTCAACATTTGCAAAGCTTTTTCCTATACATATAATCAACGATCGACTTTGGTTTCCGAGATATTCGGTAGAAAAACTCAGTATCGCAACAACGTGCTCTGCTTGTACGAAGGTCATGGATAAAGTAATACCCGTTTTGGAATAAGCATACAGATTCATTTTAAGAAGATTTCTTGATTTGTAATTTTGACATACATAATAAGTTATTTTTCAATACAACCATCAGCTTAAACATACTTAAACATTCATCGTAATAACGTTATACGAATTTTTCTGTACCTTCGTTACACGCTTCTGTAGCCAGTTCACTATACTCTTATTATTAGTTTTATTTGAAAATGATATAATGGAAATTATTAATCACACTCTTACGCAATCGTTCAAACCGTTCCTTTTTTGCGAAACATTATCGTTCAAGTTTGACTCTTGAAGTTTTGCAAAAAAAAAACTGCAATGAATATCATTTGCAATGAGACCTTTTTGAACTTACGTATCGCGTACAATTTTTCTGTCCCTATTGAATTCAATAATTCATCCATCCATAATAATTCAAACATCTATAGCTCTATCACCGCTAACTGCTGTAAATCAACGGTGAATTCCTTTTGCAAGAATCCTTTCGGCATTCCAGAAGCATAAAAAAATGTCATCGGTGGTATTTTTAGTTCGCATCGTCGTTTTGAATGACTGATACAACCACGATGTTCAATATTTAAACAGACAATTTTGTATGACTCACGCCAATACACGAATGAAGCTGGATGGCCTTTTTGTAAGTGCATTTCATCGTTTTACATGGCTTCTGGATGTAAACGGGTAGTACTTTTTGGACAACCCTCATAGTTGTACGTCTGTGGCAGCGCATAGGTCGGTATTGATTGGTCAAATCCAAATGAAATCTAACTCTTATCTTCCGTCTACGGTACGCGTAGCGAGGGTTGTGCAAGCTTAAAGCCCCGTGCACAACTGCGTACGCGAAGCTGTAAGAAATTTCTGTTATAACTTAACGAATATCATCAACGTACTGGATTTGAATTTAGATTAGTCTTTTCTTGCGCAGATCTTGATCCAACCGGAATTTGAATATTTTAGAAACTAATAGGACAATTAATCAACGGTTATATGTATAGGCAAAGGATGTTCAAAATGTTGATTCCTATAACGTATTTGAAAATCATCGAAATCGGAAAAGTGGTAACTCCTTTGCAATTTCACACGTGTAAATTGTGCTATAAATTTATTAAATTGAACGTTTAAATCTTTTCCTCTGTTGTATGATTTTGAAACCCGCATCTCATCGTAATAAAAAGACTATTCTTTGATTATTGTTCTTTTTTAATAAAAATCTGAATATCCAATTAGCTTAGAGAAAAACTAAGTATACGGTAAGATAAAAAATTAGAGAAAAGTGAAGGGGAGAGTTTAAATATATCCAGATTTCTCAAATTTGTCAGACAATCGAAGGAATATTTTTAATTTAATTGTATAAACATATTATTTTCAAATGTTAAAATTACTTACGCCGTTGGAAGAGGTCATTTTTTATCACCGTCTTTCCATTTCTTTTTTGCACACATTTGTTTTTTTTTGGGTACACAGTCCCCAGGTTTGACGCATGGTAGTTCTATTTTCACTGGACAAGGCTAGTATTGTCATAAAACTTTTTTATTCTTACGAAAAAATATATTTATTAATATGTAACATGATATTAGTAAATAGAGACTCATTTTTCTAATCTGTCTAATCATCGATGCGCATCTTTCTATTACTTTTACGTGCATGCATTAAATATTAATATTCACTTTCGTAATATTCATTAACATTCTAATATTGGCGATATAAAGATCCGAATGATCTGAAATATTCAATTAATTCCAAGAACTCGATATCTGATGATATTTTTATTCATTCTTCCTGCACTAAATTATATAACTGTAAGCAATATTCATTCGTACTTTTCGTCGTATATTTACTGCAGCTAACGATAAGATGAATAACGTTACTATAATACTCTTCAAATTGTAACATCAAACGCATTAAAAGCGAGCTTATCGAACAATCAAACGCGTAAGAGAAGAAAAGAAGAAAAAAAGGAAAGTAACGTAGATTGAAATAAAAGTTTGAAAAGAGATTGATTTTACTTGTGCCTCATAGACTTTAGAGTCGACTCGTTCACCTTCTTTCTCCGGGAAGTGAATTAATCGAGGAATTTGATGCACACTGATTGCTGGTTCTACAAGCCATGCACTCCCGTTCTTTGCCCACGCTAGTATATAGCTCAAAGCAGTTCCTATGTGATACTTGCTGCACATAGACGTGTGTTCGTAAACTATTTTATACTATCGATATTTTTATAAGTATAAATAAAACAAAAAGTCAGAATAAATAACATATAACAATATATATTTCAATTGTAGAATGAATTTCTATTTCGTTGCTACAACATAACAATAAATAATATAATTTATCTATATTTTATTAGCGTTAATAATAACCATACGACGATGAAATTTAACTTACGAATGCGGTATACAAATTGGCATTTCGTTCATTGTTTTATTTGGGATAGGTTCTGGAAAATCTGCTAGTCCAATATTGGAGAAACATTTGTTCGTTGGACAAAGGGCCACAACACGAACATCCTTTTCTTCCCCCTTATAATTTTTCTTTAATGTAGAGTAAAACACGTATCATTCAACAATAATAGATACCAGAAGCGCAAATAATAGATACAAAGCGAATAGTTTCATTTGCACGATTATATAGATAATGTAAGATACCGCGAAATCTCTCGTCACTTCTATAATTGGTTCTTTCTTGCAATAAACCGGAAATGGATCTTCAGGCCATCCCATGAAACCAAAAATACTCGCGCAATTTATTATTATCCCTTGAGAGCCACCTTGATCCTTTCCTAAAAGCTCCAATCCTATTTGAATCGTTTTAGTTGTAGTGTTCTGTAAATTTTTGCGATTAAACTGTTTATTCTTATTGTTCGTACAATTAGTTCACGAAAGTACTTACGTAAGCATCTTTTATGAATATTTGATATTTACGTGAATTTTCTTATGATATACTATGATATAAACTTACAAATTTTTTGTTCCAAGTATTTAAATACCTTCGTGAACCATTATAGTTAATTTTACTTCTTTTATCTTAATTATTACGAACTTGTTTCGAAGTCGACGTTGGACACTTTAATGATAGTCGTTCTTTATCGAGATTGTTGAAAAGAATGTGAATCACTCCAAGCTTGCAGAGAGCGTTTGTCAAACCAGCTAAAACGATGATGAAATAAAATTTGTCGTTATACTCACGTTATACATGTTACTATACATGTTATACTATATATTTTTATTATTATCATATTTCATTATCTTCGTCGATATTAATTTACCTTGAATGTGACAATCACTTTTAATGTCATAATGAACAAACAGAGCGCGATTTTTTCCGTAAGAATCGCATAACTTTCTTACTGCGACTTTTCCTTCAGTAGGATCATCGTCAGCTACTACGACGATCTGCAATGTTCGAAAATCCGAGCGATTAGATTTGCTCCCTTCTTTGAATTTTGATTATCTTTTCTGCCAACGAAATGGATTTGTTTATAAGATAATTTGTCAACACGTTAATTATATGCTTATACTTGAGAACGTGTTTGTCGATGACTATGCTATACTAAACATGCTTACTGTACTGCGAATGTTTATGCAAGATTTCATATTAAATGTGGAATCTAAATTAAGACTTATTAGCTCCGCAAATATTATAACGAACATCTTTTATTTCGAAAGTTTCTAGAAACATAAATTTCATCTTCAAACTTTAATATACTTTTTTGTTTCGAATAAATAGATTTGTAAACTTTGATTTTTAAATCAAGATAGTAATTTGTCTTAGCAAACAGATATTACCCATAAATGCTTGTTCCTGATATATCAGTATAAAATGATTTCAACGAAATTTCAACATTTCTTTTTCAATGAAACCTTTTCCCCATGCATAAGAGGCAGACGATTCTAATTTCTAAAATATTGGCAAAAATCTATCAGTACCGCATATCGAATTCTGCCTATAATTATATGTCCGTGACAGAGTATGCGTTAGTATTAATTACCGGTTTCTTTATGGTTTATAGTTGATGATAGTTTATCTACGGCCATGATTGTATTATGTGTAACGATTTAGTTTGTATATGTAGCGAGATGAGAGGAACGTAACTTCTTCATAGACGTCTGTCTGTCTACGAGTCGCGCCTCTCGATGGCACGAGCCTGAGCACCGATCGCCGATATTACAATTGTTTATTATTTCTTTGGGTTGCTGTGAATCGTTAGACAGTCGTCGATGGTGGTCAAGCTGTACATGTTAGAGTTAGGTTTTGATTACGTTATTTTTATCACGTTGTGATCGAGATTAACGCAACTCAAGATTACGAACGATAACTAAAGGAATAATATAATGAATTTTATTTTGTTTTTTATCTATTGAAACTCAAAATAATTTTCTATCAAGGCTACTTGTACCAATACAAATCAAAATGACCGGTACTTGTCAAAGTGTAAAAGGATGTTGCAATCTGTTTATCGAATTCCAATTAACCAGTTTCCTCGTTCCGTACAACTTGCCACACGTTTTCCAAGTTTTTACTGCGTATCATTCGATATGCTGATATCAGTTACGAGGAAAATTCCGGATCGATCGCTAGATCGCTAGATACTAACGCTAGAAATACCACAGCAGTCAGAACGACAGGATCTACAATTTTATAAATTTGTCAAGCCTCGTTTAGATGGATTAATAATATAAAAATATCTACTAAATAACATGGAATTGCTTCGGTAAGAAAGTAATAAATCAATAAATATAAAAATATTCTATTATTCGGTATTTTTTAAAGACCAGTCATTTTCATTGGTTTTGGTAGAAATAGGTTCCTGTTAACTATCGGTAGTTCCAGTGTTAAGTAACATATTAAAAAACATATTAAAAAATCGTTGAAATCATTCTATGTCGATATGCGAGATTTCGTTGGATTTAGAAAACACTAACGCGCGCTCCTTTGCACAAGAGATGATCAGCCGCTGCAAAACCAAAACCTTCAGACCCACCGATCACTATAGCGTTCTTACACGAAGGCTCCAGAATTGGTTTAGGTGATTTCTCGCTAAAATTCCATTAAAATTTCGTTGAAGATATAATCATCAGCATCCGAACAAGATAGCAGTGCTATATAAACGATATTGTTTATTTTAAATAAAGAATAAATAGTACGATGTTAAAAGTATTTTGGCAAAATATTAGTAATTTCATGAAAATTACTAGATCGGTTTTATTATTTTTGGCCCGTCATCTCCCTTAGCCTTTCTGTTCTTCTTTCGATACGTTATTGGAGTTGCGTGAAATTGACACCGTTCGATCTTGCAGAGAAGATTCCTCTGAAGTAACAGAAGAAAACGCTTATGATCCAGCGGAGAACTAAGAAAGAATAAAGTATACACTTTGAAGGTGATGAAACGAAGATACGTTATTATTATTTATTATTTACGAGAGAAAATATATTCAAATAGTTTACCTAGAACTTTTATCCAGAAGATTGATAAAAAGCGAGGTTATGTATCGTGATTGCATGTCATTCGAAACTATGTTGAATCTTTCGCCGTAATTACTACTACAATGCCAACATCGTTAAATAAAAAATTAGAGGAAGCAGCGAAATTAATAAAAAAAAAAAAAAAAAGAAGAAGGAAACAGAATCAAAAGAGCAAGCGATAAATTTAATACGAGTTGAATGGAACAAGAATTTAAAAACTCGAGTCGAAAGTTGGACAGCTACGTTTTCGATGTGTCAAAGTCACGTGTAGTTGTTTGTTTTTCTCTCGATTAACTCGTTAACGATATATTTTATTTTCACTGACTATCTATGAATCATTGCGTTAAGAAAAACGCACACAAAGAACACAAAACAGAAAAGAAATCGCTAGCTGGGAAAAGAAATTTATTAGGAAATTTATTTAATTGGAATATTTGACGAGGGAACAAACTTTTTATCTTCGCAACTTAATAACTTTAAGGTATTTAAAGTAGCCTAATGTTGATACTGTAATTGAGTTCTTTCTGTAAAAAAAAGCTATGCATTTTATTGGCTAGGCTTGCAACATACATTTCCAGCAAATTATAACAATTTCCACTAGCTATCGATCAAACGTCGTGTCGATAAAGACCGTGCGATGTTATATTCAAAGGTGCGGCTGATCCTCGATTTTAGATCCCGTGGATCTGCTCGTTGCTTTTCACATTATACGTAATAATCATGTAGTAATAATAATTTATATAACGATTATAATCTTTCAAAAATTTACCAGCTGTTGTATTGCTTTTTATTATCAAAAATTTCGAGAATTTTTCACGCAACGGAGAACATCGTAGTAAAAAATAATATGAATATAATATTAATTGCTAAGTACGGTGGTGGGGACAGATCCTTAATTTGATTAGAGAGAAGATTAGGGATAGATTCCCAATTTTCAAGAGAGTATAATCGTTCCGAAGAAAATGTAATCGGGACAAGAGAGATGTTAAGGATGTTCGATGGAAGAATGGACGATTAGAATGTATAATAATTATGATTCTGCGTCGAAGACGTCGAGTTTAGGCCTCGATTTTACTGCATCTAAACCTAAGTTTCTTCGTTTCTTCTTTTACATTGGTCGTCCCTGCGTTTAAAAATTTGCATAAAATATTACACGCACGATTATCATTCTATTCTCGGACAAATCGTTTTAATCGGTTTCTTTCGTGATAATAAATCTATCCTCTCTATCGCTTCAGTCGAAAATTTGCATAAAGTAATCGCAAACGAGGGACTCGATCCTACACGATTATCGATTTTACTTTACAAATGTAAAAAATTGTTAACTTATGGATGGAATGAATTTTCTTCAGCTTTTTAACATTCTCATTATACATTTATGAATATCGTATTAACGTACTGGACTGGGACATATCGAGTCACGTTTGTTTGCAGACACTTTGATGCGTAATGTACTGTGATCGAGCTATTAGAACGGAGTAGTAGAAAATTTAAAATGTTATTCGATCTTGAAAACTACCATTGATTTCTATTGATATTCGCTCTTACTGTTAGTACATTATACGATTGCTTGCATCCAAGTTACAAATTGGACAGTTTAGTGTGTTTGAGGTAAATTCATTTATTTTAATTTTAAACGGTTAATCATTATTATTATTATTATTATTATTATTATTATTATTATTATTTAGTTCGAGTCGTTTTATCGCTTTTTCTTGCCTTATTACATTACTATAAGCCTAACTTAAAAAACGCTTGTACATTTTGAACATTGAAAACTTTTCAAGTCCAAAGATCAAAACCTTGTTCGATTTTTTTTTTTTTTTTTTTTTAGAAATGGCGCAGATTATGTTACGTATCTTTACACGAAATGTGTTACACTCCGGGAAAAATTGATTAATGTTGATAGTCGTCGATAACATGAAATTTTACTTATTTTACTATTCAAAAAATATCGAACAAAGTTTAGTCTGAAACCTTCACCAGTAAAATATCCAATCGGATCGTGTATCTATTATTAAAAGATCGGAGACAAGTTTCTTCAAAGGGCTTAGGGAAGGTGTGATAAAATTCATCGTACACCTCTTTAAATATTACTGCGAACCATTGTACATGACTATCTAAGCAAAATTCTTTGATTTTACAATTATTTATGAAAATGGTTAGAAATCTGTCGTGCAGAGTCGCGCAGTATAACAAATATGTATAAGTAAAAAATGTGTTGAGGATATATTTTACAAAGTATCGAGTCTTATCGGGAACACATGGCAATTGTTAAACAATATAAGGTCCAATGTGGTGATTCTGATTTTTAATTTCCATCGGAAACGTTGTTCGTTCGATCAACTTTCGATTCACAGCGTGTATTCAATTTTTTGTCGAAACGACGTTCAACTTAACGCGTTGATCGCCAAGGCAGTTCGAGGCGAGAGTTCATTCGAAGATAAAGTGAAAAATGTTGGTTTTGACGTGTTAGATATACAATTTTAGTTTCATTTTTATATCACCTGATTGTTTACATTTTTAAAAATAGCACGCTTTTAATGCCTAAAGAAGTTAAGAAGGTACGTAGTTTAAAATGTTCATTGCGATTAAGAATTTTTGTTGAATTTTCTATCAGCTTGTTAGATGCCATTAATTTTCAAAAAAGCGAACTACTCGCTAAAGATAGACGTGACACGATTATTCAATTAAATTATATCATAATGTCACAATTTAAAGTAGAACTGTCCCAATTCATAAAAGCTATAAAAATCTGAGAGTTATTAATTAAATGATAAAAGGAGGCGAAATTTTTCATTGTTAAACGATCGAATAATTAATAATCGCGTGTTTCGAATCGATTTTCTCAAACAATTGATGTTACGTCATTCGTCTGAAATGAACTAGAATTCTCGTAGAAATGCTAAATGTTAAACATATATCGCTCATTTGTTGCAACTCGACGACACAAATGCGAGAATTCTCCCTTTCCACGTACTCTTATAGAAAGAACGATTCGTATAAAATATATAAACTTGTTTTTCCTAAACTGCTTACATCGTTATTTTTCAATCACGTGGTTGTTGTAATAAACGAATACAGGATAACATGCAAAGTCCTCGATTTTTATGTAACGTGTATAAATAACGTGGCGATAAACGCGTTAATGAAAAACTTACAGCAGTGTGTGACTTCTTGATTTATAGATTATCATTTGCTTCCTTCGATTAAAATTGTGACGTGACATTATTGAAGAATTTCCTGTGAATTCCCGTCGAGTACACTCTCGAAGGAAAATAGGAACGGACGCTCGAGAGAATCCCGTTAAATTATCATATTATAATTAGAACGAACTTTATTCTTTCTAAATCTAACACGAACGTATAACAACGTACAAAGAAACGTTCTTATCGTACTAATTGCCTTCCGTAATCTTTGGCAATACAACTGATGCATCCTTACATCTAAATGCGTGTTCTTGATCCCGCATAGCATTTCACGATTCCTCGATGATCGATTCATAGATCGTTAACTAGAATCTCCGGCAAAATTTGAATTGCAATTGAATTGAAATTGAATTGCAATTTCGTTTTTCTTTTCTTTTTTGCGTGTTTGTAGCGATGACGAGAGATTTCTTTATGGTACGGCACAGCTATTTGAATTCAAGCGAGTAAATTCACGCGAATCCTAACAGTTAGGATCTTAGATTTTCGGGAATGTGATCTCGTGAGCAGGCTGGTCCTTCTCCACCAGCCAGACGCTTCCACTTTTGCCTGTGTTTAGGATCTGGATCAGCGCTTTAGCTACGTGCTCTGATCTGCAACATATTAGATCGTTTAATGAATTTTATAATTTTTGTTTATTATTTTAATTTTATAATCACGTGTAAAATATTCAAAATAAAGTATCCGCTATAATTATTCGTAGGTTCAACAAATGTCTACACAGATAGTTCCTATTCAGTTCTGTTGTATAAAGATATAAAACTGGATAAAAATCTACGGTCCGTTAACGATGTTTCAAGGTGAATATGAAATTATTCACTGAATAGCTGTAAATATCTCAACATATTTACTTTTGACTAGTCACGAGTAAACTTGTGTTTTCATGTATAAAATTAAGTTCGCGTATGTACGCTAATAGATGTATAAGCATTTTAATAAATATTTTAATATCTGCGCCTAGAAGCAATTTCCTTAGTTCGTTAAATCTGGCTAGCTAAGGCTACCTTTTATTTTTTCTAAACGATAAAAACGATATTTCTTTTTATTCTTAAAATTAAATTTAAATATTCTTAAAATTAAAATTGCATCGATCCATAAATGTTTTAATTGTTCCAATAATTTACAGAATGCAGAATGGAAACATAACTTCTGTTAAAAATATAAAAAAAAAAAAAAAACAAAGACGTAGCATTATCCTATAAACGTTAGAGTAAAACGAAATCTGAAAATTAATCGTTACTCTTATATTTTATATTTGGAAGATTGTTGAAACGTTCCATTTGAAATTGTGGGATAAAGCAGCGTTACAGAGGAACTCTGTGGTGCTTTTACAATCGAGATTTTAAAAATGTTACGTTTGAGCCAACTACCGGTGTTCCCGATAGCATAGAACGCTGTTCAAAGGGATAAACGAATTAATAAGAAAGGGAATGAAATAATTTGTTATTATAATTTAACGACAACTATAGTTAAATAATAAGAGCTTGCGTATAACATCGATCGTATATGTATTTATAAAACATACGTGGATATATCGTAATACAGAATATTAAGCACAGAATAAATACACGATAAAATCAAATTAAAAATTGTTTGCTATTTAATGAATTTAATCCAACGTTTGATTAGAGATTTTAAACAAAATAACTTGATGGTTAAAAGCTAGATGATGGTGTAAGAAGCTATAAGGAGATTGTGCAATGTCTTAATACTAATATTATCCTAACGTTCTCATTCTATTTGATAAAGAGTGTGAATTACAAAATATTTTATTATCATGATCGGAAGTATTATTACCTTTGAGGAACTGAACTGGCGACGTCACGAAGCCAAGCGTCTACGTATCGAGCCCAGAGCAATTGTTTACTGACATCTCCTAATAATTTGCTATCTGTCGCGCTTGGGCATAATGCCATCACCTTCACGCCGGTTAAGTCCACGTGGTATTGGTGCTATGGCAAACAACAACAATATCAAACTAATTCCCACGATTTCCAATCTTATAAGTTAGATCAAAGATAAACGATGATTTTTATACGGAAAGTCTATATATGTGGATATTTTTGAACAAGTATCTTGGAGATTTAGCTTGAAACTTTCTGCAAAAAAAAAAAAAGGGTTTGAATCGATCGAAAGGTATCGTAAAATAGGAACATAAATACATCGATCGATCTTTATCCCTGTGATATAAAACTTTATAGATTTACATAAAAGTGAATCATGATGTTCGTGTAAAAAAAGGAAGTGGAGAATTGCAAGATAAATACATGTATATGTATAATTTGATAAATTGGATACAATGTAATTTATGACATTCACGTAGAGAAGTGTCCTAAATTAAACAAACGTAACATCTCTCGAGGGAATCTCGCGTAGCGCGCGTGCATATGTAGATAAGTACGTATCTATAAACGGAAACTACATGTTACTAGAAGATTATTTATCTCTCGTATTTTTCCATAATAATTTTCTACGTTCATCGTTTTAGCTCATAATTCATTTAACGCGTAAACTACGAATGCAATTTTATTATTAATCATCGTCAAAGTTGATTTACCCCGAACGCTCTGGTGAAGTTGACGATTGCCGCCTTGGTGGCAGAGTAAATTGGAACACTAGCATAAGGGTTGATGCTGACGTTGCTTCCAATATTAACCACTATTCCGCCCTGGCCACCCCTGTCCGTCCCCATAAATCGCTGAGCGAGCAAAGTTCCGCGGATCACGCCATTCTGCAATAATTTCAACAAAGACCTCGTGCAGATAAAACAGAAAAATCAGGAGGAAAAGAAAAGAGCGGCGAGAAAGTTTAGAAAGGTGTTGAATATTAAATACTCACAACGTTGATGTCCACTTCCAGTTCCCAAAATCGATCGTTCATTATTCCAGCGTTATTAACAACGATATCGATGTGGCCGAACGTCGCGAACGTTGTTTGAAACGATTCTGCGAATTAAAATCAATACGTCACTCTGAAATAACTATGTAAATTTAATTGCGATTGAATTTTACAAATTGAATTTAATCAAGTATAATAAATTAAATACACACGTGTATACGAAAATTAAATTTTAAAAGTTGTGCTTTGCATTATAAATATTGGATATTAATGTCAAATCTTAATTTTATTCAGTATGGATCTTGGATCATTAGAGAATGATTATACCTCTATAAATAAGTTACACGAGTGTTGACAGGTAGAAAATAAACGTATAATTTCTACTTTAATGATCGATAAATCAAATAGATCTTTCGCATTATACTCTGAAAATTTATATTAATATTGTAATAGGAAAATATTAATTCAGAGCCTTTTACCCTCGAATTGCGAATAGTCTGTGACGTCGCATTGACAGAAGATCACACGGTCTTTCCCATGTTCTGTAGACAAAGTTTCCGCTAATTTTTCACCCTCTTCTGAGTTTATATCGCATATAGACACCTATATATAGAAGAATATAATATCTATTAGAATAGAATAGAATTTTATATAATAATGTTTTACACGTAATGCGTGGTAAAACGAGACATTATTGCCAGTAACACGACGTATTACTATTCCGTAGAAGTCGGTTAGAAACCAAGATAAAACTTCACTGGAGAGCGATCTAAATATACGCGAGATAATTTTTAGCATAAGGCGTCGAAACATTCATGGAACGGTATACATACTAAGTCAAGGTTACATCCTTAAGGAGGTTTAGCGAAATATAACTATAAACTCTGTTGGTTCTCCTAAGTCCTCTATTAATGCGGCTTTTTTATAGATACTACGTGCTATGGGGTAAACCCATATCGCTATTTCCCTTAATGAAAACAGCGCTGTAAAAATTTCATTGCTACTTCACGCTATCATGATTGAAAATACGAAGCTTCTTTCTCGATACTTTCATTTCGCATCATTTGATTTCTCCTTTTCTTTCTCTTTTGTTGTTTAAGAATTTTTCATTTTGGGATTACAAAGTGTATTTTATATTTTTTATCTATATTTTTTTTTCAGAAAAGTGATATATTTTAAGGTAGCTGAGATAAGTAAAATCGAAAGAGAAATTATTTAAATTTTTCCTTTCGTTTATGGAAGGAATTTAAAATTTGTTTAAATAGATAGACAAAATTACATACTTTCGGTTTTTGCGAAATTTAATAAAAGCTTGCAAGAAACTGTTTCGTAGATATCAGACGGGATAATTTTTTAAATTAAACGGAAGCTATGGAAATATTTCTCTCGCGTTAGTTTTACATTGAATATTTTCTTTTTTCTCTTTTTTTTTTTTTTTTTTTTTTACTCACCATCGCGCCTTCGTTTAATAATTCTACGGCGCAAGATTTACCGATACCGGAAGCGGCGCCCGTCACCAGGGCAACTCGCCCTTTTACGTCCATCTTCTACAGGCCCTTGTCAATTATCCGTCTGTAAATGAAAAAACACGATACCTATATCGTTCTTGAATAAAAATAAACGTTTCGTTCATTCAGAAATTATTTGAGAAATATTTACAATAGTTGTTTAACGATATTATCGTGTAAAAAAATTTATGCCGCTTTATTTCACAAAATGTATTTTATCGAGAGAAGTTTGAATACACCTAAACAGAAACATTTACATGGTTCGATAGTAATTCTTTTCAATCGATAGAGATCAGACTTCTAACACGTAGCATGTTGTTCGAAACATTCACAGCGAAATGTAAGGTAAATACGACAAATTTTCAGACAATGTGCTTTTCTCAGAACTTTTTACACATTTTTTATACGTACCTATTATCTCTTTGGAATTTATAAAATTTTTATGAAATACTAAAATCGTATGCATCGACGTAATTATAAATAAAATTGTAACAGCAATAATCTTGTTACAGTGCCAATGAACTTTACGTAAAGGATTTTCATAAACTGTACAAATCGTTTAAATACTTTTACGTATTACCGTGCATCGACTATCGAAGAAGGCTTCTAACTTTTTGAAGAATTTAATATTTTGCAAATCAGTTTCAAAGGAATCAATTTGAAAGGGCTGAAGTCAATCCGACGCGTCGGTTTCATCTTGAATCCGTTTTGAAAAGCACGTGCAAACGACTTCTGGTCTGCCGCGACGTGTGATCGGCCACACGGGTAAAATCGAATTTTACCGTCTCGTTATAACCATTTCGTACTCGACTTCCCGACGATGGGGATGCTCGTTCGGAAATAAAGGCGCCTGACTCACTGAATCCGCTTCGAACGAGTCGTTTACCACACGCTCCGACTGCCAGACTCCCGCCATGCTATGTCTATCAACTATGAACTGAGAAATGCATGAGAAACTACATCGTTCAAAATGAACAGTCGTGTAATTTCAGTTTTCTAAGCAATTTTAAGTATTTCGAAAAATGAATACATACATCATTTACTATTCTTAATGGAGAAACTTGAAATCTGAGTTTTTCTTATATGGGCTAACAATCGTAGTAGCGTACGTGAAGATTTTGAAAATTTGTATTCGGATAGTTCGGTCGTCAAAGTATCATTTTTTTTTTTTAGTTTTATTGTTAATTGAGTCGTCACTTTGTTGCGATACTTTCCCGCGATTCGGAAATGTATAACGTATTTTTCATAACGATAAAGGGAAGATGCTGTTTCATGGAAAATACCAATAGACTTCTAATTTTTACGGCTTTATATTTTAATAGCAAAAGGATTTGATAATTTTAAATCGTTTTCAAGTTGCTAATATTTTCGATTAGGAAACTTAACGAATGATATTTTAGGGAATTGAAAAATACGACTTTGTATCTTAGACTCTTGAAACTTTTACTTATGTGGCAATTTCGAGTCTCGCAGGCATATTTTAATAGGAAAGTGATATAAAATCTTTGAAACGTATTTGTAACGATGGAAGTATAATTTGTGACAGATTTGAGAAATTAGTGAATATAAAAGTCACGAAGCTTCGAATTGGAGATTTCACTGTGAAATATATGGTAAATATATGGTAAATTCTGTAAATTTGTGGTAGTTTTAACGATTCTTTTAACTACTTGAAATTTAGCATACTTGAAACGTGATTATTCCACTGTTCCTCGTGAATCATAGATTTTATCTTCTTTCAGTAATTTACATAATGGAAATACATTCTGTTAACTATAGTTTTAGCCAGGCAAAGTCCTGTTATGGTCACGAAACACGAAAATTCGTCTTTTAGACACTGTAAAAACACACAAAAACGATGCAGCTCGTTCTCTATCACCTTCTGTAATTTTACAAAATTGCAGAAATGCAAAAACGATTATAAAAAAGGGATTTGCGTTTATAAATAACTAAATAGAAAGAGACTTAAAATTTCCATGCAATTATTTATAAACACGAATAAAGAAATTAATAATTAAAGAACCGAATGAAAAATCTGTCTCAACCGTAATATATTACCATAAGCAGGTGTATCGCTTAAGATATTTTATATATTTCCCTGTATGGAAAATCAGTCTGTTTCAATGTTGAGAAAATATCAATCACATATTCGATATAAACCAAACTACAAATTTTCCAAAACTTTTCATTTCGTATCAAACGGAATTCATAAAATCAATTGCGATAAAACTAACAAACAGAAATTTCAAAAAGAAGAAAACCAATACCAACGATCTCGTGGAAGAATAAACTATCGGATACCTACATGCAATATCAAAGTCGACGGAACTTTCTCTCGCAAACCGCGATCCGGGATCGTGAAATAAAAAATTCACCGCGTTCTCTCGAAACCTCCACCTGACTTTCTACCACGCGCCAAATAAAAGAAAGAACAAAGGGGGCAAGGAAACGTGTAACACAAAATAAACACGCAAAGCAGAAGATACCAGCCAGCGAGTTGTGAAAACAGAACAAGAGAGAAAGAGAGAGAGAGAGAGAGAGAGAGAGAACGTGCAGCAAGAGGAATTTCACGCGGGCGAAGTAGAGGATTTCAAACGCGCCCCCATACTGTCTGATTCAAGCCTCTCGCGACAGCGAAACAGCATCACGCAGCTTCGTTTAATATTGCAGACGACGTGACACGAGGTACGAGGCAGCTCGTGTGTGTCTGGCAGCCGTAGATAAACCTACGAACACGTTCCGGCCAGAGAGCATCAAAAAGGGCCGATCTAAAAAATTCACGACGAGCTCGATCGCTCGATATCCGGCTGGAGAACCGCCGCCCGTCGGAGTTTACCACGCACCTCTTCTCCACTTTCACCTATGCTGCCTCCTCGAAAACACTCGACCACCATTAACCCTCCGTGTTCCCACCGTCTTTTCATCCATAGTGCATGTACATTATTGTCCGTAAGTACTTGCACGATTCCAAATCGTTGCAGATACATCGAAATGGTTCTGGAAATTCGCGATACCGTTGAGGTCAGAGGTATTCTATGACGCGAAATAATAAGACGAAAGACAAGAATACCGAAACTGTATGGGAAGCTTCGTTCCCGAGGAAATTCAATTTGGAAATTTATCAGGCATACGTGAATTTGTCTAATTTCGATCAGACAAGAATAGACGGGAGATTATTTTACGTGTGAAGATAAATTGAAAACGTAGCGTACAGTTTTTTTGTTCAAGGCTCTCTTTTCTGTATTCAGATGTTATATATTTGTACGATTGTTTTTGATAAAGCGATCAGTGTTGAAATATTATCTTACTCTTTTTACGTTCTTAGCCCGTGTTCCTTTCTCGGAAAAGACAAGCGGTCCTCTGGGGACAAAATTTCCCGTCTGCGCGAGAAGGAATGGCAAAGAATCCAGTTCACGGGCATCGAGTGGTCCCGAGACAGTAGCCTCGAATATTCTTCTATTTTTTAAGGATACTGTGACACTGAAACTTCTCTGTTGGAGAGATGAAATAAGAGACGTCGATGGAGTTCGGTTTTATGGGACTTTTGGTCAGAACGGTCGATGCGAGAAAAGTTAAAACCTTCTCCGATGCTTTTTCGGTGCTCTATAGATTGTTTGAGAAATTTGTTAGGCTTAGAATAGAAATAAAAATTGAAGAAAATCACCCGTCAAAACGTAACAAAATTATGATATATCGTATACTTCTTTATTTAATAGTACCAGTTATATCTAATTCCACTTGGTATTCGTTTTTCGTAGGAGAATCAAACGAAGTTGGATAATTTGAGAAAAACCTGTTTTAAGTTTTAAGTTAATTTTCGCGATATGTAATAAGAAATATTTTATAGCGTAACGGTGATTTATCGTTTTAATGAACGACATACTAGAAAGATTAATCTAACAATGTTAGACATCGAAGATAAGATAAAGGGGAAGAAAAAAGATTTGTATGTACAGAACATAGATAATGTTTTAATTTTCAGCTAACGAGTTCGTTTTAGCATTTCAAATTAAAATTGTAAATTTATTATAATTTGGGAACAACTTTCACGCTAGCCAGAGAAAATAAAATCAACCAACGTGATGCATCTTCGAAATAATGTTCATGTAACTCGTTATCAGTAAACACGTCGCGGGATAACTTTTAAAACTTTCACTGAGAAGACATTTCTCTCAAATTTTTACTCGCCTTCCAGCACTAAGCGGATTTATCTTCGCAGTCCCTACTTATCTATCCTCTTCAATTTTTACACACGCTTATAATTTCGTACTTGTAACGCACGATTCTTCTGGGAATTCCAGGTTTTTAAATACTTCAAAACTTTTCATACGTAATCGTCGTTCGTAAAATTTTACATCTTTCACGTTGTAAACTTTTCGTAGCTCGCTAAAATCCCGTAGAGTCTTCATTCCTTTCTATTTTCATAAAATGCCAAATGAAACCGCTACAATTCTACCTTCGAAATCTCAAAATCCCAAATCCATCGAATTCGAAAGCGAAACAAATTCATCAAGAATCAGGACCAAGCACCTTTAAAGTGGTTTCTTCGAATACCATCGCGATTCTACCCTGAAAACCGTGATCAACAAGCAATCTGGTAAAATTTTAAAATCGAAAACGGAAAAACCACCACGATTTTACCCCCGAAATCAAAACCTCAAATCCAGCAGGCAGAATTCAAAGCGAAACAGATTCACCAAGAACCGTGTGACGAGCATCCTTCCTTCCAAATCCACCCCTTTTGAAACTTGTATCCCTCCCTTTTTATTTTCCCTCCGTAACGAGAAGCGTAAAAAAAAAAAAAACTCCCCCGCACTATCCACCCAGGTACCTTGCACTTGTGATGATCCTTCCTTCGACGAATCAGCCGTCCCGCAACAGGCAGACCGCGTCGAAAGCGAAACGACCGGTCGAACGACGGCGACGGGGTGCTTTGCGAGATGTGTGTGTATGTGTATATACGTGTGCGTGGATGCGCGCGTGTCTCTCGCGAGTTGCTTTCCCCGACAAGGTGTGGTTGACGGCCGCGGACGCACTGGCTGCCTCTGCTCCGTCGCTTTTCACTGCCTCCCCGTGAACGCACACACCCCATAGTGCCTCGATATTGATTGGCGGCGGTCGCGTGCCACGTGACTTTTACGTGAGCCACCGCGCCACGACGACCGCGACGCATCTACGCACGCATGTGCGCTTTCCTCTGTCTAACTTTCGCTATGTACATGTGGATAGATAGCTGTGAGCGTGAGATGGTTTCGCGGGTAACGGCGAGCGCGCCCTCGCCCTCGCAAGCCCTTAACCTTCGACCGTGGCTTTTTGTTTCGAGGCCACGATACCGCTCCGCTCTGGCCCGATACGCTTCTCCATCGGCAACGACCCCGCCCTGCCGTCAGACCTCATCGAGATTACGTACGGCGTGACACTATCTTTCGGACGCTGCTTCAGTTCGTTAGCCTGCGGTTTTGCATGCGATTTTATTTTTGTGTGTCGATTAAAACAGTAGGTGTGCGACGCGCCAGCGTTTTTACGTTTTTGGGCAGAAGGACGGAGTTTTCGGAATTTTCGCACTTTAAGAGATCGACGTTTAGGCTCGGTGGAAGGAACAATTTGGTACGTTGCGGGTTTACTTAGTGTCGTCGGAGGGATTCGATGTTTCCTTGGCCACATCGTTCGAATTTTTCAACGGGACAACGGACACATGTTCTACTTTAAGTTTGGACAGCGTAATACGATAACAGTTTTCGCTGAATCTAACAGCCAACCGGTATACAACGTTTTGAAGTAGGAAGAATCAAGCCGTGCGTTGTATCTCGTTTCGTCCATCGTGTGCGACGGCAAGGGGTTGATTAATCGTTCGCAGTTGTATTTACTGCTCTCGCGTGGGTCCGTCTGCGAGGAAAAATTCATTGTCCCTCGTAATCCTCCTTTCACGGTTTTCATATTCCTTTAACGTAAAATTGAATTATTTTCAATTGTAACACTTTCGAAATATACGAGCGAAAATGTTCTTCAACCTTCGTCACTACGCTGCGGATATTTATGCACTTATGGAAAATTTGTAAGCGTAAAAACGTGCACAGTGTAAATAATAAATATGCGATAATATAAAATAATATTTCTCTACATAAATTCTATCGTTTTAGCTTTGTCCATAAAACTATGCACGAGAGGGAACCTCAACTGCAATGACCTTGACCTGCAAAATCCTGAGTAACACGCACTCTGTCCGAGGCCTGGGGAGATCGTGGTTGAAAAGTTAGGTTAGGTTAAATCTTTCGGAATGTACGATCATAGAATCTAACCTGATCTAACCATACCTTACCACTGTTAGCATCGCAATCTTACGCACGTGCCTATGCAATTTCATTTTCAACTACGTATATTGTAGTACGCGTAATCTGACAAATAACATTTACGACTTTTCGTCGTAATTTCTCAACCACGATCGTCCCACGACTCGAGCAAAGTCTACGTTGCTCAAAGACTCTCCCCTCTAGAAAATATCGGGAATTGAAGAAAATTGCAGCGAACGTCTTCTTTTGCGCGCGATCACCAGATATGAAATTATATGCAAATCCACGATCTACGCTGAACCTGGGCAAGAATCGACTTCGGATCACGATCTCGATCGCCAGTATCATGCAATTGAAAGTGACGGCGTTCCTCTGTCATGGCCGCGACTCTCCGGTGTGCCGGGGCTCGCATCGCTAACCATAACGAATACAGAGCAGAGGACGAAGAAGAGGAAGGTATCGCGGAACGCGGTGGAAAGGTCGGGGCACATGGTGGCCAGCGACGCGGGGATCGCGTGGCTCGTCCGCGAGGCGATGGACGGCCGCGGAAGGATCAAGCTTAGGAAGCTGTCACGCAGCCGAATGTCGCGGGCCGCCGTTTCCGCTACCAAGCTGAAGCAGTGCGTCAGAAAGCAGCCGGCTAAAATAAGGAAATGCATGTGCCTGCCATCCAATTACGCTCTCGTTGAATTCCCCGTGGTCTGGTCCGAGCTTAGGTTTGTTAACTTTGATCCTTCCCTCTCTTAGCGCGTGCCCTCCATTCTTTTCGCGTGCTCTGTCATGGGACGTTTCGATTAGATAGATGCAGAGTATAGTTGAACGAGTGTGCGAGCAGAATCGATTCGTAAATCGTGCAAGATCGAGGATGGGATTTTAGAAGCTGGATCGTTGGGTGTTTTGCTTGATTTTGCCATTTAATGGTGGAATTATCGAGCTTTGTTTCATATTCTACTTTGATGTAATGTTCGTTGATCGTTATAATTAATTGTTGGAAATCTCTAACGTGTTCTACTTCGTTTACGTTATAAAACGTCTATTTTTATCTATACGATGCGAATGAGATAACAGACAGTAAAATAACTAGGAAACAAAAGCAACGGAAAGTATACAATTTGTGTTAGATAACATCGCATATCCTAGTACTCGTATAATCACAGTTCTATCTTAATAAAAGTCAACGCTTGTCACAACTATATATATATATATTTTCATTGATTTTTAGCGATTACGAAGATATTATTGTTTCGATTACAACTCCTTTTCGTGTTTGATTCGTTCATTTTTGCATTAAGACGCATCGATATTTCAGAGCGAACCAGCAATTATGCGACGGTGCAATACGATGTACCACGGGCCACATTTTCCCAGTGCACCGCGCCATTTTATCCGCAGTCAGTCCATACTTCAAAGCGCTTTTCACTAACAGCCTGAAAGGCGGGAAAACAGAGACGACGGAAGTCGTGATCGATTCGGTTCCTGGAAAAATATTTAGTCTGATCCTCGATTACGCTTACACCGGTACGTGCAACGTAAATGCTGACAATGTCGAGCAGCTTTTGCCACTGGCTGACCAGTTCGAGGTCCTCGGCGTTGTTCAAATCTGCTGTCAGTTTCTCTTACAAGAACTTCGACCAGAAAATTGCCTGGGTTAGTAGGTGAAAATCTATCGGCGAGATATTTTAATCGAGGAAAAATATAGGAAACGATAAATAAGATACTGATTTCTCTAGAATTCTTTACGAATTTTAACACGTAGAAACATACGCAGATATTCTTTGATTAAAGTTTCTTGCTCTTAAAACTTTCTCAAATTTACCAAAATGTTTTTTGTTTTCTATTGGGAAATACCATATAATACTATATAAAAATTGACGACGTATAAACTAGAAAATTACTCATTACGTGTTCCATCTATGTTGTACAAACGTTTAAATGTAAACAGTTGAAGTCTAATAAAAATATTCTATATGCTGCCAAACATTAAATGTTTCTATGTACCTACGAAGGTTTGAAAATTCACATTTCACATATTATATTCAATACAAATTTGTGGCTTTAAAATGAATAATTCTTGAAAATATTTGCAGTTATATGTAACAAGATTTTTCTATCTTATTCTATTAACCATCGTACATGTATTTTCAATTTAATATTTAAATATTTGGTCAAATATTGTTCCTTCTATTTTATTAAATAGATATCGTATGGACATTAAAAATTTAACGATTTGCTAGTTGAATCATCGTTAATACCATTTTTCGTGCTTACATCTTCTACCATCGAAAACTACCGCATTGAATATTTTAATAGGGACGCGTTTCCCTGGTTTCACGGTAATTTACTGAAATTTTCACCGGTAGGCATCTTCAAATTCGCTCGCCACTATTTCTGCCGTGACCTGGAAGAGAAGGGCCGGAAATATATTCGCCATCACTTTAAGCGGATACTGCAGGAGAGCCCGGAATTCAAAGAGCTGACGAGCAAAGAACTCGAGGCGATTCTACGCGACGACGAATTGAACGTTAAAAACGAAGAAATAGTTTTCGAGGCCGTTAAAACCTGGATCGAGCATAACGTCGATGAAAGGAGGCCCTATTTGCCTAGGCTCTTGAAATGTATGCGCTACGGTTTGATGAGCTACAACTTCTTTACGAACAATGTTCTCACATGGAAGATCATCGAGGAGGACGAAGTGAGTGTTCTTTGTACGATCGATCGATCGTTTAAACCTCGAGAGAAACAGGAACCTCTTTTTTTTTTTTTACCGAATCAATGAATTTATTATTTTTTCTGGTAGTTATTTCTATAATTATCGTTTCTTACTTTTCGCTCCAGTAATCACTTCTCTTCTCTTCTTTTCTTTTATTTCCTTAACGAGTTTCACGCAAATAAATCCATTGAATATAATCTTGTAATATACATACGTATAATACGTAACACAGATTTATGTTTTTATTCTTTCTAACACCTTTACTGCGAATTGAGTTTTCATTGTATCCTGTGGTAAAAAATTATTTTTATACAAAAAGAACCTATTTCGATGTTGCAAAACTTCACACGTAGAATTGGAAAATATACGAAAGGAACAAAGATAAAGGAAATAAACGATACAAATGAAGAAGAACCAAATTAATTACGACCATCGGGAACATGAATTCTAAAATACATTCTCGTCCTTTTAAGTGCTGTCAACAAGCGTTAGCTCCCGCTAATCAGTACCTGAAAGAACAAGAAGCGAAACTAGGTAGTGGCGAAATCGATTTAAAGAATCCCCTGGCCAAGCCCCGTATTCCCTATGAAATCTTGTTCGCGATCGGCGGATGGAGCGCCGGTTCCCCGACAAATTTCGTAGAAACCTACGACACGAGGTACTTGATACTCTCCTCAGACCATAAAACACGGTTTTTCATTACGGTAGAACTTCATTTAGTCGAAGGTTTAGTGGAAGAGAATTTTCATTGATTAAAATTCTAGTTGATTCCTATCGACTGGTTCTATTTATTTGGATATTTAATAAATAAAACAGCAGACTAATAAGCCACAAGTCTTTAAACATACATTTCTGTCGACGAACTATTTGTTTTCCCATGAATTTAGATAAACGGAATTTTCTTGGAATAAAGTAAAATAAAATATCAATCCTTTCACCGTATAGGAAAGTGACGAAGGAAATAATTACTTCAAAATATTCTAAATTCAATATTATATGGATTGGTTGTTCCAATTACTCTGATATTTATAGACAACTATAATTAACCGATCCTCGCGTTGTCGATTTCGCGGCGCGAAAAATCGTGATCGGTTCGAGACTCACACAGGCTACGTGTAATGTGAACTCCAGAGCTGACAGATGGTTTCTATCAGTGAGCACGGACGCCACACCGAGGTCCTATCACGGCCTGTGTACATTGAACAATTTGATCTACATGATCGGTGGGTTCGATGGTAATCAGCACTTCAACACGGTCAGATGCTTCGATCCAGTAACGAGGGAGTGGCGTGAACGAGCCTGCATGTATCACGCGAGGTGTTATGTCAGCGTTTGCACTCATGGTCGGTATCGTTCCCTTCCGTAACTTTTTCAGGACAATGAACCTTGTACAACGATGTGCGATACACGAACATAAAGCTTCTCCTTACGTGTTTTGTTGCGTTTCCACGGACTCTATTTTAATATCAGTTTCCTCATTAAAAAATCTATAATCTAATTACTAATTATATCATATACGCGTACTATAATTTCTAATTAGTATTTTTGTAACAGAAATCAATTCGAATGAAAAGTTTTCGGTCTTCCTTAACGATCCTTTGGTCAATTGCAAACCACCCTTTTAATAATATCAATCTTGACGATTATATCGTATACGCGTACTATAATTTCTAATTTGTATTTTTCTAACAGAAATTAATTTAAATGAAAGCTTTCGGTCTTCCTTAACGATACTTTGGTCAATTTCAAACTACCCTTTTAGTAATATCGATTTTGACGATTATATCATATACGCGTACTATAATTTCTAATTATTATTTTTGTAACAGAAATTAATTCAAATGAAAGCTTTCGGTCTTCCTTAACGATATTTTGGTCAATTTCAAACTACCCTTTTAGTAATATCGATTTTGACGATTATATCATATACGAGTACTATAATTTCTAATTATTATTTTTGTAACAGAAATTAATTTAAATGAAAAGCTTTCGGTCTTCCTTAACGATTCTTTGGTTAATTGCAAACCATCCTTTTAATAATATCAATCTTGACGATTATATCATATACGCGTACTATAATTTCTAATTAGTATTTTTTTAACAGAAATTAATTTAAATGAAAGCTTTCGGTCTTCCTTAACGATTCTTTGGTCAATTTCAAACTACCCTTTTAGTAATATCGATTTTGACGATCCCCAATATTTACCAAAAGATGAATGTTTCAATGTTAAAATCACCCTATAGGATATGACTCATTCTCCATTAGGTGGAAAGATATATGCTCTCGGTGGTTACAATGGCCGCACCAGAATGAGCTCAGGGGAAAGATACGAACCGCAAAGGAACCAATGGGAAATGATACCACCGATGCATCGACAGAGATCGGACGCGAGCGCAGCGGCCTTACAAAACAAGATCTACATCGTAGGCGGTTTCAGTGGTCGCGAAGTTCTGAATTCCGCGGAAGTGTTCGACGTCGAGACTAATCAATGGAGTTACATCCATCCGATGATTAATCCACGATCCGGCGTGTCTTTGGTCGCGTTTCGTGACAGCCTTTATGCCTTGGGTGGCTTCAACGGTTTCATTAGACTTAGCTCTGGTAATCTCATCAATTCTTAATCGACGAAATCTTAAACTTATCTCAAATTCACATGACTCGTTTATGCTCGATTAGTTTATTCACTGACTTCAGCTGCTTGATCTTTTTGATTTTAGTTGTTTCTTTCAGATGAAAAAGATATTTTTACAGGATTGTAATCGTACAATTTGCAATACTTTTAACAATGTAAAATCGTAACAACGTGAAGTATCGAACGCGACGCGAAGCGTTTTAGACGATTTCATCCTCCGATGGAAATTCTTTTAAACGCGTAAAAGGCGCAAACATGCGACTCGATGTTACAGGAGATCGTTCAATGAACGAATTCTCCTTAATTGATGTAATTAAATCGCACTAAATTTTCTGCCACGTAAAATTCAAGTCACGAAATGTTTAAACCTCTTTCGATTCCCTATTACGTAAACTTGGAATTACGTAGCTTCGTTAGACGAGAAATTTTATTCTCGCAACTGTTTGTCAAAGAATTTCTGTTTATAATAAACTCCTAAATTCTTAGAATAGTCGGCAGAAATTTGCTGTCTGGTGGCAACCCATTGCGCAGAAATCTGACGCCGCATAGGAATTAATGTTCCTGTTACAATATCGACCCTCTTGATCTTGCAGGGGAGCGTTACAATCCGAATCATTCGGAGGATTGGCACGCGGTTCCAGAGATGTTCAGCCCCCGCAGTAATTTCGCCACGGTCATCCTGGACGACATGATATTCGTCGTCGGTGGTTTCAACGGTAATTTATATCAAATACATAATTCTTCGAATTTTTATAACATTATCATTGTATTATATATAAAAGTGTTGGTTTATGAATTCTCAAAAATATATAAAATTGTTAATCTGTAAATTATAAAAATCGTAACATACAGATAATAAAAGTCTTTTATTTATTTATTTCTTCTTCTTGTCAAATCTCGTTAAGGGAACCTATAACGTTATTATTAGACAGTCTTAAGCATTCGTGAATTACTTTCGTCAAAATTTAATTCCGACACGATCTACCTATTTATACGAATATTGTCCTTTGTCTGAAAGGTTCCACGACGATTGCATACGCGGAATGTTACGACGGAGACAGCAACGAATGGTACGACGCATCGCCGATGAATTTGAATCGAAGTGCCTTGAGTGCTTGCGTTATCGCTGGCCTCGACAATGCGCGCGAGTACTCCTATCACGGCAAAGCGCGAGATCTTGGTCAAGGTTATCGATCTTTATCTTTAATTGACCTTAGAATAAATCAAACTTTTATCTCGTTCTACTTATTTAACTTTTTACTTCTGCTGATCAACTTCGTTAGATTAACTTGAAAAAATTTTTAAGATAGAAACACTTTTTTAAAGGATGATTCTGAATCTGCCTGTCGTCGTTTTATCATCCATAATATTAATATTAGAAAATTATTAAGCTTTTTGTTAAGGTATGAAACGATAAATGTTGTTAACATAGGACAACGAAGAAATGAAAAATTAATATACGTTGTACATTGCAGGACTAATTAAATTAATAGTAGTATAGTAAGAAATTTACCTTTTCTAGGTCAAGCCTCGTCGGAAAACCAAGAAAAAACTATCCAGGGTGGAGAGGGTGCTGTGGAAACGAACGCGGACGTCCCCACCGAAGAGGAGGAAACAGCAAACTTCGATGAACACGTTCAAAGGGATGTCAGCCCTATGAACGAGATGGCTGAAAGTGTCGGCAATTATCTAGGATAATTCAAAGAACGCTATACTACAAATTAGATTTTCTAAAGTTTAAAAAAAGAGATACTTCGTTTGGGGAATGATTGTTACACGAATACGTGAGATTTTTGTCGCACCGTCTTATTGCAAACGATAAGGACAAAATCGTGCAAAAAATTACAAATTATGCACAGTATATGACAAAATAGATTAATAAATGACATTTTTTACATTTTATCAAATTATAAAGAAATAAGAATGTAAATGCATGGTGGTACAAGATTCTCACTTATTTGTGAAACAAAAAAAAAAAAAAAAATAGTTTTGCGGAAGATGAATTTAGAGAAGTAAAATAATTAAAAAGAAAATTAGTAGCCAGAACCAGGCGTTTAGAACAAAGAACATGGTAGGTATTTAGAATGTTTCAAGTTGATCCTCTCTTTTTATAGCTCGTTTTACAAAGTAAATTTTCGCGTAAAACGTTTACGCAGGTTTTAATTGCGATTAGGTCTTCCAATTTTTATCGAAAATCGCTATTTTGTAAGGGGTATTATTTTTTCTGCTACGCTATCTTTTTTTCTTTCTTTTTTTTTTTTTTTGTAGAAGACACTTGCGCCTCGCGAAATTTTTATCGAGTTTCCAATCCGCAAGGGTCTACGGATTTTATCGATTTGCGTAATAGCGACTAATTTATGTATTTTATTACGGCTTTAAATATCTTTTCTCTCGTTCAGAATACGATTCTCACGAAGATACACCTGCATGGCTGGTTGTTTCACACGTTTACCAGAATCTTTTTCTTCCCTTTCTTTTTTGAATAATTAGTCAAAATTGTTATTTTTCTATGCGCACGTTTTCCCTGCCCCTGCATGTGTATCTTATCGTAGCACATTATTTTTGGTCGAGATCCTGATACGCCTTCATCTGTTATTTTAATCGAATAAAAGTATACCAATTACGAAACTGTTTTAATTTTCTGTCTTTTATAGATTAACACGCATAATATGAGAATTATCTAGAATTATCGACATGTTATATGTACGTAACGTAATTCCAAAGTATTTCAGTTTTATGAGATATAATTAAAGTTGTGTCGAAATATCCAAGTTATTGCTTTCGCTACGTCGACCATAATCTATCAGGGATATGATTCAACATTATTGGACATGGGATGATCGCATCGCGACTCGACTAGCAAGATTGCTAAACGAATAAAAAATTTATAAAACAATATTCAATGTTCGATGTATAGATCCATAGGATAATTTAAATTCAAAGAACATAAAGACAAAATTCGTTGTAAAACAACATGGACCGATATAGAACAAAAGGATCAAACTATAGAATCGGCAAAAATAACAATAAGACGCTGAATCTTTTTTTTTTTTTATTAATCTATCTCATTTTTGTATACGTAGATTTATTCACTTTTCATATGCATTCATATATTATGTATAGTGTATACATTGTTGTTACTTGTTCATTGACATTGCGTTACCGCAACTACAAACGTTCTTCATCGATTTAGTTCCCCTCCCTTTATCTCCTTCTATCCTCCTCTCTTTTCTCTATTGTTTTTTATTCACCTGCCCTCCTTCCGCAGTGAACCATTCGATCGACGATCGTTTCGCATTCCAGCGACACTCGAACATATCGTTTCGATTACGACGCTGCTGTTTACGATTGTTCTCGTCCAACGAATACAGCGACGAGATCTATCGAAACGATTCCAACGATCGTGCAATATCCAGAGAAGAAGAATCGCGATCGGTCGGCTGGAAAATACCGTTTTCCATCCAAGTCGCGTACTTCTTTCATTCTCCTTTATTTTTTCTCTCTTTTCTCAATCTGCTCTAACGAACGTTCGCGATTCGTTTTCGCTTCGAAAGAACCGATTCTTCGTTCGCGTTTGGCCGAAATCACGTCGCTAAAGACGAATACAAAAAGATGAAAAATCGATGACTCGACGACCACAGCGAAAGGTAAAGAACCAACGCCCCTACAGGGGACAAAGAGAATTTTTTAATCCATTAAGGAGCAAAGTTTCATTAACGCGACATGGCACTTATAATTCTTTTTTAATTGATTTACATTATCGAATTCTATCGAATTCACATTGTAATTACGAAAAGGAATTTCAAGAATTTGCTTAACATTACTCTTCCTTTTCTTTTTTCTTCTATCTAATCAAGAAAAATGAATTTTCACTTTGTTCTTCCATTATGTTCGTCAAATAACATAGATATGCCTGAATATTCTTTTAAGACGTTTACCAAAGTAATATACTTGTTCCTTATTCTACTTCTTAATTAAAACTTAATTATCTTTTTGAGATTTAAATCTTCGAAAACGTATTGATATAAAAAGAAAGATCCAGATACTTCCAGTATGAAAATGGCTCGAATATAATGGCAGCTAAGAATTGTATTAGTAACAGGCATATCCGAGTTCCCATGATCTTCGAACATCATCCCATTTCATTAATCTTTACGATGGCCGAGCCAAGAAATTACGGTAGAAACGGTAAAATCGGTAAAAACTTAACATTACGGGGGTGTGGGTTAAGAGTACAAAATGGATTGGCGATTAACTAGAACGCGCATTAAACGTACAATTAGACACAACGACGTACGATTGAGCAAACAATAGGACAGCACTGAAAATTCCTTCGACCAGAATCGCATTCGAACTCTTCGCACTATTTAGCTTCGTCGAATTTTTCTACCGCTTTGTGCTCAGTTCGCGACCATTCGCTCTTTCTATCGATCGACAAACGGGGTAGTAGAACGCGTGTTTCATCGTTCTTCAGGTGGCACCGCCTCTTTATTCTCTTCTCGCGTAAACTCGAAGAATTTCTTCGATCGAAGAACAAATTCGAAGTGGCACGATATATGGAAAACACGACGCCGAAAAGATGCGTTGCAAGGACGCAAGAACGAGATCGCGTCGAAGAACGATCGTTCGCGCGATGACACGTTCGAGGTATTACAAAGAGATTAGAAAAAGGACATAGGTGCGAGTGTGCGACGAACAACGGCTGAGAAATCAATGGGGGACGCGCGAGCGGAGAAGAAGCGAAGAGAGAAAAATTGCCTTATAACAAATCAATTGGTTCCTTTCCACGTTCGATTGTATATTTGTCATTTAGAAAACTAACTATGTTGGTTAATAATTTAATAATCGCATGAACACGTTATAAAGATAAGACAAATACGTATTATCCAGAGTAGTAAAATTCAATTCTATATTTTCATATCAAATGGAACATCGTTTTAAATTAAAAAAAATTCTCTGACTTTTCAAATGCAAATGCTTTCTCTTCGCTTCTAACGCGCGTTCGATAATCCGACGATCGTAAGTAACGACAGAGCGTAACGCGTAAAAGAAAAATGAACGAAAACGATGTGACCTTATAGATGGACAGGAAAAATTCTAAAAACTCTTTTGTGCTTGACAGTTGTTACGAGTGTGAGACTCGGACGAACGAAGACGAATACGAAGATACTGTGGTCCTGAAGAAGCAGTACTCGTTCTAGAATTCCGATGAACCGTATAGCGACACATCGCGTGTACAACGTTACACGAGTAATTTTTCACGAGTACGCGCAACATTTTTCTTTCTTTTTTTTTTTATTTTCTTTACGATGTAAACGGCTTACACGACAATTTCATGGGTAAACGTTTATATTGGGCGCAGTGGGTTTACACTTAACGATATTACAAGAAGAATCGCCGTACGACATTGCAATTTTCCTTTACTACATGCATAGAAAATCATGTAAAAATTGTTTACAAATAATGCTCTGTAAATTGTTTTCAACGTGTCCAGATATTAATTGTACGCTGGAATTTATTTGAATTTTGATTAAAATTATTAACTGATTCAAATACTTATAAGGTGTGTAATGGATATATATATATATATATATAATCGATGTAAATTGTAGACGAATTATTAGATTTATATTTAACAAATACGTTAATAATCGCGTTACTTGGTATAAATAAAGGCTTAAAATTAAAAAAAAATATAATCAATGAAAAACATTATCCTCAATGACAATTCTCACAAAAATAAATAAACTCAATTATCGACAAACACATTAATCGAAGTATTTAACCGCACTTCGTAAAAACGAGCAACAGATTAAATGCTTCCACTATAATCCACGAAATGACTTTCATCCAGTCGCGTGGAAAAATCAAATTGCCATAATCGTATCGGCGTAGCGCGGCGTATCTCGTCGACTCATGACCTCCTCCCTTTTCTTCTATCTTGGAAAACGTCAAAATTACACGCGTATCTCTCTCTCTCTCTCTCTCTCTCTCTCTTCCATTCTTTCGATGACGATTCACGATTAGCAATTAAGAGACGCGACATAGCCGCGCGTCTTCGTTGCTTCGATTTTACGATTAAATGTATAACATTTTTACTTAGATTGTTCTGAGCAATTGAGATCTAGTATTGGAGGGATTTCATATACCTGAAAATGTTTAGTCACTTGTCTCGTTCTCCTCGTGTTTTTATTCCTCTACTATTCCTCTTGCTCGTCTTGCTTCTGTCCGTTAATTTTCACTATCGTCGTTTCACTATCATCGTTTCACTATCACCATTCGAACGTAAAAAACATTTGAAATCTTGCATCTGTAAGTTTCTTCGACGTAACGATCATTTCGAGATCCCTCGTCGTACCTTGTATCCCTACACCTTCTTCTTTTCTTATCTCTTCCCGCAATGTTTGCCATTTTCTTAGTATTTTATTTTCTGTGTTTCGTTTTTGTTTCTTTTTTTTTTTTTAAATTAAGATACTCTCACGCTCTCTTTCTCTCTTGCTTTCATACTTTACGCGTCTCATCCATCCTCCGCACACCGCACGCACTCACACTTATCTGAGAGTAACAATTGACATGCGTTTCGTAACTTTCCTAGCGTCTAGACAATGTGTCCTTGCATTGTCTTAATTTGTTTTTTTCTTTTTCTATAATATACATCGTATATTTTTTTGCGTTTCTTTTAGATTTTTCCATTTTTTTTCTTTTTGGTTTTTCGACACCAGGCTACGTTAAAAGGAGCCACGGTGAAACCCGTCATGCGATGCGTCGCTGTGTTCTCTCGAGTCTTAAAAAGAAGCGGGGAAAAAGGCGAGTTCACGATTTTGTTCTTTCTCGTTTAATTATTTCGTTAACGAGAGATTCCTTTCTTGCTTTTTGTTTTTCGCAGTGACGTTAAAACGGATTTTCCGGTTGGTATCTATGACGCGATATCGATGTCGATGACGATGATAGATGTCGATGAGGATCGTTCGAACGATCCTTTATTCGTGTCTCGATTTTTTATTCCTCTTTTCTACCCTGGGAATTACTCGACAGCATCGGGTTTTGCGATAGGCCGAAAACTCGATATTTAAATTGGTTTTCAATTGCTTTAGGATGGTTTGGCGTAGTTTGTGTAATCTTACGTAAACGTTCGTCATCATTAATCAATGACTCGTAACCAGTGATTTAACTTACCGTAATATACGTTGAATTATTGACATTTCTATAGAGAAATATTATTGCGTTGTTTTCAAGAAAGATATTCCGAATAGACACGTATACATATGTATGTGTATGCGTAGAAGCAAATGAAACTTGAAAAATTGTCTTAGCTCTGAATTAATAAAATGGAATGCTTGTTACAGAAGTGTTAATAGAGGGATACTATCTCGATGGATAAATTAATGGAATACAGACTAACAACGATATAGATAAGAAGCAGAGCACCATTATTATAGCAGTATTCATGTATATATCACAATCATCATCATAAAAAGGAAGTTTCAATTCCAGTTTCTATTAAGATATTGTACATCAATTCCCATTTAATTCAAGTTAAATCACTGACCAAATATTCCATTTACTATATCCTGTATAAATTATTTTCTATCAGTATTCCATTTCATTGTCAGAAGATTTGATCTTGCGAGTTATCATTAATCCTCCATAGGCAAACATGTTCATCCATAGAACTTACATACGAGATTATTTTCAAGTCTAATTTCTTTATGATTACAGATCTTCGACAAATCTGAGAAAATTCTACGGTCCTTGTCAGATGAGAAGTAAGTGAGAAGATTATTGGCACATAAATTTTTGTTATTATTAATCGAAACTCTCATCGAATCCATTGTTGAAAATTACTGTATTCTCAGTATTCCTTTTAGTAGGCGTCACTAAACGATTTTGCATCTCTGCTCTCTTAAAAGATCTCCTGATAGAAATTAAATTATTCAAGACATTCGGAATCGTTGATAATTCGGTTTGCTTACAGAGGAGTAAAAGTACACGCGTAACGTAGCACGTCAATAATAAGAACTCCGCCATTTCTACATAATTTTCCATGAAATTCCCACCCTATCATCCTACGTTTCACTCTCTATTTTCCCTAAATGCTCCCGCGTACTCGTCTCAGATAACAGCGAACACATCCAACACCATTGACCATGAAACCACCCTAAACCAATCTGAAGCTACGAAACTACTCGTTTCGTGATTTTCTTCCATTGAGAGAAGAGCCAGCTGCGGAAACAAGCATTCACGTAGGCCCATTCTTCGCGCAGGCATAGGTCCATTCGTTACAATACGTTACAATCGTTCGATGGCTCGATGAATCGTCGAAATGGAGGGCGAGGGACGCGCTTCGAATGGCGCCACGATGGAATGACACTTAGGAACCTAACGAGAGAAACTGATCGACGACGTTCTTATATTAAAACATGTCCGAACGATGTGGCCACTTGTGTGTAAAAACGTTGGAATTGCCCCGCTTCTGATCGATCGAACGACCGATTTTCCATCGTTTGGAAGAAGAGAAACGGAGCAAGCGTTGAAAAAAGAGGCGAAGGTATTTTAGTTTAGAAGCGGGGCAATTATCGAGCAGGACGCGCTAATTATTCCTAATGCGATCGAAGACGACACGGAGAGTTACGAGAATCCGCTCTCGACTTTATTCTTCTTTTTTCTTTTTTTTTTTTTTTTTATGTTCATCTCTCCCTGCTGCTAATTAATTCGCTAGTATTAGACTAGTTTCTCTTCATTTTTTTAATCTTGTTCCTTTAATGGTTCCTCATTTAAGTCGCTAGGCAGTCCGTTCCTTATCTGAAGTATTTCAGACCAGCCACCAGCAGGAACTTCTCGATGAAAAGCTCGGAATCGAGGACGGCGATGTGCGCGGCTCGGCCAATCAGAGCGTTTGCCGTCGCAGGTAACGCGTGGTGCACGTCGTACCTCACTAGACTTACTCCTGACGAGGACATCACCGGGTACAGGATGTTGTGCACCATCTCACGATATGCTGCACCTGCAAGATCACGTTGTTTTAATTTATTTTATTCAATTACGACGCATCTGACATTTCACGATTAGGGTCTCCTACTCAACATAATATTCTGTTATTATTCCATCAAATTATATACACCTAGTATATAAGTATTAGAACCCCAGTTGACATTCAGTATAAATTGTACGCTTATCGTTGTTGAAGTAATTACTTCAAGAAAAACTCTACATCTTCACTTTTTTATATCCGTAACCCGGAGACCGCTGTTACGAAGAGAATAGAATTTAGTGAAACAAAAAATTCGAAATAAGGAGAGGTCAATATTATTGTACCTTTGAATATAAATTTTGTTTTCAGTTACAAGGTCTAGAAACAAAAGAGCTATAAGTAGATTTCTATTGCTGTTTCTTATAGCCTTCAGCTACAGCTACAAGATCAACTTTTTGGTAATGTCCTTTGCCATAAATATATGAACGTGCTCTCTATTATAGCTTCTTCTATTGTATTGTAACACCGTGACAGTGAGGATCTGGATCAGCATACACTAATACTTATACGTATACTTAGTTCAACATACTTTTCTATTACAAATTCATCCACTCGTTCTTCTATCAGTCAACCTCAGCAATCGCTATCTTTATTTTCCAAGTATTTTATTATAAAACTGTTGCGAAGTCCTACTCTTACTGTTCTTAAAAGTAACAAATCATGTTCCATTGTAATGTCCTTTGCCATAAATATATGAAAGTGCTCTCTATCATAGCTTCTTCTATTGTATTGTAACACTGTGACAGTGAGGATCTGGATCAGCATACACTGATACTTATACGTATACTTATTTCAATATATGTTTCTATTAAAAATTCATCCACTCGTTCTTCTATCACTCAACCTCAGCAATCGCTATCTTTATTTTCCAAGTATTTTATTATAAAACTGTTGTGAAGTCCTACTCTTACTGTTCTTAAAAGTAACAAATCACGTTCCATTGTAATGTCCTTTGCCATAAATATATGAACGTGCTCTCTATAGCTTCTCTCATAGCTTCTTCTATTGTATTGTAATACTGTGACAGTGAGGATCTGGATGAGCATGCACTAATACTTATACGTATACTTATTTCAATATACTTTTCTATTGCAAATTCATCCACTCGTTCTTCTATCAGTCAAGCAATCGCTATCTTCATTTTTCAAGTATTTTATTATAAAACTGTTATGAAGTCCTACTCTTACTGTTCTTAAAAGTAACAAATCACGTTCCATTATAGCATAGAGAATGTCAAATTTGGAACACTAAAATGGTAATATGTAGTTTCTCGGCATGAAGCCAATAAGCTCGTTTCTTTCGTAAGAAAGTGGAACTCTTTGGTAAAAAAAAAAGATAGCCTTTTAGGATCTCCTGATGGAAGTCTCTTATTCCCAAGATTGCTCGTTCGATAAAGTCGTATTACCAGAGATAAATGAAAAAATAAATGGAGTTCGATTACCTTGATCGGTCGAATCTCGTACGGCGGCTTTGCAGAGTTCTATACGAGCAGAGTGAAGCGGCACGTATCGATCCTGCGCGCTGCCGCACAGCAGCACGTGTTTGAATTTCTCGAGATTGCTCTTCTGACTGAGGCGGAACATAAACGACCGTCTAACATTCGGCGCATCTTTCATAGCCAGTTGCAGCAACGAGACGGACTTCTTCAGCTTCTGCATGAACCACATACCTGAGGACATAGTTTTATTTTGGAAATAACAGTTTCAGGTCTTAACGTCTAAGAACTTACGATTTTAAAATAAAGAAGCTCTTTCATTTTTACAATTATCTAGTTTAGAATTGCTACGAACTTTTTATGTCTTGGAATTTATATTTTGAGATTATTAGAAATGTTTACAAAATCGCTAAAATTTTGTCTTTAACGACCAGAAGAGACGAATTATTTTCTGACATTACCTGCGTTAACTAATCCACTGGTGTTATACAGTGTACCTAAGTGCGGACCGCTTAGGCTGAGAAAGGTGTGTAAACGTGGCAGAAGCGGCCGTAATTGAGGCCGCGTCAGAGCGCTTCTTATGATGATGGTCCCTAAAGAATGTCCAATAAAGCTGACTTTCGTCGGGTTCAGACCCGACGTTTCGATGTGATGCAGGATCTCGGCTACCAGTCGATCCGTCATTGTATCGAAATCCGAAAATGTGTCACCCTTTTCATACAACATAAAAATATGCAATTTATTAACATACGTTCGTTACTTCCTTCGAATAGGCAATCTTTTTTACTCTTGCTTCTAGCCATTTTTGGTTCTAATTCAGACTCGCTTTGAGATATCAAATCTATGGCGATTCTACTTCGAACTCAATCTCACACGAATGTATATGTATCTCAAATATTTTATAATATTTTTCATTCTTAAATTTACAGATAGTAATTTCCAAAGTTACAGTTAAGTTATTTCGACTGTCATCGACGTTATACAAGAATTAGTTGAGCCATGAAAAACAAAGTTAATTGATGTTTGTTTGATGAAGAAGAAATACAAAAGACCGATCTCCTCGTATTCACAAAAACATAACATGCAAAGCTAATTTCCAAACCGAATCACTAGGAAATATATCTTGCAATCTAATAAATTAAAAAACAACATTCATAATAAATAAATACTTCTATTATTTATACAAATCAAGCTGAGAAAAATTCTGCCCTTCTAATAAAATATAATAAAACAAATCTCACTTGATTTCTCTCAGACATTAAAAAATCTAGATGCGCCCCGGGAAGACTCAGTTCCAAGTACGTCTTGACCAAACGAAGATCAGCAGGGTTGCCATCGAGACCGTGCACGCAGATAATCAGATGAGCTCCTTCCGGCGAGAACAGCCGGTACTCGTTGCTGATGTGGAAGTACGGCATGGTCGAGGCCAGGGTCGGATAATCACTAAGAGGCACATTCGATCTTAGAGGTTTTACCGACGACGGGGTCAGGAAGTCACCGTATCCAAAGGAATGGGCACGTTTATGGAAACGCAACTGCGCTTCCTTGTGTTCTCTAGAGGGGATAAGGTAGACAAAGAGAAACTTAACTACGAAAAAACACAAAGTGACAGAAGAAAGCCATCGCCGAACTCAAAAAGGCAGATAGAAAATGGCACGGATGCTTGCGAACAAAGGCGGAAAAGAAAAATAGGCGAAAATAATTGCACGATATTAAAGTTTAGCTTAGAGTTATTCAGTTGTTTGGAAAGTTCGTAGCGTTTTTAATAGTTGGAAATATTTTGTTGCGAGATTGTTAAGATGAGATCAGGTGGACGCTGTTTGTTATGAGATTCAGAGAAGATGGTTTACTATGAATTTCTGGTAATCAATAAGATATCAAGTTTGATGAAAATTAGATATCAACTGCAACACGTAAAGAGGAAACACTGGTGAATTGTAAAAAAATAATTATTTAATGGAACGTGTTTAAACCAAAACTTGTAATATCTTTCAAACATCTGCTACCAGATATCATTTAAAATTTCCAAATTAAATGGTAAGACGTCTATTGTTTTAGAACGTTAAAAAAGACGTTTTTAAAATCTTGTCTATTGAGTAAAATATCGCTTTTCTCAAACGCAAGGCAAAAGTATCGTTTTAACTGAAATATTTAATGGTCGCTTATTCCGATCACTAGGAAACTTAAAAGTTAAATAAAATATTCATTTTGTAGAAATATATTAGTTGTAAATTTCCCCTAAATATTACGAACTTTTCGAACAACCAAATACAGAAAATCATAATTTTCGCTGTGAAATTATACGTGTTATAACGAAGGGACTATGTGAAGGCCAAAGGACTTGGTAGCTAAACTATACAACTAATCGGTGTTGAAGTAAAAATATTTAATGTACGCCACTAAATGTCCTGCAGCTAAATGAATTATAATCTGGTAAAGCGTTAGAAGGCTATTCTAACAAACACTTTACTCCAAACTTTCAAAATTATTTTATCACACGCATATTGCATTTCGTGTTTCATCTGATCAATACGGTACAGTTAAACAAATCGTCATAAATAACAGGAACAATTAATCATCTTTAGAGCTGTCGTTAATTTAACAACACGATGCATGAATGATATCAAACTATCGTTCATCCATTGTACTTAATAGTTAGCCAACAACCTTATTATCAAACGAAAAGCTTCGACCCCACCAAACCAGCAAAATCAAATCTCACAAGAAACCCTGTATAATCGTCAACGCACCTGTAAATCTTCCCTGAGAAGCTCATCTGCCTCTTGAACGCTTCCTTGCATTTTTTAAAATTAATCGAATCATCCTGAATCGACTGTAACAGTTCCTTGCCCTCTTGATAACAATCTAAACAAATATCTCTAGCTCCATATGGAAGATCTCTATCTCTCTCCCTCTCCCTCTCCCTATCTCTGTTCTTCTGAGGACTACACGGCGCAGTCTTCGTCTGTTTAGGACTTCTAACCGGTTTCACCGTCTCGTAAACGTGATACAAAGGATTATCGATGATAGCAGGCGGATCACGAAATTCCTCTGGAGGCGGTGGTTCGTCCTGGAACATTTTTGGAGGCGGGAGTCGTACTTCTTCGTACGAATGCTCTTCTACGCTTTCTTTCGTTGGAGCGGGTCTTTCTTTTCTTGGTACGATTTTTGACAATTTTTGACGAAGCTGTTCGCTCGATAGCTTTGCGTTTCGACGCTGCTCGGAGCTAGACGTGTCCCCGCTGCTGACCCATCCGGAACACTCGGACGTAAGGTTGCTGGAACTGGAGCTCATCGTTGGGCTACTCGGTCTGCTGGACGGCGGGCTGAGAGGATTCGGAATGACGGGAAGATTGTTGCTAAGGCTGTCCTTGCTGTCGCGTATGGGCATGCAAGGTAACGACACCGCGCTTCGTGGTACCACAACTTTGTTCTGCGCCACTGGCACACTCGCACATCTCAGTCTTTTCACGCTTGGCGCTGGGACAGCGCTGGAGGTGTCGGATGGCGTTGTTCCATTCGTTGCTGGCGCCTCCATGGGAGACTTGATGGGCTCTACCTGCAATTATGGAGAAAGAATTTTCACATATGAAGATTTTATGTAGAGAATTATTAAAGAAGACCGTAAGAGATACTACCTTCAGGATAATTTTATTATTATTCTCCACCCCCAGGACGCTCGTCGTGGTTACCGGAGGTGGAGGCCTGTACTTTGGCAGCGGAGCCACCGCAGGATCCTGATAAGCTGGAGGTGGAGGTGCTGGTTTCCTATTCCTATGACTACATTTCCTATTCTCCTCGACCGGATGGTCAATATCCAGAACAGGCGCGGAATGCGGTCTTCTTCCATGCCTGTCCTTCCTTTTCTCTACACGTTGTTCCTTCTTCGGTTCAGACATAGCTGTCATCACCTTATAAAACATCTCGTTAGTTAATTCTTGCATCTTATCTTCGCTATGTGGCCTCCTATGTTTCTCTGCTTCTCCGTAACAGGGCGCGACACCATTACGAGGGCTCTTGACGGCAGACCTCTCCTCTCTTCTTCTTGGTCTTTCTCTTCGAAAATCACAATACTCGTTACGATCAACGTCATCTACTAATCTTTCTGTGCTTTTTGGTCTCCTTGGTCTCTCTGGTTCTCCACGTGTTCTCCCACTGGTGCCATTTGTTCGATAGAAGAAGGAGTCTGTAGTTGTCGACGCGTAATTGGATCTTTTATACAAAGGATCAGCCATCATCGAATGACTGCTGGGCAACCCTCCGCCATTCATTGAATCCTGAACCTCTCGATTTCGCTGACTTAACCCGGACCCAGTTTTACCAATTGTGTGATACCTGCGAGACTCTAGACCATTCGTTTGACTGTATTTGCCACCTGTTTGATGCGTTTGTTTACGGGAATTTCCTCGATAGGTCACTCTGTCCAACGTGGCTGTGTGAAGCGGCTGTTGTTCTGGGAGAAACGTGTCGCCATTGACGCTCGCTTTTGTTGGTAGAAAGTTGTTTTGGTCGTTGGCGGTCGACAGTGGGTGACGCGTTTGTAATCGGTGACTGCGTGGCTCCAGCCGAATTCTTCTTGTATCCAGAGAATGGTAATCTGTAGAGCAATAGTTAACGACTTGATCAATTTAACTCTTAGTAAAATTAAAACGGATAAAAATTCAATAAGCAGTTAATAACGTTTTAACTATTACTGAAATAGATAAAGGCAAATAAGTACTTATGATTGGATGTACTAGGATTTGGTGGATTGTTAGAAAGTTTTGTAAGTTAGTTTTATAATAACATAGATAGTGTAAATAACATAAATGTAATATTTTAATATTTCCTAAATACATAATATATTTTCTATAATATAAATTATATAAATACTCTGAAAGAGGAAAACCTTGTTGATTGCAGGTACTAAAGAACGTAGAATATTAACATAGAGGTGTTTTCTAAAGGGTGTCATAAACTTTATTGAGTGAGTAATGCAAAGAAGAAAGAGCTGTTAAGCGGAGTATGAGCCGTGAAAAATAAAAATTTCAAAAATGCACGCTACGTAAAAGTTGTGCGATGAGTATGAGTGTACGGTTGTGTACGTGTACACACGTAGGGGTGAGTTCTCTTAAGGGTGAACCGCGTATAGCGAATGAGAGTTCAGAGCGAGTGTTTTTTCCGTAAGTTCAAAGGGAGTGTTCCGGGGACAATGTAGGGAATATGGAGAGTTGTACAGAATGTACAACTACTAGCGAACGAGCAGATTCATTACGAAGTAGTTACTCCGTAATATTATACAGAATTATTCCACCGAATCAAGAATATTTTATCATCAATTCTATAAAATAAGTATGCTTCAAAAACCCATACCAAATCACTCGCATTTCAATGTTTTCGATAAAAAGATATGTACTCGTATCGTCTATTATAAATACAAACACGTGAATGTTAATATTCGAATATCATTTCAATAATAATTACTTGGATTTTTATATTGTGTGTAATGAAAGATAATGTATTAACTCATGAGCTTCTTGGTAGACAGTGGAATAAACATGTTACGTAAAATGGTTTAAAGTTTCATTTGATATAATCTTATAGCATACATTATAATATGATAACCATAAATTATATGATATATTATCTAGAAGCATATCGAATGTATAGGATGACATTAATATTGATTGGAATATTAAAAATTAAATAGATAAATCTCAATGGAATTATTCAAGATGACCTATATGAATATTTATATGAGAATCATAAAGATTTGATGTTTTTGTTTGACAGTTACTCTTCTGCTAGCATTACACTTAATCGCTCAGAAATGTTAACAGAAGATATCAGAAAAAAGAAATTAATACAGCCAGATATAAGTGCAATTTCAAACCGACCTATGTCGATCAATCTTTCATACACTCTCTTCTTCATAAACTTTACTCTCAAAGAATCAAATAATCCTCCTCCACCTCCTCATCTTCCTACCTTCATTAATATTAGGAGCCTTATTCTCGCTCCAACAATCTGTCATCTGAGCATGGTCCATCGTTGCCAGACAGGTGGGTACCGTAAGAGTTTGTTCGCAGGACTTGTTCGACGGTCTGTACCCAGGTAACTGTCCTCCTGGCGGTAATTCAGGAAACATAGCCGCGAGGAGCGACGTTATCGAGGTGTTCTGAGGATCATTCTGTTGTCTGGGCAACACCAACATTTGCGTAGACTTGGCGCGAGGCAACGGGATCACGGGTGTCGATCCTAGGGATGGGTTTGGAGCGGAGCAGGCTTGCTGCCCCGAAGGAGGGAAAAGCGTGCTACTGGACGGCGCTGTCGACCTTTGCCTTCCTCTCGAAGGAACTGTCGCTGGTGGAGTAACGTTTCGCGCCCCGCCTCTCTGTCTTGGAAACAGCTGCGTTGACACGGATCGAGGAAGCGTCTTTGGCGATGTCCTTGGTTGAACTGGAGCGATGTCTGGACCTAGTTGGTCCAAGGATTTGCTGTGCCTGGCAGGGAGCGTGGATGGAGTGAGCATCAGACGACCTTGGACCGAACCGATATCCTGAGCCGCGCCTTCGCTCCTTGGTGACCAGATTCCCATGGATCGCGACTCTAGGATTGCTGCTATGCCGCAACTGCAGTCGTCGATGCCGGGAACTGCAACGAGCATTTGCTGTTTGATTAATTTTTGAAAAAGTTAGGGGATGTTTTAGGGATAGCAATCCCTATTTTGTTAATCGCTTGATAATATTTGTATGAATAGAGAATATCTTGGTGATATACATATACAACGGTTGTTGGTTGCAATTAAATTATTAAAAATGCTTGGTTAACGAGAACAAAGTTTTGATCCTGTGTTCTAATCATCGTACAAAAAGATTGATCACTCGTGACATGAAGCTATATCGCGTTCATTCTTTTCATCAAAGTGATACTTGCCGCTGTTTCTGTGCCTCTGCTTCATATCCACGTACTGATCCTCGAAGATCAAAGGCAGAGAGTGAAGATCTCCGTCCAATTCCGGACAGTGCACTGGGAGCGGAGGCAACGAGGACAGATATCGCGATCTTCTTGCCGCTTCGCTCACCGCCTGATACGACTGGTAGTTCGCATCGTAACAGCCCCATGCGGATGTCCTAGGGTTTTCTAGCACGAAGAAACCTTCCGCAAAACGTTTCACCTATGAATTTGCGAACAAAGATGTTAATTTAAATAAAGTGGTACTTTCTTGGAATATTTGAAACGGAGTTTCGTTTAATTCTTAATTAGTATCGTTGGATCGTAAAAGGCCACAAATTCGTACGTCGTAATTCTATGGTGTATCTGTCTCGTGTCTTTGAAATAAAGTAATTAATCTAAAAGAGGACACCTAGAAGCTATGGAAAATGTTAAGACAATAAAACGAGCGTTTTACCCTCAGCTGATGATGGATCCTCGCAAGATGCTGATGAACAGCCTCGCGTCCGGAGAACGCTTCCAGAAAATGTTGCCAGAGAACGATATTTTGTGCGCATAGTTGAGCGACATCAGTCTCCTCCGTGTCCATCATCTGTAACTACAGCACAACCACTATCTTCCACAGAGAAGTCACAAGAAACAAAAAGAAAAATATTACATGTGTAAGTCAATTTGGTGTCTTCAAGTTCGAATATTTATATTACCTGATAATATCAAAATTGTTATCTACCTACTATCTTAGTTGTATTCATAAATATATAAAGCGCAAAGATCCGCAATTCAATTGTAGCAAGTAATAGAAATAATTTCGCTGACTAACTCTATGTTCCATAAATAGAAGTCGAATTTTGTCAAAAGCGACTTGTAATAATTTACACGCCTAGAACAAAGAATTTTGTAAGAAATCCTGAGAAGCGGTACCGACCTTGGTAATTTCTTTGTGCGTGTTCTGAGCAAGCTCGAGCGCTCTTTGCTGGCAAGAAGGTAGTAGACGCGCTAAATCAGCTAAGTCGTTGAGCAAAGATTCCCTCGCGGCCAAAAGTAACCTGATTACTTCCTGTTGAACTAATTTTGCGTGTTGTATCCTCGTGGCTGAACCAACGCACCTCGTTGTTGTTTCCTGCAATAGTTACGAATATCTTGTTGCAAGCATTCTTTTGATCTTTCTTTCTTTCTGTAGCAGCTAAACTATCAATTAAAAATTTTAATGAAACTCGTGCATGAACTCACGATATTTCCTAACTGAGCATTGTTGTCCCCGTTTGCTGCAGTCTGTTTAAATTGTAGCCACGGTTTCCCTCCACGCGGCGCGCTGCAAGCATATTACTCGGTTAATTACCCTGTCGCGATGTTAAATTAAAACACAATCGAACTCTCATTGTCACTACGAATGGAATAGAATTTTTTGATCGAAACGATTAGGGGGTCGGACACGATTTAAATTTGTAAATTGGTTATTTAGCTTTTGGTCATTTAATTTTTCACTGTGTGGATTCTCATTGTTCTCACAATTTGGATACTTGGAATTTGATATGAAATTTTGAAACTTAAAATTACGATAGTTCGATATTATCCTATCACTATTTTGTTATTATTTTATTATTCTTCTACTACTATTCTGCGTATAATAAATAATTTTATTAATAGTCATAATAGGATATTTAATATTTCATAGCCTTTGATTTAACTATTAATCTTCGATTATAAATTATTAACTAATTAAACGATAAATGTGCTTTTTCATAAAAATCTAAAAAAAATGTTTCCACTATAATAATACTGGGAACATGTGTGTTCGAATAATTGGTAAGAATATTTTTCCCACAGCCATTAAAAAGGATTCTGTACTCAAAGAATTAATTAATTCAGAAATAATGCCCCTTTGATACTTTATTACATTGTACGTTCAATTCGAGTACAAAAAAGTCTCCCTGTTACAGTCTCTGCAATTTAATGAGCAAAGAAAACACCATTTTAAAAATGCCTTCCTTGTAGTCACTAATTGGCTTTCTAACATGAAATAACCACATTACAATATATAAATATATGTAAAACATAAAATTAACTTAAAAGCATAAACATTTATATGTAAATATAACATGTAAATATTTCAGATATAATATACAATTTAAACAATGTAAAATATATAAAAGTAACAATCAAAGCTCGTTTAACAATATATTCTTCAATAATTAATAATTTTTCTTCCTTCTCGGTTAATGTCCACTCTTTATTAATCTTAAAACATGAGAAACCACCAAAGTAGACAATTGAAAATAAAAAGAAAAGAACTTGATCGAAAGAGGGGAAACTCGAAAAAAATCGTTATTCGCATTAAAAGTACTGTGTCCATAAATTTGTCATTTTCATTGTAAAAAAAAAAAAAAAGGAAACACAAAATTTCAAACTTACCAGCTCTGGACATAATGAAGTATGCTCTTCCTACGTGTAACACGGTACAATGAAATCAGCGTTCGTAAGCAGAAAAGAGAAATTTCCATCGTTAACAATCGTGTATATGTACGTAAATAAAAATATTTTGTAATTATATTACGAGAAAGGAATATAAAAAGAGAAAAAATTCAACTTGTTACCGACTTGATGTAAGGTTGATGAAGGGCCACGAGGCAGGCGTGAATCGTGATGGAGACGGCGGCAAGATGAAAGTAGTCGAAGAGCACCGGCAAATGATAGTGAAGCCCCTTCGTGGGTGCGAAGTTCAGCTGCAACGCCCTACAAAGCAAAAAGCAAACGAAGCTCGTCAAACCTTCAAGGTAGAACATGAAAGCGTACGCGGCCAAGGTTATCGATCTCTCCATCTATTAGGTCTGTGGGGAAGTTCTGCTTTCTTGTCGTGTACTTTTGCCTAGGCATAATGGGCGGAAGAAATTTATGGAAGTTGTAGAGGTCGGTGTTCCTTCAACAACTAAGCATTACGTCTTTTCCTCGTGCATTATATTCAAACCATGTTACGGAAATTGTAATGTGATTTTAACGACTGCCTACTTCGACTTGCACAATTTCCTGCAATTAAATGTTCAATTTTTTTTAGAAGAATTTCTGTCGCTTTTTGGAAAACATATGGGAATTATTCTTTCGGTCTTTATTACTTTCTTTCTCACAAAGACTGGTCTCCGCCAAATTTATTGTTTATATTAATTTAACGTAAATTCATTAATTTGAACATTTGTGTCAAAACATATAGGACATTCGTAATTTCTATCCATTTCTTTGATGCTATACATAAATGTAATTTAATATTCTAATCATACGTATTCTGGCAGCAAAATGAAGAAAATAATGCTGACCAATATGGCTTCTTAGAAACTAAAATGAAATTAGATTTCGTTATAATAATCGTCGTGACAAGTTTACGGTTGTAACTTACGTTTAATTAGTGTGACTTGGTGTTTCAAATGTATTGTTTCGGTGCAGGGTACATATGAAGAAAATGTAATTAATATTACCATCATTTTACATTTTATTCTTGCGAATACAAAATGTGAACAGTGCTCGTCGTCTACGTGTGACAGATATTCCTGTAATTAAGAAGTATTTGTATCTTGAAAAAGAAATATCTTTAGACTTAAGCGTCCATATCACCTCCCTTCGTGCTTCAAATGAATGGAATACGATACCAAAAATTAATCACCTATTTTTAAAATACCTTGTATACACGCATAACGTTATTACATAAGATTTTCTTTTGGTTTCTTTAACAACTGTTATACAACTTCGCTATACGTATAATATGTCTTAGTATATAGCGTAGACGCGGCTTAAGAGTCTACAAACTAACTTCAAACGCTCCTTCTCTTCGCTGCCTTCGTTACGTTACGAACATCAGACTCTCACGATTCTTGTATAGCAAGTCGCATGTAGCAATCCTACGAAACCGCAATATCGTTTCTTTTCGCGAGCGACGCTGAAACGATCGTCGCGGTCAGGACACATATCACTACCGTCTACCAAATGACAGTGGTACAGCGAGATGATAGTACGTTTCTAGATACACGAAGGCGATTATCTTACCTAGACGACACGCAGGCCATGTTTCCTGGTTGCGTCGGCTCGCTGAACCATAGCTCGACGCCGAGATTGAAGTGGGTGCGGGAGAGAACCTCCTCGATCTTGTGACTGTGCACCAGCACGTGAGCTCGGAATAAGACCGAGGTGCCGAGTGTCACCTCTTCGTTTCTGTAGAGGATCTGAAAGCGCTTGCTGGTCCCAGGCGCCTCCAACGAGTCTAGAACACAATGATCGTACGGTTGACGTTTCTTCTGCATCCTCACATCGGATAAAGTACCGCAAAGTACTTACGTATTTGCAATTCTTAACTTTCATGGTATCATTGGACTAGTGGGATCCGTAAATATTTAGGGTTGAATTTTTAATTTAATTTTATTTTTACTCGCCTCTGTTGCGGAGAATGTAAAATACAAAATCAAATTAAATACTCTGCTTTCATGGTACCGTTGCGCTTATTGGGCACCGTAATAATTTTCAGTTGAATCGCTCAATTTTCGAATTTCTAATCTTGTTATTAATCTCCATCGCGGAGGATATAAAATACAAAATAAAATTCAATACCCTAAATTTATAAATAACATACGTTATTATTATTTACAACCTAACGATATTATTGGAGGATTAAAATACTCATCGGTGACAAATAGTCTTTCGCTGTTTAACGTCGGAATGTTTTATAACAAATTATTTAAACCGTGTATGGCTGTGCGTCTAATTTTCCAAATCGAAATTCCGATTGACTGTCAGACTTGAGAAGCGCTCGTTTCACGTTGAACGTCTCATGGTTTTCTTTCTTTCAATCGTTTTCACGAGATAGAAGAGAGAAGCTCGAGTTTCGATGCACAATGAAGGGTGGCAACGCGATACAAGCGATTCAGGGAACTTTCTAACGCTATCGAGTGCAAGCTAGGTTTGAACTAGTTCGAAATTCTAGTCGCAGCCGTTGTCTAACTCGACTGGGTGAACTCGAGCGAGTTTTCTGCCGCCATCGGTGCCACAGAAGTTTCTGCCTCCACGAGGAAAGTTCTTTGATTCGCTGGACACGCGTTGTCGCGGCAAAGGGCTGGTAATTTCTGGAAACTCAGTTACCATTTGCTTCTTTTCTTTGGTTCTTTCAAGCGAAAAGAAGATGGCCAGGAGATTGTTAGTTTGGTCAGAGGATGTGGGTGAGTGGGTGACGTTAATGAAGCGCGTGGATGTCACAGTTGGCGATTATTTGAATGAAATGTTGTTCGAGTGTTATATAGAGCTTGTCATTGAAGTATTCGGCCACGTTTTAAGTATGACAAAAAAACTCCACTTATCTGATCTTGCTGGAAAACCTCGCCCATTAATCTCACTATCTGCTATTTTTTGCTCACACGATAGCAGCTTATATTCAGTTCAATTAATCGGGTATTAAGTAAAATTTCGTTCTGATAAATAGAATTCTGCTGCGCGGTAGAACCTCGTTTGTCCGAACAGGACGAAGAAGTTCAGACAGTCGAGCAGTTTCGATAACAAAAATTTATTACATAACCATTCGCTCCAGCTTCTTTCATATTAGTTCAATTCCATTAGAATTTAAATACTTATTTCGAGCAAAAACAAAAGATCGCTTATATCAATATATTCCTTATGGGAATCAGTGTTGATACTTTTATATTACGAAATATTCGATTGTTCGCGGTAGATCGCGTCAACGAGAATCGTGAATTCTCTTTACGATTCGATAATCGACGCCACGAATTGGTCAATCCTATTTCGTTTAGGATAATGGAGGTGGTTGACTGATTATAACATTAAAGTAACAGGTTATAATATATACTTTATTCCAACAACTTTGTGGATATAAAGAGTTATAAGACGTATTCTCAGAGACGTGTAAATAGTAAGTTACAACTGATGACTGATCGATGAACGAAAACCATTCAAGACACTGATTGATCAACGGATGAAAAACCAGTCAAGAGATGTTGACTGATCTAAGGCAGATAAATCAGTGAAGTTCGGTTACTATGCTGTCGCAGAGGCAAAACTATTGCCCCAGCATCGGTCACTTGCGGGTGGAAATGATCGTTGAACATGGGAAAAAACCGGCCTTCCCATTTCTTACCTAATGGAGCAATAACCATAAAGAACGTCTCGACTTGAATATGTTTTATAACAATTAAGGGGCCTAACGTTAAGATACAAATGCTTAGTTTTATGACAGTTCCTTAGGATTAATGCTATCCGACTAATTATATTTGCATTGTCAGTAGCCGCTTCGACCGAGGGATGGATTTTGGTTTACGTAAAGAGTCACCGGACGTAACACGAAATTACCTTCGATCGTACTTCGGATGATAGAGTCTGAGCATTAACTTGTTCGTACAAACGCGATTCTACCGTCTACTACATTTAACGAAACGCAAACGATCAAACGATAATGGAAGAAGTTTAGAAAAACTTATTTTTTCATAAACATTTACACACTGATTTGTAGTATTTTAAACCAAAGCCTATCCGAATCTCCAACGCTATCGAAAATTCGTGAAAAATCAGTGAAATTCAAAAGAAGTACTCACGATTGCGTAACTGGTTAACCTCCACCTTGACAGGCAGTTTGGGCGACACTCTGAGGGCAGTTCGTATCTGGTAATACCTGCGAAATTGGAAATCGTCGATAAGCTTAGAGGCGATGGCGATAGGTAAGCCGTTGCAAATTACGCAAGCCAGCCGTCGCGCACACATTCCGTTCACGAGAATGGCTGGTGAATCCGCTTACCCACGCTGGAACAGGTCGACATTGTAGAACTTGCAGAGCTCGAGGGAGAACTCGAGAGTGGCCTGTAGATCGCTCATCTCGATCGCGACGCCAACCTAACCACCACCCCTCCTCTCTCTTTCTCCCTTCGTCGTTCGAAGCAGCCCTTTAATCGAACGAAGACCAGCTTCGTCTGTCGCGACGACTTACGAGGGATGAAGATAGTCGTTTAGGGCCTGGCCGAGGTTCCCGGCTCGATCCTGCCATCCTGTCCGCAAATTTTCAACGTCGAAGGCACCCTACGAATAAAAAAGAACGGAATCTTTCGATTTACGAGACAATTGATCAGCCGTTCGAGCAACCAGCCCCTTCGAACCGTTGAATCGCGTGCAGAAGGTGTTTGAACCGTTCAGCCGCGTATTGAAGTGGATAAAGGTGTATTGTATGTGATTTACGTGGAGGGAGGTGAGTCTTTCCCGTCTTCCTCTCCTCCGTCTCCCTCTCTTTTACTCTCTGGTTTCTGGCAAATATTGAACTTACGAAAAGTGTTTGTACTTTTTTTATTGATCTTTTGATATTTTATGTTTCTGTTTTATACAGAACATTCTTTACGCGTGTACCCTGAATGGACGCAAGTTCTTCGTAAACTCCCTCTATTTCTTAGCAAATATTAAATCAACGAAAGGTTCCGGCATTTCATTCGTTTTCTGCACTTTACAGATATGTTGGTGTCGATAATTTCAATGCAACGAGAACATTTTTCCAACATCGTTTCTTTCTTTGTGTTGATATTCCTACGCAAGAAACGTATGATAAAAGTAACAAGTACGAGTGTACAATGTGATAAATAATCGGGTGTCTTGTTTTATATGAAACGCTCTTTCTAACAGAACAACTCTGGAATGATAGCAATTTTTCATTCGATCAATGTGTTTGAATGTTTTGATTTTCAAAATTCTTCGACTGTTATCATGGCAGTACGTATATATCTACAAAATATCTGTATATTCTACCGGAGAAAAAATTACTTCCAAATTCGCTAAATCGTTGACTACGCCTGGAAGGCACGAAAAAACTTTCAGGATGTGTTTCTTCACGAGAGAAGAGAATGGAAAGGGGAATTTCTCTGTTTGCTCTGATTTGCTCCCCGTTGGAAACGACAAGCTAACGAAGTTTGGCCTCGAAATTCGCGAATGCTTTGCAATCGAGTCTTCCGGAAAGGAGGTTGACCACCCCCGCACACCTTCGAGTGACTTCTAATTGTAGCGACGACGAAACGATTCGAGTTTAAAGTGGATTTAATTAGAGCCGAGTTCGAGAGTCAAGTGGAAATTAACGTCCGCCGGTTTCCAAGTCAGCTCAGTGATTTAGCCCGTTGTAATTGCTGTTGCTTTTTAACTTCCCAACATTGTTACGCGGTATTCATGCCTCGAATACTATAAATTTTCGCAAATTTCTCTAGTAATTTATGGCAAACTGGAATTTCCTACGAATATTTATAATTACATATAACGAACGAGGTTCTGAGCGTTAAACATTTGAGACAGAATCTAGGTTTTTGGGCTATAGCACGAAAGAAGAAAGCTATATAAATTCTGAAACAAGTGCAACAGATATTAAAGAACAGGAAGAAACAAGTATACCCCTTTCAAAACTCCCAGGATGATTTATTGTATTTGTTGCAAAATTGAACAAATTTTACTTATTACAAGATATAGTGAGATATTACTATTTGTCCATCAAACGAGATTATTCGAAGTATCAAATTCTTATTTATTTAGATGGAATCGCATATTTTAACTTTCAAAGTATCATCCCTTCGGTTTCATAATTAAATTATAATTGTATTCCCCGTTACGAAAACTATAACGCTTTTCTTACAACCATAGGTACACAATGGTGTTTTATATATATATAAAAAAAAAAAAAAAAAAAATAGAATTTTTATACTGAAAAGTACAAATTCCTAATCCATCCTGGGCTAATCGCTCTACTAAATCCTTATACATATATTCTGTATAATCTCCAGTATTAACAAAACTATCAACACAGCTAACGCTAAATCGTATTGAAACCTGATCGAGTAAAACGGGACTTACGATAATCCTGCAAATCTCTCAGCATTCGGCAATTAAATCGTTTCCTGGATTCGCGAAGAATTAACCGTGCGATACCGGTAATGTGTAAAAGCCAAACAAATCAAACGCAAGTCTCAGCTTGCAAAGGGTTAGACGGTATGTACAAACGTCCAGCAGGTAGTAGATTGTATGTCGTCGACACTGTAAACACTTTGTCGAATATCTCTTTTGCAACATGTTCAAACCAGTGCATGCTTCTGACGTGTTTTAAACGTTTGTGAATTCCATTGAAACCGTGCGAAATTGTTGGCGAAGAGGAGGACTTGTTTTACAATTTCCATAATTCCTCGTTGAGACGGCCGATCAAACTTTAAACTTAATAACCTTCGTCTAGGGGTTGGCTAGCGTGGTTGATGGTTTAAGCGAAGCAACGATAACCGATCCGTATTGATCGAACGTCCACTTTATCTTAAGTGCTCGGATGTCTCGTGAATCTGGAGGAGTTGAAATATAACTTAAAATGATTTATCGAGCGTCAACGAGGAGACTTTTCTGGCTATTAAGCTAGACAAACTGAGAGACTTGTGGTTTATTTAGATAGTGCGCAGATGTATATTTAGATATTATATTTAGTATATTTAGTGTACCTAATATGCATATGCTTTTATGTATATTTAGGAGTAAAATGAAATTTAGCTTAGACACTCCTTTTGAATCTGGCCTCCACTCTTTTAGGTTTAATATAATTCGTGAATTTCCAAACACTTTTTAATATCTCCAGTAATCGGACACACTCGATTTTTATGATGGAAATTTCCATTTTTACATTATTTTCCATAAAATATTCTACTTTTAATATTTTTCCGATATTCAAATGTTGCATCTTAGGATGCACATTGGGCATGCAATATCGCGAGATACATTATGTAAAAAAGGAAGAGTTTCACCGAAATAGGAATATTTTTACCGATCAAAACGTGTCGATACAGGATTTAAATCGCAGGCGATTAAATATCTGCGTCGTTGTTTATTGTTCGTCTATATTTCACATGATATAAAAAATCATCAAACATTATTGCCATAAATCACCAATTTGGTATTGCAACAACTATCTTGTAATCGTCCTTCTAAAGAAATAACAGACGTATTCGTGTTAAATAAAATTGTTCATCGTACAACAAAAATTATTATAAAACTATTTACTTGAAGTAAATAGATCGAAGATCCCGTACGTTACGATCTAATACAACCCGAAATCCGTCTCTTGCACCACTAACCAAAATCCCGTGCAGTGAACTTTGATCGCCAGGTCGATCTTCACTCGTGAACGCTTCGACAAGCCTCCCTCGACCGATCCTCGTCGAATTCCCTGGTCCGCAAAAATGATTCACTCACGATAGTCTTTTGCACGCGTGCAAATGCATAGCGAAGAACCACGGGGGTTAAAACTGCCGACAAAGGAAGCTGACGGAAAACAAAAATTCCTCAGGCTGCCCTCGGCGACTGGACGCGCTCGCGCGTACCACTGTCAAGGACGCGAAGGCCGCGTGCACACTTCCTCGAGCGAAGATCAACGACCTGGCGTACGCACGGGAAACTTAGGTGAGAGGGTGGAACGACCGAGGTGGAAAAAATGGTGACACTTCGTGACAGACGGCAACGATTCTTTTCTTGACTACTCGCGCGAGCTAGCTCAGGTTACACGATTTCGTGATCTTATTTTGTTGGCTGTCAGACTGCACTGCCAAGACGAACGTGTCTGCATGAACGTTTGTGAAATCAGTCTGTCGAAAGACGTCCGTTCGTTTGCGTTGTTCCAACGTTGGTCCGATGCTAAGTTTAAGACAATGTTGTAGGTGTCTATTATGATATTTAATGAAATCTCTCGGAGAAAAACTAGCTTTAATACCAAATATATTAATAACGTGTAATTTGCTATCATTTTAGACTATTTTAAGGTGCGAGTATAAAATGTTTAGCGTGAACGATTGAAAAGTATGTGAGAATGAGATCGATATTTTCGTAGAGGTTCTAATATTATACACGTGACCAAAAATATTTCAAAGTAACGAGCAAGTCCTTCGAAGAGACTATTCATTAGATTATTATGAATAATTCGAGCGACTGTTGCTCGGTCAATTTCTTGACGTCAAATAACTTCTCTGGCGCCCCTTGCGATTCCCATGCCAAAACTTACAATGATGTGCCAGAGACGTCGTTTAACACTGAGGTGTTAAGAATCTCAATTTGAGGATAGTTTAGTCTTAAGGTTAACTTAAAAGAAACGTAATCTCCTCTTTATCGGTCCATATTAAATTATTAATGGAACTTTCCAAAGAAATAATAAATATCCAAATTACAGTATTTTATACAATACCTAGTAGGTCAAACAATTTTCTATGGAAATTCAATTTTGTTAATTATATCCTAAATAATACCAGCTTGCATAAAAATTTCCACTCTGTACGTAATATTTTCCTGTTTACTGGTTGATGTTATTAAAGTTAACGGTAGCATAAAACCTATAGATTTACGTGGATAAAGTTGATGATGTTGTACCGAAGGTAATGTAGTGGAGGGTACGTTCGCGTAAAGTTTGGAGAATTTCAGGAGAGGGTTTTGTTATCGTGGGGTGTACGCGGAGCATTGCTTTAGCTTCTTCTGGTCGATCGAGGTGAATGTTGATAGAATTATTATGGGGAGATTATTTTTGTTTGATGATAATACGGAGGAGATGGAATATCGATTGTATCTTTAAACACAAAAGATGCAAAGGTATATGGCGAGGTTAAAAAAGCAAAATTATGATTCAAATAAATTTCTATGCAAACACATTGATCGAAAACTCGAAATTGATCCCTACTCGAGCGATGTTCCGTTCAAATCCAACAAAGAGAAAATTGAACCGAGAGATGGAATTATAAAATCGTGGCAAGAGATTGTAAAAATTCAGATCCATTCTCCGAGATAACTTTTCTAAAGGGTATTGTATGTTCGTCTGTCCCAGAAGGGTCGAAGGTACAAGTCAGATGGCGGAAGTTTTAAAGAGAGTTCGAAACTCACCCGGATATGTCTTTTCCCATTCATTTTTCCCTGCTAAACGCAATTCAAAGTTTCAAACAACAAATACGTGACGTGGTAAGAAAGCTGCGAGCGGAAGTTTCAGCGATACTTTACGACGATACTTTTGCGAGACAGTTTCGCTTCCGTAAAAATTTATCTAGCTCTATTTTTACCCTAGAACATTGAAAATTTTATAGACCGATATTGAGAATTTGTTCTCCGTACTTATTCGAGAATTGTATTATCGCTCCTTTCTTTCCTTTTTTCTTTCTTTCATTGATTCATCATTGATGTATCAAACATTTTCTAAATTATCTTTTATGTAGGAGAAATTGGTATTTAACTAGGAACCAACATTGAAAAATTTGTTATAATATAAAATGAGATCGTCCAGCGTAATTTTCTTTTCTTTTTAATTAGGTTAAGTAACATTAAAGATGGAAGATACGAAATAGAAATGTGGAAACATTGGAAAGAAAAGAAAAATCTGTGAATAATAGTTTGAAATGTATGAATTGTAGAATGCTACACGAAATTATATCACTGAAACTTATTACTATTATTACATTATTATATACGTTATATACATTATATATTACTATATCTAGTATTATATATCAATGTAATACTAGAAAATCTTCATCATCGACATTAACGAAGCGATAAACGATCGTTGCTAATCTAATCAAATTGTTGAACGATAGATACATTTAATTTCCATGTTTCTTATCGTATCGTTATGAGATCGTCGATTTGTTTAAATTCCTTTTTCATATCGATGAAAGTAATGTAATGAAAGTCATGCGAATACAATGATAAATCAACTCCAGTTGCGTAGCAGTTATCAAAAAAAACAATATTTATTCCTGTCGTATGACATATTACATTTCGTTATCACGCTGTTCAAATTATCTCTGGAATGCCTCATAATCATTTCTCAGAAATTGAAACCACGAGGGAGAGATTACACTTTGCAAAAATTTCCCAGCTAGGCTTTAGCTTTAAAGTTTTTAGCCTCCGGGTTGAATCGCAAAATGTTTAATTTATTAAGTACAACAAAAACAATATTCCAATGAAATAAAAATTCTTTTAAATTACGAAAGTTCGAAATGCACGTATACACAGTCATACTTGCACGAAAGATAAACATAATATCGATCGCCGCTCTAATACACCTTATACTAACGAAGGAAAGGTTTTTCTGAAGAAACTCTGTCATTCTGCTATATTTTTCACAAAGATTCGTATCGAGATGCTGCGGTTTTGTAAATTCCTGAATGGCTGGTCCCGAGCAATTTTAATCGGGAATGCCTTTTGGTCGTTTCGAACGACCAGCAATGGTATTTCTAGACACGAGGCCGACGCACTGTGGCCCAGTTTAGTCAGAGGTACTCGTCGTTTCTGGCCTAGATCGGGCGTCACGCCGTGTGTATTTACGCGCGATACCATTCGAGGCCGTGAAAATGTTTCCTACACGCCACACGCGAACCAACGTCAAGCGTTCGCCAGTCAATGTACGGAATTCTATTGGGATTCTGTCGTTTGGTTTATTACTTTATGTAAAACATTGTAATTAATTTGCGTGTAAATTTCGTATTAGTAAATTTCAATAATTGGAAATACTGGTTGCTATAAAAAGACATGTAAGTACATACGCACGCTCACGAAAGTAATCCAACACCTGTATAGACACCCCTCATGGATATATTATGCGTGTTAGACGAAACATTTTGAGAGTTTAATTAACGCTGTTATGAGATTTTATCGTTAGACTCGCTTGATTGTTGATTTACTCGTCCGTTGATTAGTAAAGTTCGAAGTAATCTGAGAATGTGAATTTGTGAATTTCTGGTAGAATTTTATGTATGTTGAAATTACAATGTAAATGTTTTAAATGTCACAACTTCTAAAGAATTATTCTCTCGTATTATTCTGAAGGATTCCATAATTCATATATTTTTAGAATAAATTTTATTTTTAGAATAAATTTTTCTTTATGGAAGTTGAAATGAAATTGAATTCGAATTCGGATTGCATAAAGATTTATGGCATTGCGAGTATGTATAAAATGTAGGATTTAGGGATAATAAAATAGCGTGAGCTTGGATGCAGTTTTAGACGAGCTTGCTCGTAATTTTCTAATCGTGTATCAAGCATAAAGGAAGGTCGAACACGAGCATTAGTTACCCTCTGCCATTGATCCGTTTCCATCGTCAAAATCAACCGTGTCAAATAACTTATCGACAGTTTCTCATTAACATTTCGATATATTCTATATCTCTGATCAACCTGATAATATGATCAACTAACTATAACAGTACGAATCTTAAACAATATCAGTAGATCAAAATTACCATTCACTTAAAATCACATTGAAAGTAGCAAATTTTAGATCATTAAATTTCAAAAATTTATTTACCACAAAATAACCAAAACTAAACATTGAATATAATGAAAAAACATCGAACATTGCACACGTAACACACGTACAATAAATATTCAAGAAGGTATAGTCGATAAATATTGGAAAAGCGGAATACAGAAAAAACTGTGATTCGTTGCAGAACGCGTTTGCAAAAAACGTAACTAAGCAACAATAGCAAACTTAATCCCAGCAAGTCTGTCGATAGCGCAACTGTGGAAGCGTGTCCACAGTGTCCAGCTATCGATATACGCGGAGCACAATGGCGCAAATACAGAGCCGAGCTTGAAACATCGACGATAACGGATTTCTAGGATCTTTTTTATCGACTTGGACGTTCTCCCTGCGGCGTGAGGCCGGGTTAAATTAAGTATGAACAGGCTATAAATAAATCTTACACGATATTTTTCGAAGCATCCGCGGTAGCGCGTGTTATGGTTGCAGCCGAGCTGTTTTATGCACGTGCGACGCGTTGTTGCGCCTTGAAGAAGATACGAACGTCGTGTAATGCCGCAGGTTGTTGCCCTTGTTTAGTTCAGACACGGATTTTCTTGCAATTTTAACGAATTTTTCTCCAAAGGAAATATACACGGCCGAATTCGTGCAAGATATTGTGCCAGACTCGAAGATTTACGGCGATGTAAAGCTACGTGTCTTTGCGCGTTATAGCATCTTGCGAACTAACGGAATATTAAAGGCGAAAGAAACGACGTAGTTTTAATATTCTAGGCGGCTTATGGAATATGCAATATCTGTTTTGCAAAGAGGGTTGAAAATATCGCTTTACGGTTCAGTAAAAATTGTATTTCTGCGAGCATTTCGAAGAATACAGCTGGACTGTTGTAGTATGCAGAGAGCTACGGAATTATAGAATTCCGAATCCTGTAAGCTAATACATACATATGTGTAACCTATACGTCAATTTTAACGAAATTTGTATAGAAGATAGCTCTTTCTTGGCCAGGTAGTTAACATCTATTTTTCTACTAGCAACTGTTCGTATTTAAGTGAAAATAGTTGAAGGCCGAAATTATGTTTTTAGCGTGTTTTGGAAACCAAATGGTGTAAGACAAACTTTATTCTTTAAGTTGAATATTTTTCCATACAACATTGAAAAAATTTATTAAATATTTTTATTAAATATTTTATATAAAACGTATTTGTCAATGATTTTCTACGTGTTATAAGGAACAAATCAAGAAACCCACAGCTACGAAACAAGGAACAAGTTGCCCTAGCAAATCAATTTCGAACAGGCTGCAAGCTTATCCGCGTCGCAGTGAACAGTAGCAACGTACTCTATGGGGGATGAAAGCTGAACAACGGTCGACGAACGATAAAACGGAAGCGTGGCGAACAGAGAAAGGGGAAGACGCCGAACGGGGAAGATTGAAATTCCGTATCGATTAGCATTTCGTTCGAGGTTGAATTTTCGTGGCTCCGGTCGTCTTCGGGTCGTCAGCCCCGCGCTCGACCTTCGTTTCTATTCGAGAACTCTGCGAGTTCTTGAAATATTTGCCATTCCTTGTCGCGCTGCCACCGTCTCATGACTTCCTGGCTACCCTTAGTCTTGCTTGTATTTGCGAATTCAACGAAATATCTCGACTGATTCCGGGAACTTTTTCTTCAAATCAACACAGGCTTTATTATCCTTCCTGTGAATTATAATGTCTTAATTCGTGATTATTATTGAATTAATTATTGAATTTATTGGACTACTTGGCTTGATTCGTATGTACGTGGTATAAGATAGAGGCGCAGGCTGGGAATTTAGTAAATGGTTTTTGGTTAACGTTGGTGATGATTATTTTCATATTTGTCTGACGAATATCACAGACGAATCCTGTCCCTTTTAGTAAATACGTTCACCAGTTCGAAATTGGAAAGGCTGAAATTTTGTATCATTTTAGCTCTTGTCATTTTTATTTTCCTTCGTAGAATTAAAAATATTTGGCTTTATTTCAGAAGCGTCTATATAATATAACTTTACGTGCAAGGTAAAAAGTATGCGTAACCAAATATTTTAACACTTCTGGAAAAATAAAAAACAAATACCAGCCATGACATTTGAAACAAAGAGAGCGAATCTTACAGGGAAGAGAAAAATTCCAGTTTTTTCAAATTAAAATTAACCCAGTAGATTATTCAACGAGAAAGAAAAGAAAAAGTAAAAAAGAAAAACATTTCTACAGTTACAAAAAATAAATTCATTTCTCTTCAAAAATTACTTCAGTCTCTCACCTGTAGTTTCCATCTCTGTCCAATATCTTGCGACTGTTCAAACAGTTTCGCCTTCGAAACACCTCAATATACCCGAGAAATGCAAACAACGGTTATTGATTAAATTTAATGTCTCCATCCGCAACTACAGCCCCAATCAAACCAGGCTGAAAATGCGATAACGTGTTTCCTATAATTTTCGCAACTTCACGTAGACGATTGTATCAGCCCGTCACTCTCAACTATCTTCTATCTCTTTCTTTACGATAGTTAATAATGCAGAGAATATTTATGACCGAGCTCTGTGCACGGTTTACAATCGCATTGGCAGCTTTCAGAGCCTTTTCCCCATTTGCAATTCAACTTACGTAGTTCTATTTAAATATCGGTTTCCCAATGGAATACCGTTGCCTCGATAATTCATGATTCCTTTATGATCTGATTAATCGTCTCTCTTTTTTCATTTGCTTCGATTCGAGTTAGTACGTTCCAACCATTCTGTCCTACAGAAGCGAAACAATATTAATTTCGCAGATTTTTTGTTACCTCGAGCAAAGACAAACAGAATATTTGATGGAGTTTCGTGTTTTAATCGCGGCGAGACTTCGTACATCCAGTTTGTGCTTTTGATATTTCGAATCATGCAGTAGCTTTCAACTATGCACGTGGAATACGAATATTTTTATTAAAAATTCTTTTTAATACGAAATTTTATTTTTAGCGGTTTTATTATTTATGTCGTTTCGGCTATTCCGTTTGTTTTTGTGTGGGAGTTGACGTTGGATATTCTATTGTATTATATGCAGAAGGTCGAAGATTAATTGTTATTTCGAAATACAAGATTGGCGTGTATATACGGAATTTTTTTAACATTCATTGAATACTTTTATTTATCGTAAATTGTTTATCGCTTTATTCAAATTTCAAGTAGTTTATTTTTTTACTCTGACTGTTATTCATATCACACCGTCACTGAATTAAATACATCATTGATTTCAGAAATATTTCAATATAACAATTATGTAATTGTAGAAATATATCTTATCTACAATTATAGCAATTTCATAATGTTTTAATTATACTACGTTAAAAGTATTTATCAACATCCCTGTGTGACCAACACATTTTACAAGTAATTAAAATTTTAAACATTTTAACAATTGTTTTACTTTGAACATCGTCAAGTACTTTCTCACTGTACTAACATACTTTTCATTTATCAATTTCTAAAATATTAATTTTTCCATTAGTGTTATTGCTCTTTCGAACCCATAATGTATATAAAATTGTCCAGTAAGAAATAATTATCCAAATGATTGTTTCCATCAAAACAATCAATTCTATAAAATCCTAGCCAGTACGTAAATTAATTAATTAACGCGTCATTTTCCTTCTCCTTTCCCCAAGAGAAATTAAACAGAAACTCGATAAATTTTTTCGCAGTCCACCCACATTTTGTTATCCCTCGATAGATCGCTTCAATCCCACGAAGCCGATCCAAAAACAGTCCCTTTAACGATCAGGGCGAAGGATCTTATTTAAAAAACGAACTCGAAATACAATATCGGAAAAAGCTACCATCTCACGCGTGGCTCGAAGCAAAAATAAAACCTTCCGATATCGGTGGGACGTGTAACACGACACGTCGAGATGGTGTAAAATTAACCACTTTCGACAACGCAGAAACGCAAGGGTACGGCTGTTCGCAGAAACAATATCAATTGCGTGTTACCAATCGAAAAAAGGAAAAAAAGAGGGTCGTAAAATATAGTCTCGCGATACGCAAGAAAAAACGGGACCCTGTTTTAAGGCTTACTATGATATTGCGTGTAACCAGTCCAAAAAAATCAAGAAAAATGATACGTATCGCGACACGCGAAAAAAGACGGAGCCATTTTCGAGAAAATTGACGTACCATTAGATCGTTTGATAAGTTCGTAGCGTATCGAATAATCAAATATTCTGATAAATACTGTGTCGGTTGAACATGGAAAAAATTAAGAAGAACTATTCAAAATTCGTTGAGAAAGCAGATTTCTTTCCTTCGGTGAGATAATGTTGAAGCTCGTATATCCAAGGAGTTTTGAATCTTCGTGGAAAATTGGATAATTTGTTTCGTTCACCAAATATATCTAATATAGAAAGACATAAACAAGAAACTAAATATTCTAGAATCCTATAAAAGCTATTGGAGAGAATTTGTTACCGAAAAGGAGGACAAATTTTTCAAAAATATTCTCGTGAAATTATATATAGAAAAAACATGTAATTTTAGTTAAATCTTTTACTATGAATTTTCCCAGCAACCTAATATAATGACGGTCGATAGGGAACGTCTTTGATCCCTCCGCGGGTCGTTTACCCGAACTTTCAACCTCTGACCTTTACCGGAAGAAGAATGATCTTCCATTTAATCGGACGAGCAACCGAGTTTTTGCATTTTTTGACTAAATGCGCGTCTTTGGAATGGTAACACGCGGAAACTTCCTTTTGAAACGATGAAAGTAAGTAACACGAAAGTTTGGTGGTGGTCGAGGATCATTCAACTGAGATCTCACCCTCCATTTCTGAAATTTCATTTTCTCTTTCTTTTCTCTCTCCATTTTTCTTCCTACTCTGCGTCGCCTTCGTTTCTAATTTTTGCTTTTCATTCGAATAACCGGCAGTTTCTTTTTGAATAAGCGAATTACCAGTCGCTTTTCATTTCAGAAAATTGTCGAGAAATTTACTTCTCGCCGAAGGTATAACGGCAGGGCGAACGTCTAAATTGGCTTCGTTAGGAGCACCGACACGTGTTCGCGTTTTAATAACGACGCTGACCCGCGTTCGTGGCCGGAGGTAACTTCGTTCGAATAATTAATTCTAAGGTGGAAACGATGCGAAGATTTCGTGCCGCTACACAAACCTTTCCTTTTGATAAGTCTCATCGTGTTCTTTTTATCTTTCTTTTTCCCTTTTTTATTTCTTTGCCTACTTATTAAGGTGACGTTACACTGAAAATTACTGGTATTCGCTGCGTGTCTCCGCTGGTTACAGAGAACAATGTTTCGTGAAATTGTTCGTGCTAAAGCGTCGATTTTGGAATTGTTCGCTCGCGAGAATCTTTTCGAGTTGCGAACGCTCGTAACCACTTCTTATATTCTTCTGTTGCTCTGTAATTCATCGATTCGGTTGGTAATCATTTGATCACTACAAGGAAAGCTACATCTTCAATCTTTTACGGGTAATTTTGAAATTCATTACGTTTTTGATCGATCCTATATCACGAAAACTGTAATTTTATTCAATTTTTGAAGGATATATGGATTTTTCTAGATTTACAGTTTAGTCAGAATCTTAAAAAATATTCCTTGTCGTGATATATTAAATAATATTAAACGACTGATATATAGTAAGAAGAATATAGTAAGTCAATTTTTGTTAAATTTCATGCCTAAACAAAAGTATTTTAATATGAATACTAATATTATCAATATGTTTTAAGAAGATCAGGAAAAATATATTTAATCTCGAAATTAAATGGAAACACGGCTTCGATATGAAATTTGTTTTTCAAATATTGAATTTTAGAAATTATTCTTTCGTAAAAGGAAAGAAATATTTTTCATTTATGATCTCATTAAAATGTTGAACGATGTTGGTTTAAAATTTAAAATTTTAAATATTCAAATATTAGTATGGCTAATCTTTGATGTATCTTTGGCTTCGGCAAAACTTCATCAAATGTATCCTGGTTTTACGAAGCGTGTTGATATTACAAGAGCATTAATGTGTATCTTTCTATCAACGACGTAAAGACTCTACGTTGAACGATTCAATCTACATTCAAGAAATTGTGTGCGAAAGCTTAACGTCGCGGAAAGAACGGAAGCACGGCCCGCTTTGAAAATTCGTGATTGCGATTTGGACGTCGAATAATCGAGGAAAATGCGATTTAAATGAAATTTAAATTATACCTTCAGAGATAAGAAATCTCTTATACAATCGTACAATTACTTTTATAGAACCTTCACAGATCAGACAGAAATTAAACGCCAAATATAATCGTAATCTGATTGAAACATAGGTACGATTGAAGCAAGCTTTTTTTAAAGATAAAAGAAACACTGAATAATTCGAGAATAAACAACATTCTAAAAAATGAAATTTTTTCATAGCATTGGCCACGTACAGATAATTTTTTGAAATCAATTCTTCATTCATAACATTCTCCTCCAATGGTCTGTTAATAATAAAAAACAAGCAAACTCCTCTTATTTCTATAACTTTTTTTAATTACAATAAAAATAATTTAAATTACGAAATCTAAGGCTAAAGAATTTTCTAAATAACAAAACTGTGTTATAACATTTCACAACTGGATATTAACTGTATTCTATATTAATTAAAAAAATTCAATTCCACTTATCGTGATACTCGTTCTGCGACGTTCTGACAGCAATAAAAATTACAATCTTAATTTATGATTTCGTACTTAAATTACATTCCCTAGAAATAAGATAAGTATCCATGTATATTAAAGCATTGGTACATGTATTTTAAATTACGTAAAACATCGAAATAGAAGCCAAGTTTTTTCAGAGTTGATTCAAAGAGAGAAAAAGCCTGTTTTTGCCCACACGGTTCATCAAACTAGCGCGAATTATCTTTTAAAGCGTCTCATCGCTGTTCGCCTGGCTCTCGGTTCAGCTTCAGCTCTTGGCAGGAGAAGCGCGCGTATTTGGTCAGACGTCTAGACACTTCTATCTGACGAAGGGGCGTCTGCAGCCAGCGCATCTCCCCGAAGACCAGCAAAAGGAAAGTATTTCTTATCTCTAGCCGGTGCCTACGTCTCGAAACGTTGAATCACGCAAACTCTCTGATTTGTCGACTACGTTACTCGAAACCGATAAACTCTGGTAAAAGGGAACTAAAATTGTACGTTGAACGGGAAATTCAAGTTGCTCGATTTATTCAAGGAATATTGGACTTTCGGGGAATTATGGAAAATTCGATATATTCCGGGAATATAGGGCAAGAAGGTTTGACATTTTGGTAGAGATGATGATTGTAAATTATCGATGGAATCGAGTTAGACTTTTTGACGTTTATATTTGATTTGTGAATAATATCGTGAAGGAGAGATTGCGAGTTTCAAGATGGAAATATCGATTCTTGATAATTCGAGGAAAGTTTGCCTCGTTTTATTTGATAAATTTATTTCATATAGCATTGTACGAACGTTTTATTGTTGAAATAAGAATATTATTTGTGCAAAAGTTAAGAAACGTATATTTCTATGTATTTATATACTACGTATTCGCGCATTTATACATTTTTATGTATAGCTGAAATAAATCTTCGTTAATTCTTTTCTGTTGATGCCCGGGTATTAACGGGCATTGTAATATTGGAAAGACCAATGCTCCCAGGATATACAACCGGAAGAGTTAGAGGTGTAAATATTCGATAAAACAAAAATATAGTAACATTGTAAGAAAAGAAGCTCTAAAGGACATTACCGATATAATAGGAGAATAAAGAATTAAATTAATAGAGGACCGAGAAAAGTTCAAATATACTTCAACTCTGATCTCTTTTACTATGGTTAAGGGACAGAAAGATTTATACTTAGTCACAGTATGATTTACTGTATCTTTCGAAATCATAATAAACGAAAAACTGAACATACAAATACTTATATCCCATTGAATGATTATCATAAACGATGACTTTTAACCATTTTCTACTAAAACAATAAATAATAAAATAATACGTATTGAAGGGGTAGTTAGATAGAAAATAACTCACCAATAAAATATCCCACAACTTTGAATAAACTAAGACAAAGACCACACTGCGAATCTCTTCAACTTAATTCAAAACGAATTAAAAGAATCCAAATCAAAGTTGATACGCGCGATTAATCGAATTCTAACGATCGCGTTGACAAGAACGACCCACTTCCACTACTCTGCAGTCCATTCTGTGCTCGATCAGCGTTTTCCGGATGTCACACTCAGAATTGCATCAGCCCTCGCGCCACTCGATCCGAGAATGTCGCATTTTTTCACCCCATTCCCCACACTCTCATCCAACAATCTCTCTCAATGTACAGTCTTCTAATTCTCTCGCTATTCTACCGTCTGCAATATCGATTGCTTTTATATTAAAATTCTTCGCTTCTTCTGCTACTTGAGTCGTTTGTCGTTCAAACTGAATTATGCCCCTCAAGAGAAAAATGAAAAGTATGTTTGTACTTGATAAATTTTCCAATTCGACTTTCTCGAAAACGAACCGTCCTACGGACAAATGTTCCATATCTTATTCTTATTTTTTCATAAAAAATCATCACGTGTTACCTTATATGTTATACGTCATTTGGTCGAACGCTGTGTAAAAAACTGTGTGCGTCACGTGCTCGCGTATTTTCTAACCACAGAGCCAATGAACCTGCGTGGTTCAACAAACCACGTGAACGTGGCTCGAGAAGTTTCAAGCGTAAGGCGATAAGGCGTGGTTTATTGCGACGCGCGTGCACTCACCACCTACGTGTTTCCCCTCTCGCACACCACGCCGGAAGTGTATCGGGGCTATTGATAGTGATAACGACACACAACATGTAGACGGCCATACATAGATGTAGGCTGACAGGGCCTCCTCTTTTCCGCCCAAGCGATCTACGGGACGATAACGCGGGATTGCGAGCTTCAACGTCGCGTTCCTTTTATCGACGGTCAGATTATCTCGTAATTAATTATAGCAACGAATGACGGGTTGGATGAAGCGCGGTCTTTAACCAGGGAATCGCTGTTTAACCCATTAGAGAGGACTACGTTGTCGTTAACGTAATATTTCATTTGGAGTTTGAAGCTTCTCCTTTTTGAAATAATTTATAACATGGGATTAGATTTTTTCAGTATCGTAGCTGTGAAAGGAGATTCCGAGAACTTTATTTTTAAAAACTAATTAAACTAATATTAGGTATAAGAGAAATGTTACGAGTCTCAAGGTATTTCGATATTTTGCATAACGGCGATATTAAAATGAAATTTTTGTTTGTAAAATTGTAAAATTATGAAAGAGGAGTCTATAATCAATCTGTAACTTGTCAATTAGGGAATAATATATAATTTACATCGTTAAATTATTGCGTAATTTCTCGTATTACATTTTTATCGTAACTTCTACTGTATACTAATAATAATAATGAAACTACAAAGAAGAAGTATTAAAAAATTGCAATACGATCTTGATAGACGGTATTCGATCATCCAGAACGTTATTTTCAACTAACGAAGTTACGAGCTTTCTAGAAATGGCTGCGCCTCGTTTAGAAAGAGTTAGCCTAAGTTGAGACATAAAATCGTCCGTGAAGGCGTCAGAGTTCGAAGAGACGGTGTGAAAGAAGCAGCGAGGTCAGGGTTTTGCGAGAGAGTCTTGCAAGAGCTTTAGCGAGTGTTTCAGCGAGCTTAATTATTATGAGTTGTAGAATAGTGAAGTATATTTAATATATATATAAAGAGACCCTTTTATAATATTTGAAACTTATACTCACTAAGACGTAACCCCCTATAATGCGAGATTTACCTTAAATAATTCTTTCAATTAGGAGTACAGAAGGTTGAATGAGTTGGTAGATATTGATCGAAGAAAATAAAAGAATAAGGACTTGGTAGTTAAGAGAAATAAGATGCTGAATCTAATTTAATTTAACTTTGAAAAGGAATAATCACAACCTTCCTGGGAGGAAGGAACTCTTGCAAGATTTAATATCCATCCTTATATGTATATGACTTCGAGGAACACGAGAGGTTTCTCTCTGTATTCGTCCCAAACTCTTCCATGTACCTATTAATTTTTTATTTGACGAAAATCAATAAAATCTTGAATCAAGACTCTTTCATATGAATTTGTTACATGAATTATGAATTATTTGTTTATTATTATTAAAGTCGTAAAATATTGACAGCGTATTCATTAAATATAGGAAAATATACTACCACTCAGGAACATTCGAATCTTTACGTATTTTTAACAATTCGTTTGTATTAATTATAAAATCACAGGATAAGATGTTCGGATATTTGTAAGTAGCAACGTATAGAAAATATCAAATGAGAAATATTACAATTTACGATAAGGGTTCTCTTATAAAAATAGGAATGTCATTAAGCGCCACAAATGACCCTGTTTCCGTTGCATACTTGACGAATATTTTCGGTCTTCGAGGGTTAAATAAGCACCGCGCGAAACATCAATCATCGGCGAACTCTAGTTGACCTAATCTCTTGTACACACTTTACCATAAAATATCGGCAGAAATTTCTGAGCGACATTAACGATATTAAAGCTGCTGGTAGTAATTACGAATATTACGATTATTACTAGCAACTAGTTTCAAAGATTATAAATGACGGTAGTATCAGATTGACATGTGAAAATAAGCTCAATAAATATTTTATCGAAGCACTTGATAATTAATTTATAATAATACATATTCAATAATGATCTCAATAGTAATAAAATTTTCATAACAGTTATCCGAATTGTTCTACTTCCTTTACAAGTCCTGGTCGCTCTAATCTCTTCTCATATTCTGTGCTCCCCTATGGAAGAGCAAATTTAGATCCAGATATTAAATTGATAACAGGAGATACTCTAATCCCAAGCATGAAACTGGGTATCGAATATACGCATAATAACAGCCAATCGTTTCTACCATCATTTTGAAAGCTTAAGTAGGATTTTTCATTCCAATTTACAACGACCATCAAATGAAAGCTCTATAGAATTCCAAATTCAAATTGCGATATATTAGCAGACGTAGATGTTAATTCTTTAATCGCGGAATCAAAAATTAATAAAGACAAATAATTTCAGCTTTAATTCTTGCAAATATGAATATCAAGTAATTTATTAACGCAAATAAAATAGCACGCAAAGAGGAATTTCTAAATAAACAAAATAGTATGTGTTTCGCTTTAATCGCAATTTCATCGAAGATCTAAGACTATCTAGACACCCTATCTGCATGCCTTATCTCCACCGATATGTCTCGTCCAAATTTTGAACGACCACTCTTTGGACGAATACGATCATTTACCCTGCAACCTTCGAACAGTTTAGTTCAGCACACTTATTTCCAACTTTCCAGCGGTTTACTCTAACATTTCAACGTATAAACAGTTTCAAGTTCAGCCATTAAAGTTAATAGCTTAGTTAACATCGTCTTTCCTCGAATTATCTCTATCGCCGCAACGAGCTAGGGAACTTTACCGTAAGACGTGACACCGATATGATAAATCGTAACGAAGAATTACCGTCTTCGTTGATCAAGTCGCTCATCAAGTCGTAGGTTGTCTCGTCACGATCGCCTTAACAAACTTTGTTACTCGTTCTTCGAACCGGATGTTAATGAACCGTGCACGAACTCGTAGACGTTTTCTTTGAAACACTTAGTGCGACAAACATTCAAACTGTGAGTGATTCCACACAGACTACAGTAATCACCCATTCCAATGAGAAGCGGAACATTCACATAGCATAACGATACGAAGTATCACCAAGTTGCGACGGCCAACACAACACCTTGAAGAACACACCTTGAAGGACATCCAATCTTCAACAAGAACGCAACATTCTTCTGCAAGAGTCCACCATTGATTCTCGCGAATAATCTCGCAACGATAAGGTAGGTTCGATTAATTGTATCGCCCATTCCATCATCTTCTTTGTTCTATACCACGATACCGAACAATCCAGCAAATCAATCACAGTCTATAGCACAGGGACTTAGTATCACTACTCTAAGACGCAAACACGTGCACATTATCAGTCAAATTATCGCGTTATCAGAATTTCTCGATGATTGTGAAACTTCGGGTCAACGCTACGTAGTCCTCGTCCAAACCCACCTCAATGATCCCCAACGAGGTGTGGAAACGTTTCAACGACATCCGATTGGACATCGAAGAACTCGAGAAACGAAAAGAAGCGCGTCGCTACGAAATTCAGAAGAATTATTATAACGCAGTTGCGCGAGCGAGCAAAATCGTAGGGACCAAAGAATCGGCAAGTCATCAAGTTATCACCCGCGTTTATCGTATCAGCTCCGATGGCGATAAAGTTACTCGTAATGCGTCTATCAACGTTCGATAGCGCGATCGAAATATAGACATTTTTCTTCGACTTCATTTCATCGATGATCGAGCGGAACGAGGATGTAACATCCATTGAGAAATTGCAATATTTACGGTCAACATGAAAAACATACAATCATAACGTCGTGTGTATACAACCTCTGAGCGCCACCGATGCAAATTTTACCGACGAATCATTTCAGGACATCGTAACGCATTACACGGAATCTCGAGATCGCGTAAAGATATTCCGAAAACATTACGTAACCTCGTCGACGTTATAAATCAACAGCTTCGCGCCTTACAATGTTTGGGTGAAGATGTTTCGTCGTGGAACAGTTTGCTAATGTCCATAATCCTTTAGAAGGTAAACTCCGACACCGTATGGCACTAGGAGCTTACTTCGAAGGGTAAGAAAAGAGTAACAGCGTAACCACACGGAACTTCTCGATTTTCTCGAGAAACGATCGTATTGCGCTGCAACCGCGTCACGAACTGTCGTAACTTCCGAAAGTGGAGCGGAGAAACAACGGTGCAATAAACGTATAACGCCACGAGGACAGGTGTTCGCAATTGTGCAAACGAAGCACGGGGTTGCGACATTTTCAAGGCACAAACAGTAGCCGATCGTCAAAAGATAAAGAAAGAAGATAAAAAAAAAGAAAAAGACAGAATTTCACTGTTACTTCATTTACACATTTTCTTTATACATCTAAAGCTTTATCGTTTTATGTGTTTACTCCTTTACATACTTATACATTTATTTCTTTTTTCGTTTATACTTATCCGTTCGTGAAGTTCCGACTAACCTAGCAGCAGTAACTTTTCATTAACATTTCCCGACAATAGCGGCCATGGCTTTAGAATTTTCGTTTCCTGCTTTATACTCCCGTTATGCTTGTCCGACTCAGAGTGCTTCATTCAGCGTTTGTTTCCTATGGCCACTAGGTAACATTCCAGTACACGTCACTCACGTGTCTCGGTTCGCATCGTACCTGATGGTGTTCTTAACTTGGAGGCAGTCACTTACATAGTTAACATAGTTGACTAAAATGGAGTATTGATTACGTTTTTTAGTTTCCCAATAAATGTCTAATAAATGTATAAGAAGTACGTAGATATTCTAATACTTAGAGCCAACACAACAAATACATTAACAATCCAAAATAGTCCCGCTATAATGAACCAGTCCATTCCATCAGTTCTATTATCTCGAAAGCCAGCAATAGCACGTGGCCAAGAACCCGATTTCAACCGACGTGAATCGCGCACGTGTCGCAGGATCGTTTCACGAGGAATCGATTCAGTCTAAGCAAGCATCCGTGGCACTCGTCGCCTAATCAACGGGATGCTGCAAGCCAAGAATCGATCACGCACCAACATTGGATGTCTGACCTGGCATTGGTTATTTCCTGGTCGGTTGCCACCCGCTTTGGATTGTTCATCGAGATTCGTCGGCGACAACCTCGCCCTTCGATCGAAACTGAACCCAACTCTCTTACACATCGCAAAGATGTTTCTTTCGCCTGTATTATCGTGTGTGTACGCGCCAGTTCACTGACCACTGTGTCGATCGAAGTGGAAAATGACCGTAGTCGCTCGGTCTGCTCGCTAAGGTTTCAATTTGGATAAAAGGCGATCCGTCGAGTCGACACGCGCGGATTTATACCGCGTCGTGAATGGGAATCCGGCGTAACGAATCGAGGAGAACGACACGCGATCACCAGTTAAAGTTGTTGTGTCTACAACTTAACGGCGGTATCAGATCAACGATATTAAGGTTTGCACGCAATGATGTTGTCTGCTGTTTATGGACTTCAAAGGCTGTTGTCCATCTATCAGCACAAAGATACACAGATATTCATTGAATAGAACAGCATCAGAGAAACAGTACATCGATACTACTTGCAGCACATTTGAAAATTAGTATTAAGAGAAAGCCAGGGCGAGTTTCGTACATGAAATTTCATAAAATTATTTTGTACCAAAACTTTATTTCATAAGAATACATCAAAGTAGAAATTTTAGTAATTGCATATTTTTAATGAAATTATACATCTCATAATTATTATCCATCTTCAAAAATAATATTTTATCTACCATTTTACAAATTTCAGTCATTTTTCGATTTTGATTATATTTCCTGCTATTATATTATTCACTGTGACAAATAATCGTCTGGAAAGATCGAGCGAGCGACAATTTCAACGCGAGTCACTGCGAACGCAGTAGAATGAGATAGTACCATGTCGGACAGTCGATCGGTGGCTGTTTCGTTTTACTCGTCCGTGTTTGAATCGACTTTTGGCGGATTCAGAGATTGAAGGATTGTCAAAGTCGCTAATGGAAGATTTGTTACAGGATTACACAGTAAGTTGTTCTCTGGCAGATTTATTTATACTATGAAAATTCATGCAGTAAATTCTAGGCTTTGAAACGATATGCTTCTAACCGATGTTTTCGTTAGATTTGTATGATTCTCCATCGCGTACGAAAAACGTTATCTAAGTAGAGCAATCGTGAGACGTAAAATAGAATTATGCAAAGTAGCCAGGAATTTGTGGTTCGTACTGGTGTGAATTCGTGTGTAAGTAATGGTTAAGATATTTATAATGATTATTTAGCGATTATTTTATTACTTTCTGTAGAGTATTTTTTCACGTTGAACGAACGAGTAGATTTGTAACTTTGTTTTCTAGTGTAATCGTGATATTACGTTCTTTTCTTGCACGAGAGGCTAAGTGAATTGTTAAAAGTATGCATATAATAGTTTATCGAGATCACGAACTCCGCTGAATTTCAAGTTCTAGAGCCTCGATGTTTCGAAATGAAACAGGTGTGAGTTCGGACGAAATACTTGTCCCCCTTACAATTTTTCTTAGATAATTGCTTCTTGAACAATATCTAATCTGCTACGACAAATACTCGTGTAATATTCGATACTCTTCTAAATCAATGCTATGACAATCGTTATTAAGAATTTGGAACCGAAAGTAGTTTAGATTAACTGTGTGTTAGAATGTGGAGATCTTTAATTTATAAATAAATAATTTATAAATAGGAAATTGAAAAATAGCGAGGAATAAATTAACTCCGCAATAGTAAACTTATATATAACCCTTTAACATTATATCGAGGAAGTGCATGACCCAACTATGAAAATAAATAAAAGCAGAGTTTAAATGACGGAAAAATATAATTTTATTAATATAACAGACGTTTTAAATAAATTGACACTTGCTAACAGATAAATCTGGCATTTGCATGCCAGAAGATTACTAGAAAACTTTTAGAAATAGTTAAAACAAAATTAAGTAACAAATACTCAATATCTCACTGTGGAAATACTTCATATTTTATAATTTGAATAAGAATAGTTATAACTTTAGACGCAACAATTCGAAATTTTTGGATGATTTGATAAGAAGATTAAAATATGAATATTATAATTCCCAAAATTCATAAAATAAAAAACTGAAGGACGGTTTCGGACAATTTTTCAACTAAGGAGAGACAGTCGTAACGATACACCGCGTATGTACAAAGAAAGTTGTAAAATATCAGTTTCGAATGAATTTGTTGTGATAACGATAATTGGTCGACAACGATAAATAACTAAAAAACTGAGTAAAAGGCGAACAAGTCAGAGGTACATCTAATTTAAAAATATTTTTCATATTAAATATTTTACATCACACAAATAATTTTTAAAAATATAGTTCATGTAGAAACATAGTTGGCTACTAGGCATGGTTAATAATAAAATGTTTGAAGCACAATATGTATAATAAATTCATATAATGATATTTGCGTTTGAAGAATCATTAAATCTACATCGAGAATCACACTGAAAAGAAAAAAAGAAATAAAACACGTATACTCCATATTAGAGAGATTTATAATAGAAAAATTAAAATCTTATTACCGACCGTCAAGAATAATTAGAATATTCCTATGACTTTGTTATACAACTTTAAGCGTAGAAAACGAGTTATAAAAATTGCTAACAATTGTTTAATCCGTAAATTATTTTAGAAGAAACTGTAACGAAGCCACTATGGGGATTTCGTTTTAAGAATTTTTTATAAATCTGTGATTGAGAAAATAATTAGTCGTTAGAAAAGTACATACATTAAATACATAATATTTTAAAGAAATGACACTATATGCACCAATATAACATATATTTATAAGGAAGATACGGTAGAACGAGACCGTCACCGATCAGACATCAATGCGCCATGGCTTCAACTTGAAAAAACAAAAGCGGTCGCAGGATATTTCTTGACTTATATAACTCTTTGAACGGCCACATATTATCAATAAAATAACGTAGCCTAAGCTATATTATCGTATGGCATTGGGAAGAGACCTTGAAACGCTACGTAAGACATGAAATTCAATTCCATACGTAATCCCGACGAAGAAGTCGGAAAATGACCTGGCCTCGATCCAATCTACTCGTTCCAAAAACCATTTTATCCTCAAAAACGGTTCGATCCTCGTAGCAAAAGATCAATCGAAAACCGTTCCGTGCCGATGACTGCCTAATTAATTTCACAGCACCAACGAGCACGACGCTTCCGTCGCTGCTAATTCAATGAAGCGAGTTTTTCGTTCCAGACCGTCGATTTCGCGCCTGTCGAGCTCCACGCCGTGCAAAAATGTGTGTATACGACACGCGTATACAGGGTGACATCGAAATAAGTAAGCTTTGATATATAATGGCTCATGGAAAGTAGTTGAATACTTACTCGTGAATTAAACGATTAATCGGCGATATTAATTTTATAACGTTAAATCTATATATTGTAGAAAAAATATCAAGATCATATTATATAAGATTTTTTTAAAACCCGCTTCCCGAGCTATAGTACACGCAATTTTTAAAAATATACCGCGAAGAAAACAATAATTTTAAATTTGTTTAGTTAGTTTAAAAATCCGTTTAGTTTTCAGCGAGATCTTGAGCTCCTTATCTTTCTATACATATTTCAAACTACTATTTCGTCTCTCGAAACACGTAAACTTGAACGCTTGGCCAGTTTTATGATCTCACTACATCTTTTCCATCGACAGTATCTGCTTGAGACGATGCTACTGCGCTCAGTGTTCGGAATAAATCAATATCTCCATTTTTAAGAAAAATAGAATACCATAGTAAATATTGTTTATTTATTTTCATGTCACCGTGTATAATAGAGGCAAGCTCTCGCGGCTCCCACGAGGACGCTCGATCGGTCCGTTCAAAAGTTGCTCCACATTCGGTGACCTTTTGCAGGGACGTCGATAGAAAATGTCAGAGTGGTCGTTTACGAACTTGGTATCGCGGAATCTTTCTATCGCAAAAATGCAATTTCGACGATCGACGATCGCTTAATCCGCGAACAGAAGGAATTACCGGGGAGAGGTAACTCGCGGCCATTGAATTCGCGAGCTGGCGACGATTTTCATCCCCTCGGCGCAGCGTCGCGCAACCAACCACAGGAAAAGCTATTCATCTCGGTGGAAACGAGACGCTAATAAAGCATCATCGGGAAAAGAAATAAAGAACCTGGTCGGACAAATGGAAGAAGGGGAAGATATCAAGGCTCGATAATGGATTCCTCTGGTCGTGCAACCGTTCCCCGATATTTCCGTGATATTCATTTCGCCATATTGTTACGAGTGGTCGTGTGCTTGGTTCGTTCGCCGCTGTGACGCTCGTTCGTTTCATTCCGGCCTCTCGTAAGAACTTCCCATTTCTTAATGAGGAAACAGCCGACGCGCGGATGGGTCAAAAGAAAACACAAGAGTTACATTGAAACGGTAACTTAACCGTGGAAGAAGAAGAAGCGTGGAGAAAAGTCGGGATCCGTGAATTGTGTTCCAGACAAACGAGAAAGGGGAAATGTCTTGTACACGCACGCTCCACTCGTTCTTCTTTTACTAGATTCCAAAAAAACCGGGCTAATGGGAAATTTTACTTCCTCGAGAGCCTATGAAATGTTCTCAATTTAATGCGAATATTGTAAAATATCTCGTCTTCTGAATAAGCCGCGAGATGAGCATCGGGGATAAAAATTAATAGAAAATTTCAAGTACTGATAAGATAAAATATAGAGTTGGTAAAAATATAACGTCGATCTTGTGGATGGAAACGTAGGTCTCTTTTATTCGGTTAATTATATCATTCTCTTTATGATAAAAGCTCCTTATGAAAATTGCCACGTGTATTCGCACGTCATTTGTATTAAACTCAAACTTCTATTTTAATTCTTCGAATTGGAAATTAGTAACATTTCATTATTCCACACGACCTTTTAGCAATGAACGATTAAAACTCGCTTATACATATATACCTATACAATAATACCTGGTATTAAAGAAGTCATAAGGGATTAAAAGAACGGTCGTTGGAATATATTCGACAGTTGCTTTAAATTAGCAGCTTTCGTGCAATGTCCACCTATCAAGTCATATACTTTAGGCTACATCTCGATTCGATTCAACTTGTGATCCAATTATAAATTCAACGCTAGCTAACCCCTTAAATCATTCTCAACACGTTAAGCACCACCTCGGCTTTTCGTGAGTCTTGCAACTAAAGATTTCGATCAAATAAACCTTATTTCGTATGCACTAGCGAGACATTTGCATTGCAAATGTAGTTTATAACTTAACAATCATCCTTCATCGAATCGGAAACAAAGGCCTAAGATATCTCGTGTCAGGAACACTAACAAATAAGTATATAGGGATTAGTATGTAAAATGTCTAAGAATCTCATCCAACCTGTAGCCTATTCTCAATTATCATCACCTGATAACGAGACAAGGATCACGGTATATGCCGTCACGCAATATCATCGATGATTTAATCTTATCTCGACTCGGTTAAAGCTGTCGCGCAAGAATATGTTAAATAACTTACTATGAACGAGCGGAAGAACCCGGAAATGTTGTGGACGGAACGTTGTCTTATGACCGAGCTGACCGCATGCCGGAATCACGAGATCGATTACTCTTGCGAAACATGGTCGGAATGGTATCGACAGTTCCCGTAACCTTGCGAAATTATTGAACGAGTGTCGTCATAAGTTGAAGGCACGTTACGTGGAGAACGACCTCAGGCACGATCATTCCCTCTTGGCCTGGCATATTTTCTCGTCGCGTAAATCAGAGGGGCACGTTGCATTGGGAATTAAATCAACGTGCTTCGCTTCGTTGATGGAGATGAAGCAAAACGAGATGGATGGTAGGAGAAGGATAGAACGAGCGACTGGACGATGAGAGAGAAAGAAAGAAAAAGCTGGAATAGATGGAGTAAAGCAAGAGGAACAGGAGGAAGAGTAACCATGGTGGGGGATCAATTTAGAAGCCGTGACTCACTCGACACGGTGACGTCGTTAGCGCACCCCTTCCGTTCTCACCCTCTGCACTACCCCTAAAAAAAAAAAAAAGAAAAAAAGGAATAATCCGGTCACAACTCTCTCTCTCTAAGCGAGAACTAATCGAGGCCAGTGCACACTACCAGGGGAGAACGAAACGAGAGGGGGGTGTTCTCGACTCTCTCGGCTGGTCGACGAGTCTCGAGTATTATTTCTGGTATTCGTGTATACCGCTGTTATCCGACGAGACGAGGGCCGCGGAGGTGGCACGCGGAAAGTGAAGCGGAAAGGGCACCACAGAGTCATCGTTGTACACGATAACGCCACCGGTCCCTCGTTACGTCGAAAAAATCTCGACGAAGAGAACCGGTGTGTGAAGTCGAGTTTTACCTACGCCCATGTACTTCACGCGTCAGTGATTCCTGTTTACAGAACCGACTGAGGGGGTGGGCGGGAAATGAAGAACGCGAAAACGCGAGCGAAGAGAAACAAGGAAAATTGCAAGGGAAAATGGGAGAGGGTGTAAACGAGGAAGAGGATGCAAAAGGGGAAGTATCCAACGCATCCTCTCGCACCCCCGCGCCCACCAAAGCCAGCGTCCCCTCGCCCCAATTACCGTGCCCATCGCTCGCACCACCTCGTCCACGCTCGTAATTTGCATCCGACCTCTATTTCCTTCATAGCCGTCAAACTAAATGCCTCTTCCGAAATCATCGAGGGAAACTAAGGATCCGGACACTCGGTAATCTTGCACGCCTACGGTAACGTGGGGGATGACGACGAAATTGTTAGAACTAGAATTTACTTAACGTTCCAGAGTATCAACGTACAGTTAACGTTGTACAGAGAAAAAGAGAGAGATAGAGGAAGAGAGTAGCAGACGAAATAATGATCGAAGGAAGAAATTACATATATGCTGGACTGGAATGTATGTGCTGGAAAAAAGATTGTTGATACTCACGAGGCACACGATCAACGAGGATCAGGCTCTCGGTTAGGAGACGTCGACTCCTGGATCGTCGACCGACGAGCATCCTATACTCCGATTCCCCTGTTCCACGAGTCCTGGCGACGAGGACCTGGATGATCCTCCCGTTGTCACTCCCGGCAACACCCACTTTCTCCTCTGGCCTCGTAACCTCGAGGGCCACTTTTCCTTCTCTCCCTTGCCACCGTCACCGAACGAGGCGCAGCACTATTCTGACAGCACCACCACTACTACCACCACCACCACGATATGAGTCTCGACTACCAACGGGCACCACCACGATAGAAAGCCACCACCACCGCCACGACCACCACTACCACTGCCACTCGCCACCACGAGTAGCACAGGCACAGCAGCTCGTCGTACCGCCTTGATACTGGCGATCAGTTCGCAAACCAGTTACACGGCATTTACCCTCTTTTTCTGTTCAGAGTTATCCGCGATTGATTCTCGTAAGTATTCATCGAACCACCCTTTTTAAACGCGGTGCGATCGTGCCGTTGTCAAATGTCGTTAGTCACTATTCGCGTTGACACGATGCGTGACCATCGACGAGGAACCCTCTGAACACGAGTCACGCGCGGCAACCTATGAGCATAGGATGATTCCGTAGCTCGCTGCGGAAACTCCACCGTGTGAGCTGGCCTATCTACGCGCCTGTTTGCTCTCCCAAGCCTCTACCCCTTCACGTCCCCTCTGCGCCGCCTTCTGGCCAGTCACGACAGAAATGTATGCGCGTTCCTGACACACGCGTGTCCGTGACACGTCCCAGCATGCGCTCCTCTACGCGCGCCTCGTATGGCACGCGCCCGAATTCAGCCGAATTCGTTCGACTGCAGCCGGTGTCGCTGCTATCCTCATGACTTCTAGGGAGTTTATGTTTGAAAAGAACTGTCCAAAGAAGCGGAGATACTCCGTCGTTGGCGCTGTAGTTATTTTTCGATTTGAAAATTCAAGGAAAAATTAGCGGTTGAAGGTAATTAATTGTATGGAGGGAAGAACGATAATGAAAAATTTGTTACCGAAATGTTTTCGTTTCGTTACTTATTTTATTATGGAGTACGTTATGTAATTAGTTAATATTATAAATTACATTCATAATTTTACTATCTACTGGTTATCATGGTTCTCTTACACAATGATTTATCAACTAACAGTATTAGTGAATTGACATATTGTAACTTATAGGTTAGCATTAGTAATTTGTAACTCGTGACTTGTAAAATTTCACTATTTATATTACGTTTGTGCAATTGTGCAAAAAGACCCTGTTTCCTCATGTTTTCCTTCTATTATTGACATTTATAGAACATATAATATACGTATATAAATATGTATGATATTTGTTTTAAATTTGGTGTCAAGAATCCTATGCAAAGCCAGTTTGCATACGCCCTAGGGATTTTTATTCAGCGTACGATGCTAACCTGTGAGTACCGTGTAAATACGTTTGTTTCATTTTTTATTCCCAAAATTCATCTTTGCTGGAAGTTTGCGATGGTTATAAAAGCTTCAACATCGTGTGCCCGTGTCGCATCTATTAAAATCATAAGTGAATTTTGTATGAATATATCGGAAATATTATTGCTCTATGAATCTTGCGGTGGCTTTAATTAAACTCTGTTGATAATGCAGTTGGAATCTGTGACTATCTTTTGATTATTGCTCAGTCTTATAGGATGACTACACGATGTGTCCTTCACGACGCGATTCTGTGTTCAAGGTTAGATCTCACTACTGGTTTCTACTTAAAAGATCGTAACCGCCACGAATAAATACGGTCAGCATACACAATAGTGTCATGGCGCGGCAACAATGACGGAAAGTGTGTTCCTCACCGACGAATTCGGTACTAAATTTAATATGTGGGGCCGCTTCCGTTATAAAGGATTGCTAATAATATTCCTGATTAATGTGATTGCGTTTCAATGTTTTATATGTAAGTATTTCTTTACTATTGTACGTAGAGTTGTGCATACACCTCCATATTACAACAGATAGACTGTCAATGTAAAAACGCATGACATATAAATTTTATATGTTATCACAGTTTCTACTCATGCTGCCCGCGATATTCGAGTAAACTCCATGTAGAACGTAGAGTACCTCATGACTTATGTTTCATTATTATTATATGTCATATTATATGTCATCTTTTTCTAATGATGTGTGTCAATATTTTTGTCAAAAGATTATCAAGAGAGCTATAAATGGCAAGAATTAAGGAATAAGTTAGAATCACTAATGACCGAGCAACACGACCTGTATGGGTTAACGTATAGCGTAATTAAGAGGCTGGAGGGGCATGGCGTGTTCAGCGTAAGGAAACAGGAACTTGCCGAGAAGCCTATGATTTATGCTATTACCCCTACGTTTGCCAGGCCTGTGCAAAAGGCAGAGCTGACCCGGTTGTTGCAAACGTTTCTTCATATACCCAACTTCCATTGGATTGTCGTTGAAGACGCGGGGAAAAAGACCAAACTCGTTGCGCGACTTTTAGAGGATAGTGGTTTACTTTATACCCATTTGGCTGCGGCAACACCACCGAATTATAAGTTAGGGCGAAATGACCCGAATTGGAAGAAGCCACGTGGCGTCGAACAACGAAATGCAGCGTTACAGTGGCTTCGGGAAAATCGCAGGCCGACCGACAAAGGCATAGTATTTTTTGCTGACGACGACAATACGTATTCGATTAAATTATTTCACGAGGTAAGAACATTAACAATAGCAATCGGTCCAGTCACGAAATCGTTACATAACTTATGTATGTTCCAGATGGAGAAGATACAGAAGGTCGGTGTGTGGCCTGTTGGTCTAGTCGGTGGTTTGATGGTGGAGAAACCAATATGTGATAACGCTACTAATAAAGTAATCGGTTTTAATGCTGCGTGGAAGCCAGAGCGACCGTTTCCATTAGATATGGCAGGTTTTGCCATCAACTTGCGACTTTTACTGGAAAATAAAAATGCCGCTTTTTCGTATGACGTTCAGGGTGGTTATCAGGAGAGTGAGATATTGTCACAAATTGTCACTAGAGATGAACTAGAATCGTTAGCCGATTGTTGCACAAAGGTATTTATTGATTGTTTTCTTTTATATATTTCATGGTATAAATCAAATAATTATTTATGTCTACAGGTGTACGTATGGCACACACGAACAGAGCCACCACAGTTAAACGTGGAACAACTATTGATAAAGAAAGGTAAACGTTCGAATTTAGATATTGAAGTGTGATAAAAAAAATAGACTGCAGTTTGCTGTATTTTGATATAGTGATACTAAGTTTTTGAATCTGGAAAGAAAAATTAATTTTGTATACGCTTTTTATCATTCACACTTGACTATGTACTTTTTAAATTGAGTGCAATATAAAAAAACAATGCAGTGCCATATAACGGGTAGCCGCTTATAGCTGCATATTCAATAAGGATGTAGGATGTACATATGACACTAATGCATTCTATATATCCTACATTCTACATAGAATATGCTTATCGATAGTATGCATGATAACATAATGGCCTGGGTTACATACTATTGTTAAGCATCGTTTTTTTTCTACGAATTGATAATTTTTTTATATTGTTGAAGAAATGGTATATAGACGAATAAAATTTTTCGTGTAAAAAAAATGAAATGATAATGTAGACGTGAATCATTTGACCTTGAAAATGTTCTTTATCCTTTATTAGTCGAGTACGTTTCCTTGACGCGTACAGAAAAAGCATACATAAAAAATATGCCTTAACCTACGAATTTTAATAATGTTTCGTAATAATATTCTTTAAAATGGAAGATGCGCAGTAATACTTTTCGTGGGAAGCTACTTGGGTTACGGATTTTGGCAACGAATATAAAATAGCTAGATAAACGTGTCTTTTCCTCCTCATCGAATCATCGATTCCTGACTCGATGAAGGCTCGAAAATACTGCGTGACAATTACAATGAACAATCCACTATTTTTTTCTCCTTTTTCCCCGATGTAATATATATTCCTTGTGTACCTATAATGTGTACTCGTTGACTTATAAGCTAATAAGTACTATATATTTGGCAAAACTCTGTTTACGGTACGTAAAAAAGCTACCCTGCAGAAAGTGTGTTCGCAGGTAAGGGAACGATGACTCTTCTTAATTTCTTTTTCTTTAGGTAGAGGTACAATTATCTTAAATAAATATACACACATCGATTATTTTTTTCAGTTTACTTTTTCTTCTTTTTTTTTTTTTGCGAACACACCTTCCAACTTCACATACAACATTCTAAACTTAGCGAACCCTCCTAAACTTATTTCCAATATTTTCTTAAAGATTAGGAAAAACGTTTACAAGCATTTACAAAAACTTATCACATTTTAACTGCGTTTTCTTGAAAAGCCATCTTACACATTAGGACAAAATCGGCATTATTTTAATATTATCGAATATAATAATATATAATGTATATGGCAGCTTTCGATTGTTCTTTTTTCTGAAACAAAAGATTCGAATCCCTGTTACAAATGTCAAGTGTTAATTTAGTGCTCAAAGGGAGAAATATTTACTTAGCCGAATCGAAGATATCGCTGCTTCGATTACACTATACATACACAGTAGAGAGACTTAATTGTCGAAAGATACATTTAAGATTTATTAAAACGCCATCGCGGTCGACATATCGAATACAACTTCTTTCGGTAACATTTCTTTTAATTTTCGTATTTTACAGCTTTTTAAGTATACTGTTCTCTAACTGTATCAATAATCCGATCGTGATGATACATAATCTTATCGATTACAATTTCATCACGGAAGCTAACCAGTTCTCGGTTAGATTACTTTCTTACATACAGGGTAACTACATAGGATACATAAAATATTAATAACAAAAAAAAAGGATGTAAAAATGACAAAGAACACTAGGGCTGCTCTTGCACGCGATGCCTCGACGATGTAATTTTTACATTGTGAGATATAAATGACAAAAATTATCATGATAAATTAGGATGCGAAGAAAAGAAACTATATTTCACGCAAATGATGTTCACTTTGAAGTAAAAAACACAACTACGTATTATCTAATCGAATAAACGTACGGCTCGTAACCAATACATCATCAGTCATGTTGATTGACACGGCAAGAATATATATAACCATACTCAAAAGTCGAGCGGTAGAAATATTTTTGTAAAAGTTTGTTCACGGCTAGAGGAAACACGTGGCGTTAAAATCTTGTCAAAAGATACGTAAACGACGAAACAAAATTTAAGTCCGTTTATTAGCCTGAATTATTTGATCGTCACTAATAATCGGTACGATTCGTTTTCATAAGGTTACGCGCTTAAAGGAATCAGTCTTTGAAATCAAGTCATATAACCACGAAATTGATAATTCGTCGTTTAGAATCGTGCCGAATATAATAAGATGCAGCGTATCTGTGTTTGTGAATCTGGAACATATAATACGACTTCTAGTCGAAAAACATACATGAATGGAACATGTCGAGGAAATATGATAAATTTTAAAAGTATATATACACAGATCAGAGGTTCTTATAGAATACTGAACCTCGTTGAGACTGAGAGAGAGAGAGAGAGAGAGAGACGTAACCTATTCCGTCCGTTTCTACTTCGTTCGCAAAACTTCTTAAAACTTCAGTTTCTTATTTCTATAGTAATTGTTACACCATGTTCCTTCTATTAACGCAGAAGAAACGATATAGAATAGGTAAACCGTTCCTTCTTTTTTAGTTTCGTGCTGTGCACACGATAACACAGTACTACCCAGCGTACTAGACTGTGAATATCTAGAGGGTGCCTCGAAGCAATAATCACTAATTATCGACCAACTTCTACCAATTTCGCGATTAATTTTGTACATGCTTCCTTCTCGTTTAAGCGATCTATCTACCTCCTCCTTCTTGCAATATTCGCTAAGTTACATTATATCGATAGTTTCCTCTTTTCCCCAATATGATCTTGGATTACAATACGTTTCGTATTTTACCATAGATCATAGATTACAATTACTTTTCATACGCTTTGGTGACTACATTGGCGAGGAAGGGAAGAAAGTGAGATATATTTTCCTTATACACACAGAACTATCGCGACTGATGAGAAATCATGTAGATGAATTTTGTATCGAGAAAAATCGATAACGTGCAGGCTTACGAATAAATGCTACAATCTTTTTGTCCTACCTTCCAGAAGGAAAGACGGACGAGAATGTACGAGCGAATTTATCGCGTCGATCTTTGAAAATTCCGCGAATGAAGCAGACGAATACGACTTTGTATTATTTGATCGCGGTGAGATGGCGCGTAGTGTCTCATCTAAGAAACGGAAACCGAGGTGTCGCTCTGATCACGTCTCGTTGCTCCACGTTCCCGCGCAAATCCCGAGTAGAGTCGCGAATCGTTTTGAAATTCGAATTCGTCAAAGGAGAAGATTCTTAGCAACCGCGAAACTCTGTTTCCTGCGTGTACGTTTCGGGATGTACGGGCTTATCTGTTGTTTTTCGTATCGTTCGAGAACACTTCGGCCAGAAATGGTGTTTCCATGGTTGATTTACAATCTAGTACGCCGGAAGAATATCTAGACCGCTGAATCCTTGCCGACGAAACCAGTTTTTGAGACGGATCTTTTCCCGTCAAACGTGATAGATGTCTCCCGGCGAAGACCCGAGTCGATGATCGGTGTGATTTTCTTCTCTTCCTTCAGTGGTTCCTTCTCGTCTCTAAAATGTTTCAATAGAAAAAGTGGGGTTATTAATGGAGGACTATTTATCAGCTGGTTGTTATACGGTTAATTTCTAGTACTGGGCATAAAAGAGAGCATGTCGAGATGCGGCGCGTGGTGCAACATCGAATAATACGCATAATGCATGCCATCACTCGTTAGTATTGTGTATTTGCAATTGAAGTATCGTATCTTCGTTCTTCGTCGCGTGTTATATGATATACGATGAAACGTACAACGTACAACATCAAGAATAAATATAACTAAAGTTTGCATGATGGAGAACATTCACGAAAAAGGTAAGTGAATTGAAATGTCATTAAATTATTCGTACATTTCGTAGTACATAACAGTGTGCGATATTTACGACTGAAAACTATTCCTGTCTCCACGGTAACGTTTTCCACGAGGCAATGAAATTGAATTACCTACTTTCTCAAATTCACGGTTGAATAGAACAGGGTAAATTAGAGTGAATAGTGGTGAGTATGCTACGTAGTTAACGGGCAATTAATATCACTTCAGAGTGTTGATATCTCATGCAGCATAGCCAAAGCACGGGCGAATAATGACGATAGTTTATGCAGCGCGCATAAAGAGTGACAGAGATAGAGAAAATAGGTAAGCGTTAAATGAACTGAACATGGTGAATAATGTACAGTGTTCTTTCGTTCGGAAAGTGGTTGGCGGCAAAATAAATTACATGTAAAAGAAGGATGAGACGAGGAAAGGAAACAGACAAAATCCTTTCATGCTGCAATTCTAGAAATTCAATTTCTTTTATCGACGGACCGTTAGTTTCGTTTCCATTGATGCCATTCTTGAATTACGTATTTGACGTTCCAAGATGTTCGCTAGCATCGTGGAGTCGAGGAATAAAAATAAAAAAGAAGAAAAAAATAAAAAATAAAAACGGGAAGAATCTAAGAGTGTTAAACAAAGAAAAAAAAAAAGAAAAAAACATCATGCGAAGTAGAAAGCCGTGTCGGAGCCCCTTCGTGAGAGGCCATGCTTCTTACTGATTTTCACTTATGTATCTCTCTTACATGGCAGTATGTTTGACCAATTTAATGGTATTTTTTCCACTACCCGAGTCTTGGATGGCCGTGACCCCGGCGACATTGGCCATTTTTTGGTCGCAATACGGCAATGGAAACCGCCAACCGTAAAGACTACCGGTAAAGAAAAAAAAAAGAGACAGATGCGAGAGGGTCAAAGTGTCTCCTAATGGCGGGCTAGGTTTTAACGAGTTAACCGGACGATTTAACCACGGGACACTCTACTACCTTTTTGCGGGATAAATATAGTTGCAACTACAAACGTTCGACAAGAACGCTATAAAGGATGCCCGGTTTCGATTTGTCGAGTATCCATTAAGTTCGGACTACAAGGGCTCCTCTTCGTGGTCGTTTAGATTTTTATTCCGTTATTTCGTACCCTCGCTATACTATTAGGAATGAAGACCGAGATCGTTGAAAGTCTCGGCAATTCGAATTCATGGATCTCAATAAGGACACCGGATTACTTAGAATGCACACGAATGAATATAGAATAAAACTCACTTTTTAGCAAAATTAAGTAATTATTTAGGTTCAAAAAATTATATGGAAGATAAATTTAAAATATTTTAGTATAAGGAATATATGTCTGATGTGAATATAATAAGCATTTTTGTTTTATCGAATTTAGATGAAAATCTAATTTAATTCTCAACGAGTTGTTCATGATTATTTGCTGTTGTTCGAATTAAATTACTTAATTTTACAATATTTTACTTTGATACGTACTCTATATTTTAAGTAACGGAGGCTATATACGAAATGAATCCATTAACGAAAAATGAAAAGAACCAAAGCAAGATTGAAATATCAAAATTCGAGGATCGTAGCAGGATAAAACATTTATAACCAAATGATATCACAATTATATAAAAAAAAACTCTTCTTTCCGATATTCGGACCTATTTTAATGAAATTTTTCAAATAAGAGCTATCGAAATTTTTGTTGTTGAAAACCGGTAACCCTATAACGAACCGGTACTATTTCCATGAATATTCACGTAAATCTTTCTTGAAACTCGTACACGTTCCGTAAACTAATTTGCACGTTAGTCACGGCTCCAACAGGAATCTCCATTCGCGTGGCAAAAATTCGTTCGATCTCTATGATGCGAAAGAAAGAATTTCACGGAGGTTTTGTAAGTTCGATGGTGGGTGCGAAGTTCGATGACACGGTAAATATAGCGCCAAAGACTTGCCAAAGCACAATGTAAAATATATATATATATAATGTATATAAGAAAGTCAAGTAAATCGATCTAAATATCGTGAGTATGTAGGTATGTGTAACGCGTATCGAAAGAATTCGATTGGAATGATTCTCACCTGCCAAGTTTCGCGTCCTCTTCGTCTACTGGCTTTCGGCGGGAACGTTCACACACGTAATATATGATTCCTGTAATACAAATTTCATAGAAACATTAAAAAAAAAAAAGAAAAAACAAGAAAGAAAAATATCAATGTCGATCGTGAAAAAGATTTTTCTTAAAATTAAAGAGCTCGTAACAAAAATGATTCTTGTCAATGTTTCAAAATTAGTTTCAAATTTGATGAATATGTATAACTAGACGATCGTATCTCGTTATAGCGTTAATGAAATTTCATTTTATATAAAAAACATAGTCTGTACATGAAATGTTTTATGGTAAAAATTTTTAAATACTTTTGTATAGTTATAAGCCTAGCTTCTGGCTACGAAAATACATTCTCATCTAAAAAATCCAACAATTTGACGAGGACCGTTTTTGTTACGAGCCTTCTAATTATATTTTATACTAAAATTTTTCTAACTTGATGAAAATCTACTTGTCAAAACCGAATAATTCTGTATGATCACTTAACACGAGCTAACGTTGCAATTTCACGTAGAATCACAGTTGCACTTTCAGATAAATCTACGTTGCAATTTGGAACAAGTTTATGCCGCGGGTAATTCCAAATAAATTCGCGCTGCTATATCAAGCAAATTAACGTTGTAATTTCATATAAATCCAGTTTGCAATTTTAGATACGTTCCGGAGGTCGCGAGTGCTAATAAATTCGCGCTGCGCATGCATGTAATGCTATGACGTGATTTTAGAATTTATGTTGAAATTGTGAATAGGTTTATGTTGGGAAATTAGGCGCACGTGTGATACGATTGTTAATAAGTTCATTTACACTTTTACTTCATATTGCATATACTATAATTTTCTTAGATATAAATTGCGAAGCTCAGTATTACCGTTTCAAATGCAACTGTTATGACTATTACGTTGCAATATTCAGTTATAATTTTATTTCCGCTCGTGTTACAATCTTATGCACAATCTAATATTTCTAAATTTTAGAAGAATTTCATATTGCAACTCGTGATAAGTTTGTGAAGTATATACAAAAAAAAAAAAAAAAAAATATTCTCACCTGTCTTATGCGCGCAACAGCAGATCACGTCGATCACGATAATAATAATGAATAGTACCGCGATGACGATACCAATTATGGCTGCGCTTGATATCAGAGGCCCTTGATGATGAACCACAGTTGTGTCTATACCTTGAAGGATAAGAATCATGTATCAGATAAACATCACGACAGAAAATGTACATTTGTTTGTTTGCAATCCGTTAGTGCAGAAGCATTACTCACAACGATGTTTGGTGATGATATCAAGAGAAAATCGTTTCCAATCTAAAGTATATTGTTTTACTGTTGATTATAAGTTTACGTATTCAAAATAAGGTTTGAAAAGTTTCTTGTCACATAAAAGATAATACGAACCTAGTTAAAAATTAATTCGTAATTGTAGTTTAGTTCTCAGCTTTTTTTTTCAATGTGAAATTTTAATCCAACATATGTTTTAAGATATAATGTAAAATATATGCTTATAGTAATTCTTTCTTTCTTAAATGATCCTTTTAACGAATATATTTGCCTTTTCATTATTATTCTTGTATATTCCTATAAGCTGGTTTATTTTCTTTTATTTCATTCTTAGATAATAAAGATTACATATGAAGAATTAGAATATAGAGATCCTAGTTTAGAATTATGTGTTATAAAATACTCATATATACGAATCATTTATTGTATATCATATTCCAACATCTTTCCTATTTTCTCACAAAGAAAGTCTCCAAATATGGAGACAACATTTTAGTAAATATTGAATTATTACGCGATAAATCTATATCGCCCGCTCCACACTGAACTCCATATGTCTGAGAAATCCTACATTGTACATGACAAGAAACCTTCTAAACTTCGCTTCCATCTAAACAAAAACTCCCCTACATTTCACTTAAGCACATTCGTGTCCCGCGCGAGGAGACAACATGTTTCTGGAAGCAATAGAAGCGAATGAGTCTACCGCGAAATTGATATCGCGATCGGGTTTCCGTCTCGAGACCTAGGCACATCACCAAACACGTTACGCGAACGATTAATTTTAGTCTCCTGAAAAGAAAGAAGATCGGCGGGGGGTTTTGGGGAGGTGCCAAAAATCCGTTTTCATCAAAGCGTAGACACGTAAGGAACCAAGAGAACTAAACACACGCACACCAAATCAAACCAAAGCGAACCAACGTATGTACATACGTATATGTGTATACCAATGAAAGAATGATATCGGTGGTCGAAGAAGCGATAAAAAGAAGCGTGATTAAGAAACAATTTTTAAAAAAGAAACAAACAAATACGTATAATAAGTATAAAAGTTAGAGAAATAAATATAAAAATCAAGAAGAAAAATAAACTAGATAATTAAATGAAATAGCTGGTGCACAAAGATACATGTGTGATACCAAGCGCGAAAATATAGCGGAACGGATGAGCGACAAAAGGGTGCGGTAGTCCCTTCTGTCGGACCGGACGTAGAGATATGGGTGCTGAGAAAGCTCAAGGAAGGGGGAAGAAAGCTTCATTCGCTACCTTTCTCTCCCGATGTTAGTTTCTACGCGTCACTAGTCTAAATGTGCTACCTCCACACACATAAAGCTCTTTTAATATTTTTTTCCACTGAGTGCCTCTTGCTCGCTCTCTCTCTCTCTCTCCCTCCCTCCCTCTCTCTCTCTCTCTCTCTCTCACACACACGCTCGCTTTTTTGGCTTCAAAAAGTCAACAGAGAGGGACTACTACGATATATATGTATACTTAGCAGATGTATGATACATATTACGCCCGTCGTTCGACTCTTCTGATGTGCTTCAATATATTTACCGTTCTCTTTCGGAGCATGTCGCATCCCATCGTGTACATTTTTGCTCGTATTTCTCCCAAAAATCTTAATTTTTCTTTCGCCCTTCGTTTCTTAGTTTTCGGTGAAACAGGTGGGCGGAAAATGAACGAGACGGCCGAGAAAGAAACCATCTCAAATTGATCAGCCCGTTTCGCTCGAGTTCTCTTTATCTTTCTCATCGCTGGGTCTTAACCCCTTAATGCTTATGTGTCGTCGCGGTCTGATCACCGAAGCGGATGATTCAATTTATGGTGCGTCGTCTTTTAGACTGTTCGTTTGATGCTGCTAATGTTTTCTGATAGACATTGATGAATGAATAGACTGTTCGTATGAACAGTTCCGATCCATCGATCGGTTCTCCGAACAGGCTGTGTTCACTGTCATCTTCTTTGCCAGTTCTGTTCTTTATGCATGCGAGTGTAAATTCGAATTTTCTTGACGACTGCTTACTGGACTGACATTTATTCCTGTTGGATGGTTGGTGGTCGAGTAATATCATTATTTTATTGTAGAAGATTAATAGGAAAACGTACTCTTTCAATTTTTATCTAGCCCTCTATGATGTCACGTGCTTTTTTGTTCTTTGCGTATTTTTGCGAATAATCAGACGCTTTGGAATTTGTTTAATAAACAGTGTATTATTTTGAATAAAATACGATATCCAGATATTTAAATCCCAATGAATTATAAGAATTCCAAGATTTTCGAGTTTACGTACTTAGGTCATTAATAGCTCATTAAAGGAGCACGTTTTCGCAGATCAGAACTTTAGCGATTAGACGTTTTTATTCTGTTCCAGTGCGTTACTTCGTTACGATTATTTTCGTTGTCGTTCTTCTTTCTTACGCTCGTGCAGACAAGAACCTTCGTTTGTAATCCTCTTTACGATACAAAGAGTTTATTGCAATCATCCCTTGAACCAAATTTCATAATACATGATTTCATAATTCGTTATAGCGATAAGAATGTCCATTTGTAATCCTCTTTACTCCCTAAAATACAAAAACTTGGTCGCCATTATCTTGGAATTTAATTTTGTAAAATAAAGGCCGATGATTTTTTAACATAAAATTCAATCGTCGCATCAAGGGGTTAAATCTCGTAGAACCAACGATATTCCTAATTTCTTCTTTTCATCCTATCATTAATATTTTCTATTTGTCTCTTATCTCTTATTTTGTCTTCGGTTACGGTGTACTCAACAATCTCCACAGCGAAGCGGAAACAATTTGATGGTGGCTTCTTTGCTGGCTGATTCATTTGGTATTGTATTCCTTGAACACTCACATATATATTTCCATACTCATATTTACAATAAGTGTTTTCCACAGGTGAAACGATAAAACGTTCGCCCTCGTTATAAATACGAATGTATATATATATATATTATATAGTATATTAGGCACTAGGCTAGCACATAATCCTTGCACGTAAGAATGTTTATCTCTCTTCTAGACATCTTTCATATACATATAATATTTATATGTATATATATATTTATATATATATATACGTTTGTACATATACATGTGTATGCTGTATACAGATCGCAATTTAATATATATATATTCGTCGGCAATTACACGTGAATACCGCGAATCCTTTTAAAAACGCTGGATCTGATCGCGAAACGCGTTCCTTTCCAATCTTCCTCCTTTTATTTGATCGAACAAAGAGAAACCAAATGGCGCTCGAAAGACAGTGCACGCATTTCAGTCCATGGTTTTTCGTTTTCTCCTCGGTCTGTGTTTCATCCTCTTTAGTTTTATACGGCGGTCAACGAGTCGAGTCAATGCGGATAAATAAAATGTAGAAACGTGAAACATCTGATAAATAGGAATTTAATGGACAAACTCTAATTAACTGATGCTTAAAACGAACTAGTATTATATTAAAATCTTTGAAGAAATTTATTAACTTATGCTTTTTTTAATTGTATTCTCTTGAAACATTGATGGTATCTTTCTCCACGCTTTTGCAATTACTGACAGTACATCGTAACATTTATAGGTTCGTTTGAGCTACACATTTCAAGGATGAAGCTATCGATGAACGTACATCGTGAGTTTTTAAATCAGAACGTATCGATTTCTATAAAGAAGATATTGGAAAATTAAGATTGCTTTTTATTGATAATGGATAATTCCATAGTATATTGAATGAAGTATTCCGTTACATTTCAAAACGTTGTATTTTGTCCTCCGGTTAACGTTCGTTTCAAGACACCAAAAGCTTTTAACTGATCCCTGTATGTATTTTCAGATACTTTCAGATACTCGGCGAATAGAGTCGAAAAACGTAGCTTTTAAGTTTAAGAAACTTTCAAATTGAAAGTTACTCTTGTTGCAAAAATTGCAATATTCGATGCAGTCACAAAACCGTGAATCACAGCGTCGAGTTTGTACTTTGAGTTAGGATTAGGTTTCAGCTAGATTAGATCTGGGTTAAGTTTGGATTAGGTTAAGGTTAAATTTCACAAGTTCCCTAAATTCAAATCTAACATCCCCGGCCTCTGCTCATTTCCTAAGTATTATCAGAAAATACACGTATAAATTTGTCCAAAATTTCCTATGCCCTAAAACAAAATTCAACCTGTATCCTACATCTTGTAATTTTCTCACGAACACTGACTCGACTCGGACACGTATTTCACCATGCAAATAACAGCTATTTCAATGAACGCCATCGATGATCAATTCGACATGTCAACCAAAGAAAGAAATTTATTATAAGAACAAAAAAAAAAAAAAATGTTTCCTCGAGTGCTGCAATCGACAGGATCGTGGCTCGGTTATTACCATTATACGTTGTTGCTCGAAGGACCAGCTCTACTCCATTTCCTCGCCAGAGGAAAATATCCGATGCGAAATAGACGGGAGGATTGAAAATTGTAACGGTCGACGATAGGATCGAATAAGAGGGATAGAAAAAAAATGTCTACGTGAAAATGGAGGTGGCTGGCGAATGGTGACGAATTTTATTTTCGAGGAACGATTCTATGCGGCAGCAGAAATTAACGACAGCAAAATTGCGTTCCTCGTACTGGCTTTGTTCATTTTAATGCTCGTTTGTGAAAATTTGCTCGTTTTTACAAGTCGTTCTCCATTGTGCTATCCGATTCGCTACATATCGGGACAAAGAGAGGGATTGCAATATATACGACGACTGTAATTTCCACGGAACAATGTAATAACTTCATGCGTCCATTAACCAGTCTCGTGAAAAGACTTCGAGCTTACTTTGAATTTTCGTACTTCGACGAGGTGCTGATCGTTGGAAGAAGTTGGAGGAAGTCGGTAATTCGAAGTTCTTTAACAACCGCGTGCAAGAGACGGAGAAGATGCCTATGAAAAGGAGGAATATCTTTCCAGGAAGGTACCGTACTTGTCCAGCACTTAAGTCACGATTGCGTTATCGCAATTTCGCGATGCACACAGCAGGAATGCCATGTGTCTCGAAAATAGATTCACGGCTCTCGACATTGCACGGTGCGCCTCATATCGCGAGCTAGCTTCATGTTGTTGCCTCCTTAACCCTTCTCTTTCCTACGTTAAGTCACGTTCATATGTCCGTCCTCGTTTGGAAACGCGTCGCCTATTTATAACGGGCCCTCTGTTTCAGGGCGAACCGAGTTCCTCGAACGAGCTTGCACGCAAAAGTATTGGCACTCAGAGATTATAATAAAGTAGAGATGTTACTTCGTTTTCGAGTTACCCGGTATGGGTTCTACGAGTCGTTTTTCTTTTCTTTTATTTTGGTAGAATTTAGGGGAGTCGTAGGAATTTTATGGAATTATGCAAGTTGTTTCGTAGGAATTTGCGTGATGGAATATATGGCGCTTGATATAAGAAAGAAATTGATTCTTTATTTTACTGTATTTTGCAGGAATTTAGAGAATCATCGAATCAAGACATCGTAATTTTTGGATATTTGGTATTTGTGGTAAAGAAAAGAATCAATTTAGAAGGAATTATAAGAATTTCATGGAAACAAGATACGATTTCTGGACATTCGGTACTTGTGACACAGGAAGGAATAGTTTTTTTTTTTAGTAAGGGAATATGATTTTCTACTCTGACAGGAATTATGTGTAGCATAATGAGGAAAAAATGAAAAGTGTTAGTTGTAGAACTGGAACAGAGGTAGCAGTTGCAAAAGATAGTAAAATTTATGCAAATGGAAGATATTTACATGAACGTTGCCATGTTGAAATATAGATATATGGTAGTTATTCATGGAAGTTTTAGAAAGGCATGAATTTTATACTACAAAAAGTGCAATGCATTAAATATTATGAGAAAAGATATAACTCAAAGAACAACTATTCATAGGAAAGTTACATACGAATGAAAATTTTGTTCAACATTAAACGAAAGATATTCCAAACCATACGTCCTATACATTTTTGAAGATTCAAATTTCCTATAAATGTATATACATCCACAGCCTAATCATTACGCAACACATTATTCTAAACTACAGTTTCGACTACATGCAATTTATTCAACGTTTACAGGATTGAAAAATTGCTTCCCTTACGCTTGCTCATCTGTAGCCTTCATATTTATGTACTCTAACACTCACAGAACTGAAATTTACAGACTTTATCTTCCTATTATTGTCCAAAAACATTGTATTTAATTTGCAATTAGCAACTGAAGTTAAGAAAGGAGCTTCTACCATTCCGCGTCAGACTGTTCTACGCGAGTTCATAAACAATTTCACAGCTACAACAGCTCTTTGTGCCAACACTTTCATCGACGATCTCGCGCGTTTTTTCCACTCGGAAGCTGAGAGCTGGGAAACAGAAGGCGTCTCTCTTCGCCGGGGCCCATTTGCATCCTCCTCGAAATTATCTCACCGACGCCGGTTTCTGATCTTTCCGACCGAAGCAGTTTCGCGGTAGACTCTGCGGCGTTTTAAGTTACAAAATTGCATCTCCGCGAGGCGCGGTAAGCTACACAAGAAGAGAAGGAAAGAGAGAAGATCGAACAAGAGGACAGGATGCAGTTTACCAAGGTTCTTGCGCTCTCTATTATAAGTTACTGGCCGCGAGGCCAGCCTCCGGAGTTTTAATTGCGTTACAAGCGAGCCATTATCCCGAGTTTCACCGATTAATCTCGAAATCTGCCTTCTATCCGCGCGTTTTCGCGCTACCATCCTGACTTTCCGGTTTTGTCAAGAAAACTCACGCCAGATCAAGAGAAGTTAATCGAACGATATCCTCTTTTAGAAGAATCGTCCCATATAATGCAAGAATTAATCAAGAAATAGTTGGTTTGTTAAATATATTTTGATATTTCGTAAATGGAGGAGGAAGTAAGATGGCAGATATTTTTGGAAATTTCAAAATTTTAATGATAATAAGAGATAATAGGAGAAATATAGTATAATAAGAAGTTTGATAAAAAATATGTGGATTGTAAGTAGATTACAAAAATTAAGCTACTTCCTTGTTTTGGAAGGGAAGAGCTCAAGAAAACGACATTATGCATGAGCAAAGAAATAGAAGAAAATGCTGACTACGAATAAATAGAAGAAGGTCGATACTAAAAGGCTATAAAAGGAACATTCAGGAACAAGAAAAACAACGAAAAACGACGAGTCAGGAAGAACTGTGATAGAATCCTATTTATTCAAATGAAATTTTAATTAGTGTCAAATGAACTGCACACAGAGTCCATTTATTTGGACACAAATTTGCCTGAATGAGAAATTAAATAACTTCTATTATTATATCGTATTCAATTAATCAAATTAGATAAATAGAAATCTCTTATAGTTTCGAAATGACCATTCCAGCGTATAAACTAATATTTGATGAGTAAAATCTGATAACAGTAGACGTCAGAAATCTTTTCATCGCGAAGACCTCACAGACATCTTTGCACAAACGTGCAGATGAATCAATCAGACAGACGATTAAATCGTTTAAACGAAAAAAATAGTGGAATCGAATCAGGTCACCGAGCAATTTCACGTGGTCTTTTATTTCCGGAGCTGGTATCGTCCAAACCAGAGCGGCTTCGCCATTAACGCGTTCGTGAATTATCTTTCACGGTGCGGTTTACCCAGCCACGAATACTCCGGATGAGACTTGCACAGCCTGATTTTTATCGATTTTCTGCGTGGCCAGGACGTGGAAAATACGTAGCCTGACGAAAATGCGTTCTATCAGTTCGTCTCGTAACGCAGTATATCCGTTGGCAGACGAAGAGAGTTAACACCCATTATTTTATTCTTTTTCTCGAAACTGGATTGGTAATTCTGCCGAAACGTTCGCGAACGCGTCGTGAAAAAGGGAGATCCGCGCAATCTCGACGATTCGCTCTCTCTCCCTCTTTCTTGTATTGTCCATCTCTTCAAAAGCGATTTAACTTGGACAAAATTACGTTAGGACACGGTTGAATCAGATCTCATTCTAATGGAGCCTCGTGGATGTTCGACGGTGCTACAAATTACGAGAAATCCTCCTCCTCCTCTTCGTCTCTCTTTCTCTCTTTTTCCTGCCTCTTTTCTCTATGTTTGGCAATCGTTCAACGAGCCTAGCGGATCGATCGGAAAAGGACAAGGATAGGTTTTCGCGAGATTCGAACAGCAGAAACGATTTTCTCGCTCGTTTCCGCCTGATTCCGAGGCGACCTATTGTCTTCGCCGGCGCGAAAACGCTTCACGCGCCGACGAGCACGTTCCTCGTGCCGCGAACCTTGCTCAAAAGCAGCCTCGAAGATGAAAACGCTTCTCTTCGTCTTCGACCGAGAGACGAGTTTTATATGCCGTGCACTGTGTCTATTCGCGTCTATCTTTCTCTCTCTGTTTCTCGGGCGCGCGCGCTACCGGAAGCGACTCGCGTACCTCTGCTCGCTCTTTACAAGAGGGCAAAGTTGAAGACGGTCGAAAGTCGAGAATTCCGCGCGAGGATTCGAGGAACACGCGCGGATTCGCGAAAACTAGTCGCGATGCGATCCCGTGGTTCCGGGGAAGAAGAGGTTCCTCGAGAACTAGCCGGAAGTGGGATCGGTGCCTCGTTAACTACTGTTTCTTCGTCGAGTTCTCGCGTTTGGGAATGCATAGTCTGTTCTGTTGAACGAGTTTCCCTCGCAGACGCGACGAGTTGCGCGAAGATGAGGTTTTAGGTGACTCGTTGATATGCTTTTGAGAAATATCTTTTTCTTTTGATTAAATGGATGGAACGGCAGTGAATAGAAAGATGCGATTGATAATAAAGTAGATGTTGGTGCATGGTTATACAATGCGAATATGTGCGTTGATATTTAAAAGGATAATTCACGAATGCTTTATTTTTAGCATAAATGAGACTTTCATAAATTATGATTTAAAATGGCGATCATTGGAGTAGATTAAGTAACATGTTGCCCGTTAGACGAATTTTGGATGTCTCTGTGATGGACTTGAACAAACTAAGCTTACATTTAGGAGACATCTCTACTTTTTCATTAATTTTGATTAAAGGAACACGAGGCGCCAAATAATGTTTTCACCTAAACCATAAGATTAAAATTAGAATATTTTTAGACGTAGTCGAGATCTGTTGAATGCTATAAAAATTTGAAATACAGTTTCTTATTTATCTCAGAATACTCAGCCTAATAACATAGAAGTATATCAATTTAAATAAACCATCAATGTGCATTAACATTCACCTGTATACTTGTACGACTTTTATTTACCAATTTCCAGCGCAAATTTTCGTCATATTTCGTCCAAACAAAAAAAAGTCACAAATTTTTAGAGCAAAAAATTCCGCCCGCTTCTTCTCGGAACCACAGTGTTTCTTCTTGCATCGTTCGATTCCATCTCATAGAAATCGCGAGATTTTTCATCCATTCACTCGTATAATACATCTAATATACATTCGTTCGTCTCGGCACTCGAGAATCTTAGGCCAGCTCAGGATTCGATCGATCACAAAGAAAAAAAAAAAGAAAAGAAAAAGAAAAAAGGAAAGCGATCAAACATACACAACCCACTTGCGCCTTTATCTTCACGGCCGAGCCGGTTCACGTGAAATATAACCTCGTACGACTCGTTTACATGAATCTAAAACGCGACATTCTGGGCGAACGCTCGACACGCGACAGTTGAATCGTGTACGATCATTCATTCCCTCGTGCTGCCACCAGAGATATTCCCATACTAGCGATATCTTTTTTATTCATAGGAATATGATAGATCGCACGGACAACGATATTCTGGTGCAGGTGCTTGTTATCATTTTCAATGGAATCGGAAATCCACAAAAAAGTCAGCCGCGTAATTCGTTCCAAACGCTCATCTTCTACCAATTTGTGGAATGAAATCTCTTTTTCGTTGCATGTACTTAGCGATTTATGCGAATATTTCAGATGTGTGTTTTAAATCTTATTTGTATAACGATTTATAGGAAGTTTGTGCATTGATAATTTGGAAGATGTTGCTACATAAAGTTTATTTAATCCTGCTCGATTATGTGCAACGATAATAAAGAGAAAATATAAACCGAGTTTCCTTACATGTATTTTCTAATATTTGTAGTTTCTTGATTTAGTGCCAGCTTGTAGCAAAAAGTTAACGATATATGTACTTACTATTTTTAGACAAAGTAAAATTGAAATATAAAACTACGTATGTTGACATTTAGCATGATTAATTCCTTAAAACTACTCTGATGGAACTTTGGATGGATGACACTACTCTTGCAACCGCGCTGCCAAGTGCATTTCCGTCGGAGCGCACGTGGATATATCGACGAGGACAACGACGGTGAAGTCAGTTTGTAGACGGTAGTCGCGGAATAAAGTCGGTAACGAACCAGTTCATTTGTCCCCTTACAGATTTTAATTATTGCGCTCAAAGATATAAATCATTCGTTTCACGTATTACTAATAATTATTCCCATACGAAAAAAGAGGATATTCTGTATAAAAATATTGTCGAATAGCAATAATTACTGTGCGTAATTTGATCGACCACATCCGATGGAACACATTATCGTACAATGAATAAGAAGCCATTGATATATACAAAATCGTGCACCAGAAACTCGTTGCGTTTATACTATGACCGATATACATCATATTGTACGTATATGTATGTATGTAGCTGAAAGCTGTTATCAACAATGTTATTAAACAACTGTCGCTGTTTAAACGTCCACCCAGTTTCGTTCTTACAATTCTTCTTACACCTAAGCACACTCAAATGTGTTAACATACAATCGCTGATCACGTGGAATCCCTCGAGTACTTACAAAGGTACGTGGTGTGTTCGATGGAATGAGAGTGTCGCCAACGAAAAAGACAGGCGAACGGCGCTAAATTAAATGAAACGAACGGTACCAAAAAAGAAATAATAAACATAATAATAGAAGAATCAACAAAACTAAAGAGGCATAAAAAAGGGAATAAAATATAATAAAATATATATATATGAAACAATAGAAGCGCATGCCATGCGATCGTAATCTAACATCTAACAATAAGAAAACCCAAGGCAAGAGCGAACATTTAAGAGATCGAGGTTGCGACGACCCTGTCGCATTCGTTGAACGATGACTCGCGATCGATACTCGTGGACTGGTGGACAAGGGGCCATTTGTATTTCAGACGCGACAGAGTATTCAGTGTACCGTGTACCTCGAGACTCGATGCTCGATATTCGATTTATTTGCCTCTTATGAAGCACCTTTCCTTCTCTTTACTTCTTTTCTTTTTCGTCCTCGTTCTTTTGCTTCTCACTCCAACGAAAAGAGAGAGAAAAAAAAAAAAGAAAAGATACGTAAAAATCAGCGTGGATGATCGTGGCGACGTTCGTAATCGATAATCGTGACGGTGGTTGTGACGATAATACTAATGGTAATGACGATACACACGATATACAAAATAAGTGCGGTCAAGTAAACTAATTGACGACGATATTGACAATATATAGCGACGATGGTAATAATAACAATAATAATGATAATAATAATTATAGTAAACCGTAGCAGTAGCGTACGTCGTGAATAATATAATAATAATAATAATAATAATAATAGTAATAAAATAATAATAGTAAATAACGCTAATAGCAATGGTAGAATTAATAATAATAATAATAGTAATAATTGATAATCATAACACACATCATGCGCACTAAACACGTATGGTCCAAGAGCTAATCAAGCAGGACTAAGTCCGATCACTTGGTAAAAAGTTAATGAAAATTTCCCAAGAGAGAAACAATGAATAACAATTAAAAATAAAAAGAAAATAAAATGTATCAACCATACACAAGAGGAGAGAAAAAATCGTATATGCAATCGGCTGAAAAATGAACCCAGTTAAGAAAACTAATTTTTAGGCGCAATCTAAAAGTATAAATGGTTAAGAAAAAGGTGCTTTCTCCCGTTTCGTGCGGATGTTCTATCGTTTGGGTTTCGGTTTATCGTTTATAGACATATTTAGCTTTCTATTCTTCTTTTATAACTCGCGAATAGTTCGTGTACTCGGTCACGATCATATTTATCGACGATCATATCGCGTCGTCGTGTTCACATGTCCTATGTGAGTTCTTTTAAGGAGTTGAGGGGTTCAGTTCAGCGTAAAAACACGCGAAGCGTGGTTTAAGTAAGTCTAAGTATTTGCAAGTGTATCTTTTTCTTTGGCTCTAAACGTGTAAAAACTCCTCGGATGTCCCTCCTCGAGAAAATTGGTAAAAAAAAAAAAACCACAAACAGAAAAAGAGAAAAGTAGTTAGCCACAGGCAGGTCAGGCTATATGCAAAGAGCGCTAGTTCAGCTCGGACGAAAACGGATTTTTCGCGGACGATTTATCCCGGTGTTTGTTTTTCTTTTTTTCCTTTTTTTTTTTTTTGGAATTTTCTTTTCCTCGACGGACGTGTTGCGTCTGTAGAGAAATGGTAACGAGTTGCGTTCGTGTTTCTACGTGTACACCACGAAGAAATTGCTTCACCCCTGTAGCTCTACTCGTTGTTCCTTTCCTTTGTCACGTTGAGTCCGTTCGTTGCAAATCGAACCGCGAGAATCGCGAAAAATTCCACTCCAAAAATATTTGTACTCTACTAAGTGGCGAGAAACAAGAAAATACCCTTGGCAGACCCGATATTAAATACACTTTTAGCTAGCTTTTTGAATAACGTTTCTTATTCCTTTCGAAATATTGAGCAAATTGTATTAGATTGCTGCATAATTTCTGTCCGCCTCTTCGTCCACACATGTAAGCAGACTATCAGTGTCATAATAAACACGTATAACATTGCTATATAAGTTGATATGATATAAATAGCGTTTTTAGAGTTTACAGAACAAACGAATAATATGGTTTCATTGATCTTTTAATCAGGCATTTAAAAGGATTTTTTTATAATGACTAGACTGTGAATATTTATGCAAACTTGTATTTATATGAAAATAATTAAAAGAGTATGATTCGCTTATTAAATATAATTATGACTACTATACTTAGGTGTTTTATGTAGTTCTACATTTTATGTGCATTTTATGCCACACTTTCACCAACGGATTCTCACTTCTTTTTTTCCAGCAGAGAATAGTTTGGACGGAAGGAATTAAATAATTTCGAGACCATAAGATATATAACGAGTCCTTTCTTAAATGACAGATTCCAAGATTTTTATAAAAGAGGCATAACGCACATAAATATATCGTGTAAATTTGTAGAAAATTGATTCTCACGAGCCAGAATTTACGAAGCAACCTAATACATATATATTCGTTTTTATTCCCTTTCGACGATCGAAAAGTCGAAAATTCAATTGTATGAACACTCCTACACAATGCGGTGAACATTTTTGTCTTCAATGTAGTACCTTGCGCGTTTTAACACTAAGCATTTGGCAATTTAAGGCAATACGTGTCTCAGCCCCTTAATTTAATATTATGTTAAAATGGATTCACAATGCACGCAACGATACATCTAATGCATCGATGATCGTGATATTATCGTTTGAATAAATTGATTTTCGAGCTGGACACACAACGCTATTCTGCAATTTACTCTGAATAATTCGCGAATATTCACAATATCCACCCGAATGCTGTCCCGATCCGATCATCAATCTGCATTATACTAAATTTTCAATCACGTGCGAATTCTCGAAACAATAAAATTTTGCCTTGAAATAATACAAAAACACGAAACCGTACATTCTCTAAAAAAAAAAGCTAACGACGCGAGCATACGAACAAGTATACCGTTAAGACGCGCTATTAATTTACAATGGATTACGATCATTTTCATTTCTCGTTTCCTCCACTGTTTTTCAATACAGCGAACATCATCGAATCCCACTTATTCGCTAACGTTTCTACGTTGGAATGTTGTGCACCGGTCTAACAATAAGTGACTCACTTTACAATAATCGTTAATCGTGTGTGTGTGTGTGTGTGTGTATGAATATGTGTGTGTAGTTCGTGTTTGATTTGTGTGCTAGTTGCGATACATCTTTACGAACTTTACGCGCGTTCGACAAATGAAACACGCGGCAGAAACACGTTTATAGAGTAAAAAGTGAAAACTTGACGAACACGGAACGTATTACACGAGAATTTCTTTTCTCATCTCATCTCTCCATTGTGTTTTGTGTCTCTGGTTGTACTCTCCCTCTCTCTCTCTCTTTCTCTCTCTCTCTCTCTCTCTCTCTCTCTCGCTCTCTCTGTGGTATATAGCAACATTCGTACGTTCGTATTCGCATACCACTTTTTTTAAAACGTGTACACTATAAATTGGAAAGATTAGAGCGTGAACAGCGACCGTTCATGACGTTGATCTCTTTTAATATTTTCTGCATTTTTATTTTATGTTTGTTTCGTTTACTTTTTCTTTCTTTTCTTTTGTTTTTTGTTTCTTTTAAATAGCTAGAAATAGGATCGTTATTGCTGTGGCAATGGCGGTCACGGTGAGCTTGCGAGTACCTCCAGCGGAAGTACCTACATTGTAGTCCACATTGAGGTCCGTAGGTTCTGAATGATAAAAAGTGACTTGTAGAAGGATGGTTTTTTTTTCGTTGTGTCTAGATTATGTCTTTTTTTTTTTTTTCTTAAAGGAAGGGAAGAATATCTAATATGCCTAAGATGCCCATATATCGAATGGCTACCGGATAGTTCATCTAAAGTCGCTTTTCTACAAGGGTCAAGGGGACTGAGGACACTTCGTTCATGTTCAACCAATTAAAAAGGATATGTTTACGTATAAAAAATATTTCTCTAATTAGAAATATTATTATAAAAAAAGAAAAAGAAAAAGGGACGCAATGACGATGTATCGAAATACCTCAATGACCCTTTTCCCTCCTCCTTGAGTGAATAAAATAAAAACAGAGGCGAAGTGATTTGTAAACGGTCTCTCTCGTCGGGTTGAAAGTAAAAAAATGAAAAAAAAAAGGACGACATATCAATCGGTGCAATAGCCTCGTGCACATATATATATATAATGTAATAATTTTAAAGAGAAATTACGACTTGATGTATATAAAAAGGGCGCTAATGAAATACCGATGTAAATATATATCTGAAGATGAAGAAAATGGCGAATGAAACGAACACGTTTCGAGGGCACAGTGGCTCGCGAAACTATTCCAATACTTATCATAAAATATAAAGCATTAAAAGGATTTTATTAACGTCATAATAAGGCACGATAGCCGCGATTATATTGATCAAATTTGAAAATAATCTGAAAATTACAAACGTATGTGATATATATAGTAGAATATTTGTAGAGTACAAAATTATTGGATAATTGACTATTTGGCTTATCGTTTCTGCAAAACGCGATACATCTGTTCTTCCACTAAGCATCTTCTAGCTTCTACATAAATTTTCACATTTGTTTCAAACTGTATCGGTATAATTACAAAGGAACAATGATGTACCAGACGATTTTGTAAAATTTACCTTAAAATTTACTATTATTTAAATCATCAACCCTCAACGAAGGAACGAATTAAATTTATTGAAAATCACAATATTAATCGCGTTCTTAGGCAATAAAATCAGACAATCTACGAAAAGTAACGTTGATCGGTTTAGCCTCTGAAAGGTTAAACATTCATTCACGGAAAATTCTTACAAGTATTCGAATAGTTTGGCGAGCTACTGTATGGTTAAAAACGGTGTAAGAAAAAAGGTGTAAAGAGAAGATAGAAAAAAAAGAAGGGAGAGTTAAAAGATAGAAACTTACCTCTGGCGGTCTTAAACTTCCCAGAGCCTGGCTTACTGAAACCCATTATGTTGTGCGCCTTCAGTTCCACTTTGTAGAACGTGTCGGAGTATAAGTTCTTGATCCAGTGTTTCAGCCTTCCTTGTGTCTTGATGTCTTCTATTCGACAGGTATTCTCTAACACCTCCCACTCGCCGGAAACGCGTTTTATTTGACAGTATTTGATCTGGTACATGTCAATCGGCTCGCCGTTATCGGCTGGCGCCAACCAAGTTAGCTCGTATTGATTGTTGAACCTGGAAACATCGTACTCTGCGCTAGGCATCACTATCTTTGGTTCGTTCGGGAATGTCCTTCCGGGCGTGATTTCGCGATGGTACGCTCCCCAGTTACCAAGGCCGACCACGTTTCTAGCTGCGAATCGGAACTCGTACGAAGTCTGTGGTTTCAGATCTTCCAGAACGTAGGATGAATCTGCAAACAATGAAAGGGATAACTAGTTTAGAGAGAGTTAGCTAACAATAAGTACAAGAGCTGTCATCGTGGAAATGTTTTTCGCAGTGTATTTGATGTATGATTGGGAAGATTATTGAGTGATGAGAGGAAATTTGAATAATAAATATAAAAAGGATAGTTAGTTTAGATGCAGGCTTTTTGTATAATGATTTAAGTATATAAAAGTTGCAATTGTGGAAATATCTTTAACTTGATAAATAAATAAGAAAAGGAATAACTAGTCCACGGATTGATACCATGACAGTGATCTTTCATAGTGTACATATCTATGAAATTGGAGAATTATTCACTAGATAAATAAAAAGAAGGTATACATAATTAGTTTGGATGGACTTCACATAGGGAAGTATGATAGGTGATTGATTACTCCATGAGTGGGAAGAGAAAAGCTATAATGAATAAAAAAAGGGATGAAGAATTCAAACAGATGGATAAGGATCAATCATGGTTAATAAATAACCATAACTATTCATTAGATGATAGAAAGAAATTTTGGTAGCTCTAAAATTAACTCTACTCACTAGTAGACCACGTTTTGTTTTTCGCCATCATCCAGGTCTGCCCATCCTCCTTATACTGCACGGTAATTGTCCTCGTAGGGAGTTCAGGATTGGAGCTAGGTGGCACGAGATCGAATTTAATCGTCGTGGCGGTAATTTCAGACATCTTCGCCTGCGACACTTCTGCCGGCTTCGTGGCCTCTCTCAATTCGATATTGCGTTCTCGCGTGCCGTGCTTGTTAGACGCGATGCACTTGTAAGTGGTGTAATACCGCTTGTCCAGCGGGACAATCATCAGGGTAGACAGAGGACCGTTGCCCAGCTGCTTGATCATGTTGTCATTGTCGATTTTCTGATCGCCATACATGGTCCAGCGAATGGTAGCGTTCGGTATGCTCTCGGCGATGCAACTGATGTTCACAGGTCTCTGCTCCCATGACCAAAAGCTTGTGCTCTGCATGGAAGCGAACGATGGCGGAAATTCGACAGTTAAATGACCGTTTCTACGCGCTTCGCCTCCTGCGTTCTCGGCGATACATTCATAGAGTCCATCGTTTGATCTGAGTGATTTATTGATCGTCAATGTACCGATCGTTTCGCCGTTCGTGTCATCGGCACTGTTCGTCAGCATGATTCTATCATCGTCTAGTTGCGTCCCTTTCACGTACGGTTTCTCGTCGGTCAGCTTCCTAAAGGTGACTTGGGGTGGAGGTTTGCCAAAGGCCTTGCAGACAAGATTCGCCTCGTTATCCTGTACCACGGTACTGTTCAAGAACTCCATGATCTTTGGCTTCACGATCACGTTCACCCTGATGTTCGTGTTCGCTTCACCGGCTAAATTTATCGCCGTGCATTGATACTCCCCTGCATCTTCGCGATTCACGTTCGTGATAGTTAATATTCCCGTATCAGAGTCCACCCCAAAGCGATTGGCGTTCGAAAGATTCTGGTGCGTGAGCGATTTCACCCAGGTGAATTTTGGCGGCGGTTTGCCATGAGCTTTGCATCGTATGCTTGCGTCTTCCCCTTCGATCACATCCACCGGGGCGGGGAACTCCTCCACCGTCGGCCGTATGTGGACCTGTTAAATGAAATGCAAACCTGTTCCGTGATAGCTGTGGCGGCATTATGGCTGGGATTGGGAATAATTGGCGCAGCTACTCCGGCCGAACCTTCCAAGGGAGATGGAACTATGTGCAACGCGGTGGGTATACAAACTAGAGGGGAATGGATGGACGAAATTCTGTCTGATATTTGACTTTACCTGGACCGTGTAGTAGCTTTTGTTTGCCGTATTGTTTACTTATCATAATTAGGTAGTACCGTAGCTTGTTCTTTAGAGGTGTTCGATATCGGGCGTGGGTTTTTGATACGACTTTTTCTTTAAATTTGTGCTTGTGACGTGGTTCTGTCGTGTTTTCGACGTTCATGCATATGATATGTGTTTTTTGATTTTTTATTTACTCTCAATTTATGATTTAATTTGTACGGCATTGTCGGGAAGGTATCAAATTAATCTCTACGCCTAATTACAATACACTAGACCCTTATATAACGCGATGCTGTGTGTAGCGTATAATTCGATTTGGAAAATACCAGTGTAAAGGAAATGCTTTTAAAAGAAATAATATCATAGAAACATTTATAAATAAAACATTCTTATCGCGCTATAGGAGGTCTTATTTAATTTCGAAGTAGAATTTACACGAATATCAGTAGTCCTGAAATAACATTGACGAACGAATACCCACCTCGACGCGAATAGGTCGTTCCTTCAGCTCTCCAGTGGTCAACACGTAAGCACGGCAAGTGTAGATGCCGTCGTCGGATTCTTGAACGTTCTTGATCTTCAGAGCATACGTGTCTATAATGTAGTGGTCGTTCGTCTTAATTAATTCGCCGTTGTACAGCCAGTCGACCGAGGGTGAAGGCCTTGCCCGCACTTTACACTGAATAGCGTAGTCTTCTCCCAGAATAGGATATTGATTGGGCGGTGCATTGTCCCAAGTGATCGCAACTACGAAACAGTAATTACTCTTTGATACTTTTGTGTACACTGCTTCTTTATTTATCTAGACTAAAGCTTGGAAATTTCGTTCTACAGAATTTTTTAAACGTTTACATAGACTTCTGGCGAACATTTTTCGTTTGTCTCTAAACAGATCCCAGAAAATGTTATACAAAGGATTGTTTGCATTTGTGAAATACGTAAATTGTTGTACTACTTTTTGCGATGGAAACTTGTGAAACAACACGGATAAAGAAAAATATAGCTTGCAAACGAGATTTTTGTTTGGATGTGATTTTTACATCCGACAACCTCTGGGATTTTTATAGCTGGAACGTTTGTAGAATTCGAGAAATTGAACCGAGAAAAATTTCAATGTTTCCTACACTACGAGTTAAACGAAAATTTAATTAAAGCTAAATGGAAACTTTTAATGTTCCAAATTCCAAGTCTGCAAGCTTAAATATTTGAGATATAAAAACACGACTTTTAATTTGGTTCTGTTGAAACTTCCCTTGAGGGGATTTATTAATGCTTTTTCTCGAAACGCCGTGAAATGTTTCAAACGAGGAAATTAAAATGGCAAGAACTTGAATTTGAAATATTTCCCTTTAAGATTGAACTTTATTTAAATCTTTCGCTCACCTATGGTATCGATCGTCACAGACTTCTCCAGCTGAATCGAATTCGCGTAAGTGGCCTTGCACGTGTATTTCCCAGCCTGTTGTTCTTGCAGAGAGTTGAAGAACAAAGACAAGCTATTGTCCTGGAGCAATTCCGTGTACATCGGTGGCTGCGAATTACCCGGAGTGCTATACGGGATAATTAAAAATCACTATTATTACATCAACTTTTCATACGTTACACAACCATTCTAGTGATGATAACATTCTATAACGATAATGGTGATGACGATGAGTGATATGTTCAGGTGGAATGTTGCAGAGTGAATAGAAGAATTGGCTCAGTGTTTCACGAGTAAATTCAGAGATCGATGTTCTATTAATTAGGACACGCGTTACACATGTGCTTTTTTCAACATCGTTACTTTCTTCCACAAAATAGTTATGCTTTATTATTTAAACATTAATACAACGCTACTTATTATTAGAAAGAGTCACTATGAGAGCGAAGAAAGAATAAATATTAACCATTTAACGCTCACGTTATATAAATAAATTCGTGCAGAAATAGTTGAAACACGTTGAATAATTCTTTTAGAAAAGGTGGATACCTTTGTTTCTGAATTTCACGTTTATTACTTGTTACTTTATCAATCTATACAAACGAACTTATTTTTTAACTAATTTCATTGCTAATCTTACTTATTTTAACTTACCAATCTTTTAACTAGTTTAGGAATAAAAGCTCTTTCCACCTAATCTTCGCTTTATTTCTACGAAATTAGAAAATCTATAAAGCAACATTTTAAATGCAAGATTCGAGCGTTAAGGGGTTAAAACAAAACGAAACTCTCAATGTAACACTTTGTACCGCCGAATATCTTTCGAATCAGATCGGCCGAAATATCCGAGACGCATCGTGCAGCTCATAAATCGTTGGCAAAACATCTAATCCGTATTCTAACGCGAAACACCGAGCCGATATCGGTGAAATATTGTTACGAGGCGGGGCTGTACACGCGGTGAGAGCATAGTGCCGCGTCGAATTCGGATCGATGGGCTGGTTTCGAAGGATCAGCCGGTTCGCAAATCGATCGACCTTAATTCGACGTAAGAGCCAGATCGAACCAAAACCTCTCTCAAAGACGGAAGATTGGTTCTACCTGGATCCTAAACTGGTGAACGCGGACAGCCAGCAATTTCGTCGTCTTTCGTGTTGTGCATGACCTGGGAAACTGGTACAAACGAGACGCATTCACATGGATTCACACAATTTAACAACACTGCATGACAGAGTACTGGCTCGAAGATAAGGTTCTGGTAAGGGAGAGATGTTGAATCGTGTCGTAATGAATAGCTCCGATACGAATTCGAATGGTTAGCTTGCTACAGATACACGCTTTAATGAATCCTTTCGATTAGGAAATGCGAGTTTCAGAGATTGGTGATCTCACAGTGAGAGGAACGCACAGATACAAATAACGATGATGTTGATACCCTGTTCGATCGGTTGTTAGGTTCACGCGTGATAGAGGGTTATGATACTAGCTGGGTCTGCGTTGAAGTTGGTCGTTATTTCGTTTCTTCGTTGTTAGAATCGTTTATGTTAATTAATCCTTTGCGATTCAAGTCTTGAAATTCGACATTTTATTTCAATTCATTAATGGTCAGTCGTTTATTCGTCGGTAGGGTACATTTTATATTTTAAAATGTCTCTGTAGACATATTTTCTATCAAATTAAGGTTCCACGAAGGAGTACGTCTTGTATGTCGAATATCGAATATGATTGATATTTCTAAACTATCGTTTCGAACAATCGAATCATGTTAGTAACAAAAGTAATCAAAATTGTATTTGAAGATTCTTGGGATAAATTTAAAGGCCTGTAACAATATCTAGTTTCTTTCACAAAATGGTTCTTGCTAACAGCATTTAACAAATACTGAGAATAATAAGACTAGTCTCACCTACATCGTGCAATATAAATTCTAAATTACAATTTATCAGTAGCATAAAAGATAGTTGGTTTACTTTTGACATAGCCAATTCTATGTGATCTACACTATTTGCAAATTTTCTGTCAGTAGAGTTTCCTCCACTGAACAAACATTCGTTAAGCTTTCACCCACGTAACAGTCCAACATCACCTTCGACCGCAAGTAGTAACAGGCTGTAACGACCAGCCACGTATCCCGATTACTCAACTTCAACCTTTTCTCAGCCCCTATTTCTACGAACATCCATGAGATCACCTTAAGCGGAGTTAACCAAAAAGAGAACATTTTACGGACGATTACGGTACACTGAGAAGTGGCACGTGGAATCGGGAAACTGAGAGAGAAGACAAACGAAAGACAGGAAATGGGTGAAAACAGAGAAGAATGTGTTTCGTATGTATAGCGCTGCTTCTAAGTTAGTGGCCACAGTGTTTATTACTGTAAATTAAGAATTTATGAAAAATTTGAAGATATAAAAATATACATATAACAAAAATAACCAAAGTACATATAACTTCTCATTACACAAACCTTTGTTCGAGTTCCGTTTCTTTAATTGCATTCGCGAAAAATAAGAATTCGCATCAACATCAACGATCTACAATAAAGTACAATATAAAGCTATCTCGAACATTTCCATAATATTCGTATAATTCTTCCATCATCTTTCTACAATTTCCTCACTAAATCGCTAATTGGGTGAAAAAAGAGCAAGTGTCCACGAACTTTCGAGCTGCGGTGTATTACGCGACGATGCAGGGGAGATAGCAGCGTTAGCCGAACGATAATGCAATAATACCCTTTCTTCTTGCCTAATCGGTGAACACGGGCAGTAAGTACGATTAATGAAACGGTTCTCGAGCGGGTACACGCGTCCCGCGCTGAATTTATCGGCCATTACTCGCCGCGACGAGCGGACATAATTATGCAAATCGCTCGGGGTCCGCGTAATCGAGCAAACACGCGATCCGACGAATCAGTTACCGAGGTTAACGCTCGTTGGATTGTTTGATCGCGGGGTTCAATATTTGCAAGACGCACGCCGCGATACATTATTTAGCCGTGGAAGGATAGATCCTCGACGTTCGTCAGTAAACGCGCAGGATCGCACGGAAGACGCGATTACACGCGATCAACGAATGGGTACACAAATGTATAATACACGATGAATGGTTTCGTTGATCCAGTGCTGTGCGAGCTGAGTACCAGGGAAGTGTACTTTTCCAAGCCCCTGTGATATTATTACGTACTACTGTTATTACGCGTTTCAAATTAATTGGATGCCCAAGGCCACTTTCCCTTTCTATTTCGTGGATAATATTAGATTGTTCGAAAAATGTCTTTCTTTTACGGACACGTCTTTCACAACGATGCATCTTTGTACAAACACGAAACCTAATCTGTCGAACGTTGTGATCTTTATTTTGGTGGAAGAAAATGGATCATACGTAGTTCGATAAAATAATATGAAACGAAAAATGTTGTGTTGACAGTAATTTTAAAATGAATACTTTTCATTTTTTAGAGTTTAATGTACTACTATCTGTAGTCCTAGGTAAAAGTTGAAAACGATGCAGAATAGAATAATGTTTCATTTTGATGTATGAGAAAATAGGAAGCCGTGACATTATACATATATTGAAAAATAAGTTTTCATTTTCTGAGAAATGTCACAACTTGACATTTCTCTCTTCTTCCAGTCCACCCTTTCTACATTATCGAGTAGTGGGAGAATGTGACGAGGAAGGGTGTTATAAAAGTTAACATTTTATTTTTATGGCATAATAACGTACAGTAAAAATAAGTTGAAAAAATTCCAATTACTTTACCTAACACCTAATCTAAAATACACACGATTACGCTATAAATAAATAATACTATAATAAAAAAATAACATGTCAACTTTTCTATTATTATCCTTTTATCCCCGATTATGGCTCGCTATATCCATCAAATAAAAGAGGAAATTGGCTTTGAGTATCGAATTAATTTCAAGCATGCGATAGAATATCATTTCAAATGGATCCATAATTCTAATTTATTCGGCGAAATTTCCCTTTTGCTTCCACGAACAGCTCCCATCCCGATCGTTCCGAGAAACATCGCAGTCTGGTAGAAGCATATAATTGCTCAGGTGGTCGTTGTTATCATTGAATGACGTGTGGCGAGCGTCGTCTTATTTAACTTCTAAATAGCATGGCTATGGGTTTTCTTATATCAACGAACGGTATACGGTACACGTGGCACAGAGGCAGTGGGTTTGGCTCTGTTTAACTATTCAAATACAAGTTAGTTTGGTTACGGAAGGCGGAAACTTTTCTCGAACGGCTTAATGAGCAACGCTTAGCTCGCGGGCTGACCTGCAGCAATTAAGAGCTCCATAGAGGGGCTGTAGTAGACGTAAATCAGTCATGGGGGGAGTGAAGGTACAGGGTTGATGGTTGCATGGTGTGTGTGCACGTTGCTCGATGGTATCTATCAGGTATTTGCATGAATCGACTCATGAAAGTATTTGAATACCTATCGTAGCAAACTTTTACGCGCTTATTGTTTGCGTTATATGAAACATTTTACATTGGCGCTGTTATGAGAGACAACTTCGTGATTATAAATATTAATCAAGTTGGAATCCTTCCAATGTTGGAATACTTTCGTGAGGCTGTGTATTCGTACAAAGAAAATGAACGTTTTCTAACAATAATTTCGGTGAATGGAAATTCTATCTATATATTGGTATGTATATATATATATATATGTATATGTAATATTTATTTAAGGGGGACGATTATCGGAGAACAGAGAGGGACTTGGCAATGACACTACGGGGTTACGTGTAAAAGTCTTGAATGGAGTTTTGTATACTCGCCTTTCCACCGGCAAGACGACGAGTCTGTGTGCAAAATAAGTGACAGAAATTCGTTAAATTAGTGCGATGTGTCGATCGTGTCTCTATTCGTGTGTTATTCTCACAGAGAAAAAAATGGGAAAAAAATGTGAGTTACGTTAGTTGAGCGTGTATATTGGGCGAGGTATAATTTTTTTAAATCTATATCTCTACTTATTATACATGTTTTATATATTTATTCGTATGTTTTCTTATAGCAGCAATTACAATATGATAAAGATTAGACAAATTTTTGAAAAAGATTAGAAAATTTTATCAACAAAGTATTTGTAGCATTGTATTCGATTGTAAGAAAATAAAGATATCGTGTTAATATTTTTATATGATTATAATTCAGAAAGAATACATTTTTTTACTTTTATCAATTTTCTCACGAAATCTTATACAAAAATAGGAGGAGAAAAGTATTTGGTTTTATATATTCGACAGAAATTTTTATGAAAACTCGTAATATTTGAATCTGCATAAATTACACCACATCCATTATACTCTTCTTCCAATTATCTGCTAAAGGCGGCTCTGTTATTGTCGAAAAAAGCTCGGAAGCGTGAACTTCCCTTGCTCGTATATTCTCGTCTGACTTGACAAACGTTTGTTTGCGTTGTAACAACGCTTTCTACTATTCTTTCTATTTTCCTGCCTCACAGCATCCCGCTTGAGTTATGATTGCACGTCAAGCGTCGATGTTTACAGAAGGTCTTAATATTCATTACACCTACGAAATTGCACGTAATCCTTTTCAGTTACTTCAGAGAAACGAATTGGTTCGTACTATATCATTTTAAATAAATATTCCTGTCATATTTTCGTTTAAATTGAACGAATAGCTAGAATTGAGTCTACGTTAAAAATATACTGAGACTGTATTAATTTACCAATATTTATTTATCAATCAGATTGAAGTATCTGATTGAATCCAATTCCCTTTAAATTTACTTAAAAACACTTATAAATCGAATTAAAATTCCTCGGAATTCGTTGAATTTCTCTGCGTAGAATTATTTTTCATTCTCATCATTACTCCAGCAACTGATTTTTCATAATTAAACGAACGATAGCGCAAGAAGCAAAATTTAAAAATGACGTTCTTTAATTTCGTTTCACTGCAATTAAATTCTACGATCTTCACGAGATTAAATTCTATCTGGAAGATAATTTTCTACAGCTACCCTATTTCTGTCTCGTCCATTCAGACGAAGTACGTTTCGAAACGAATCTAAATATGGAAATACCAAAATTCTACATCGATTTGCCAGTCGCAAAACTAAATTTATCCGCGATACTTAAAACTATCCCCAAGTTGAAGCACAATGAAACTATCTCCAACAGATGTTAAAAGCGCGTAATTTGTTCTCAAAATGTACTCTCGTAAAATCAACCCTCTTAAATTCCCCATAAACATTCTACAATCGTCGCAATTACCATTACACAAATTATCGCCGTTACACAACCCTTTCCAGACGAGAATATACTGCATTGCATATACAATGGCAAGGAGTCAACGTATGTTAAAAAAAAAAAAAAAAAAAAAAAAATTACAAAAGTAGTTCTAACGTGACATTTAATTAATTAAGTCCTATGTGGTTATAGTTATAACGTTTATTGTACGTACTTGAGCGATTCGATCACGTGATCCTGGGGGTCGATCCATTGCATGTCCTTGATCAGCTTGGTGTCGTCGACTTTCGGTTTGCACGTCAGGATGATGCTGGACCCGATTGGCCTCGTCTGTGTATCCCCGCTCGGCATGATCTCCAAGGAAGGTTCTTTCGCGTAAGCTGCAGGCAAAATCGAGACGCGGCCGCTCGTTAGACTGACACAAAATGGATCGTTAACGCGAGGTTTCATTCAAAGGGAAAGACATGGAACTTGTATAATTTTAAGGAGAAAAGAAGCGGGGAATTTCTTGACGCGATCTGAATACTCTGCATTAATCGGCGCCGGGTAATTGCATGTAATTCTATAATAACGGCCCGATTACATCTCGTCCCGGGAAATCGGCACTGATTTTTCCAGACACCTTTAAACGCGCTTCGACTAACGCACACTTATATCCGCTTGATAATTACGCGGTGTTATTTTCGTGGCGATCTGCGTGTTTACCACGCGTTTTCGATGTCGTGCCGTGCTATGGTGTGAAATTGGCTAATTTTGATGAGATAACGAGGTTGAGTTTCTTGGGTCTAACGAAATTTTAAGGCATACGCTACAAGCGGGTGAAATTGTTTGCACGTGAAATTTGATGTTGAGGCTTATTTGTATTTATATACGTAGTAGCATGTTTATTTATAGTATAAACGATATAAATAACTATTTGAATATAGTTTTTTACTAGTAGAATTAGTTTTAGTGAGTTAGCGAATCTTATGTTGCTGTCGAGGGAGGAAAATTGATCGATTGTTCGTTTATTATGTACGATTCGACCGCAAGTTTTTATTTTAAGAAGACCAAGAGCTTATGGCCGATATAAATAAATTGTTCGGTGGTAGAATCATGACAAAATTATCCATATGATAAAATAAAATAAAATATAATTATTATATTAAATTCAAATATTATTTAGAAAATAAAATATCTGCTGACAAAAACAACGTTACCTTCTAAGGAAATGTTAAAAATACCATTGCTACGTTGCAACGAAAAACATACTTAATTTAAAATCTATGACGATACCACGTGTCTACAATCTCTTTAGGAATACAAAACGCTTGTTGAAACATATTGCGGTAACTTGTACCATATCTTGAAGCAAACACAGAGAGCAACAGAGGGCGAGAACGGGTAAAAAGTGGTGCAAATTGACACAGAAAAATGTGCGCAAACAGAGAGAATAACGGCGAACACGGAACAAAGAGCAATCACGGGGGTGGAAAAAAAATTGTCTGTGGTTTACGACTCTTTTCTAGAATACACCGTACACACATTGTACGGTGAAAAAATGTCGTCCATCAAGTCCGTTTTCTGTAATACCATCTGATGTCACACGATGCATTTCCTTTTTGAAATATTATTTTCATTCACAAAAGAAGGGAAGTTTAAAAAATAATTTCCATAACACGTATATACCGATTTCTAAAAAGTACCAAACTATACCATATAAAAATATTAAAAGGAAAAATATATTTTATATTTCAAAATGGATTTTCAATAAATTAAAATAATAAAGTTTACAATGAGATTTTTTGGGTATCTCACAATTTCTTCTGATATTTTAAAATCTTGTGATAGTAAAAAAGATGAAATTTGTATGTACATAACCCAGTTTACCTACGGAGCATGAAGAAATTCTTTGTCACGACATTATTTTAAAGTCTGATTCACAGTAACGATTGAATCGAGGATTTTCAGTTTCTTTCAAATTGATCAAAATCTAAGATTTTACCGAGGCATTCGCACTAAACGATCAGAAACAATAAAATCTCGTCGCACTGTCTTTCATTTTATAGTGTCATATCGTCCCTGTTTCTATCCACAATATCGTTTTGTCAGATATATCACAATATTTCTTGTCACTGAAATCATATATATAGTTCGCTGTAATTTCGTACAGATTCGATTAAACGCTCATCCTCCATATTCCTTCCTCACTATTGACCGCGGTTTTGATCGTAAGCTACGGCTAACAGGTTTCTATTTGACTTAACCCAATCGCCTATTGTGTGCTCTCATTGGATTACATGTAAGCGTCGGTAACTATGACTTAACGTGATCTGACTGTACCGCCATCGTTAGTGTGAATGAAGCTTTAATTTCCCACAAGTGTATACGCAACAGCAGGCTGACGATGATATCGTACACAAAGTAACGATCGCTTAAACAGGGAAAGGCTTGTACTCGTAGATTTAACCAATTGCAAAATTTTTTATTTTTATCTCGAGTAATAATTACTACGAATTAATTAATTACCCGCTAAAACTAATTTTGAAGTGCGAAAATGTAGAAAATCCACGTAAAGATATCGATATAGGTAAAATATTCCGAGTAGAACTATTATTATAATATTCACTAGATAGAACGAACTTCTACCCTTTAGTAATATTTACAAAAACATGAAATTTTCCTAATCTACAGCCCGAGAATTGTAAACTAAGTTCAGTTGAACTTGGTAGCAGAACATTTTCATTCTTTCGAGTAAAGTTCGCCACTCTGTACTATTATAGTGAAACGAGAGTTCGCTCTCCAGTACGTCTTCTATTAGATTTATTATTTCAAGAGGTAGAAAAAACACGCGGAAGTAATTCAAGGGAAACAATCGTAGAACAAGTAACATAATACAAAGAGGGAAAGCGGATTACGTGTACCTACGGGGGTTGTAGAAAATTGTCTCTGACTCACGACGTAGTTACACGACATACACTCTTGCCACAATGTATTATTGTGAGTCATAACTGTTTTCAAGTCGTATACCTTTAATCACAACGATTCGAGTTATTCGTGGCACAGCACCAACGTCCACGAGTTACTCGAACGAGACATGGGATCTACGTGGTTAGGTTTAGGTTAGGGTTAGGTTTAGCTTAAGGTTAGGTTAACCCGGTATCATCCGCCGCCTTTCTCCCAGAGGGTGCGGGGTGTCTGTGAAGTTTTACCGCACGTAAAAAAAGGGTTAAGTTAGGCTTAGGAACTTAGACATTTCTAGAATTTAGAAAAAGAAACAAGCTCATGATCGATTTCCACGAGTCCTGACGCCAATATACCTGTTACAGTCGACTCCTTTATAGGGGAGATGCACGCGACAAGGTCGACGCATCGTCGATCCATTTCCAAGAGTATTGTATTGCCGATAGTGGCAACCAGAAATGTTATCAGGTTTAGGCTCGATGACTGTTTGGAGCGATGATACTCTTCAGGATTAGCGCGGTTCTAACAATAAGAGACACTTTCTATTGTCCTTGTCCACCGTAGAGGATCGCGTGCATGGAGCTGATTACTCGGAAATACTCGGCAGCTCACGATGTCCCATGAGGTACATGGAAAGCGATAAGCATTTTCTAGAAAGGATTTGGCGAACTGGTAAACTGTCTGGTGGGAGGGCTGACGATGTGTTAAAAAGCTCGATGTCCCGGAACTTTTGTGAGATCCAGATCGCTGAAGATCGACGCGCGTATTATTTAATCAGTTAACTATGGAATTTAGTTTTAGAATTAGTGTGTTTAACTAAATACAAGCGACGACAACTATACGCGTCAAACGCACCGAAATAAAGTTTCTGTTTGACGTGTATACTCGTCACACGCAGTTAACTGGTTGATATATCTTCATTAAAATTTGCATTCGCTCCCGAGTGCTTTTAAAGGAGACGATGTGTAAAGTAAACGATGACACGATATTTAGGTGAAGTTGTTACATATATGCTTCTGTAAGATCTGCTCAAAGAAAGTGTGAAAGAGACAATTAAGTGTTAATTGTATCTGTTTAATAGCTGCAGAAGTTATAAGAAGATCGTATTAATTATTGTTGAAGTGGTCACCACTTCTAAGAAAACTCTACATCTGATCTTTTAGTTTTCTCAAGCATTGAAGCCATCGACAACGTATAGACACAAGACTGGGACGAAGGCAGACTATGAACAGTAGACAGGCGACGATGACTTCGGGGCTTTCAGTCATAGGGCAACACTGCTAGTGCGCGGATCTGGACCAGCTCAAATTGTATTCCGATTTGTATTTACACTTCTGTATTAAAATAAATTTTCTACCTTACAATTTATCCACGCGTTCCTTCGTTCACACATCTCATAACCTCAACAATTATAACTAAATTGCAATTATACTAATAATTTTCAAATACTTTTCCTTGTGTTAGTCCTTTGTGAGTCAGCAAAGTATTGAATTATCTATTCGTTTCATCAATTGTAAAATTCTAATAAATTTTACTTCGTTTAAATATCTTGCATTAGAAAACGCGTATAATACGAATGAAATGATAGATTTATAAATAAAATAACTATAAAATAAAACCACTGGGGAATAACATTAAATCCGACCAATTGGGTCATCCTTCTCGTTAGACCACTACTGCAGACGATCTGAATGAATGCAACGGTTGATCCAACCTTCTTACCCAAACGATTGAAAGCACGTGGTGGTGGTGTGGCCCTGAGGACGTATAAGCACAGCACGGAAATGCAGATCGACGTCTCGGCGGCGCCCATCCTCGCGACGCTTGGCGGATGCCACGAGTGCTTTTACGACGACATACGTGCGTCAACTATGACGCCGGAATGCGGCTGGTTATGTCGGCGTAACACGCAACCATCCTTGGGTGCCCCGCCGGTACGCACAACAGGAAGCCAGAATTAAGCTAATTAATCGTGACGAGCGAAAGTACGGAATTGGTCTAACTAGGAAACGTTCCGAGAGGCATGTGTTCTCTTGTCGCTAACCGACTAAACCTTTACCCGTGTCTACGGAAGGATCGACAACAATTTGCCAATGGAATCTTGCAGCTTGCGCTAGAAATCTTCCAATTTGTTTCAAGGAATAAATCTTAGGTGTTTACTTCCACGTAACACACGTACGGGACTTTTGGATTAGCCTGTGTTAATTTAATAGGCTTGTAATTAAAATTATGGATAGTGCGGGTCGGTGAATCTTCGAATACGCTTGGAAAAATATGTGTTAGGTTTGTAGCTTCATACGAGATTTATATAGATTGTTGCTTTAACAAGTTATCGATAGAAAGCACAGAAATAGCGCGCTGGATGAAAAATAGCGAGATGAATCTTCGAATTTGCTTTGAAAAGTCTATGGCTCGTGTAAAATTTATACAAGATTTTTACATTAGATTTAGTTTAACGTGTTACAATGCTGAATATCAACCCTCTTGCATCACCTGTAACCCAGCAATTGATTTCAATCGTCGATTAAAACTAACCATCTAAAACAACATCGTCCAACGGTTTGAAGCTCTATGAAAAAAACAAGCAAATCCATAAACGCGTAATCCATGTGAAATTGACAAAGAAGAACAACCGCTGTTCCGAACAATTGATTCTCATAACAATCAACAACGTTGGCATAGCAATTCGCCGAAAAAGCCACGGCCATCCGGCTATTTCGCTGCGTGTGATGCGAATTCGCGGCTGACGTAACCGGTGAGCGTTACGAAAATTGAAACTGTGTCAAATGAAACGGCTTGTTAAAAAAAAAGATGTTCTCGCTTTACAGCATTGTTTGCTCGTGGGACAGCCATTTTGCGGCGAGATATTCGCACATTGAATACCACGGTACGGCAATTAATTCGATGAAAGAGGAACAACAACATCGTTCGCGAGACCAACTGGAAGCGAAAACGTTTCGTGAGACGAGATGAGGGGGAAGCAAGCCAGTTACACATGTATATAATTTCCGGTCTATGGTAGGGTCAAGGACGCGAAAATACCGACGTCGGACGCCACTGGAATGGCGTCTTCAGAGAGAAACTTCTTTAATTAAGGTAGAAGATGCGTCGAATCGAGACTTGGTCCAGACTCTCGTTATCAAAGTATCGAACTTTCACGACGCGTTTTCGTAAAGTGCTTGGGGGGTGGATTAAGGGAGGACAAAAATTGGAGGGTGTTACGTAGCGGAAGAACGCTTTCGAGATACTTTTTATAGCGTAGTAGATTGATGTTGGACGACTCGCTTGATGCAGCGTGAAAGATAGCGAGGTTAAAGGAACAAGACGTTTTAGGCGACGTTTTGATAGACTTTTATGGGTTGTGATTGATGTCTAACGCTCTTACTTGTAAATTTTAAATAGCGTTATTTTTATTAGTACCAGATAGAGATTTTCAGCTTCCGTGACTATTATAAGCTATTTTAAAAGACGCACGTTTCATTCGAAAAGTCTGTCGGGTTTCATAGTTTCAGTTTAGTTCGTATACAATTTCTTCTTTCTGTCTTTCTAAAATCTACTGTATACGCGTCTCTGTTTCGTTGTTGTCGATTTCTTAAAACAAAGAAAAGCAAAAATTGAAGAGAAAAGATTAGATCGGAAGAATCACGTTAAGAGCTGCCGTAATAAAATAAAAGAAAGCTCCGATAACACATATGAAATACCGAAAAATATATTTTTTAATATTCGATCTTCTATTTCTCACTATTATATAATGCTACACGTTTTCAATGGAACATCGGAGTCAAAATATCATAGGGAGAGTTTAGGGAAGGCAAGTCAGGTAGTTAACGAGTGAACTAAACGGTACATAATTCGAGAAACGTTCACGGACTTACGAGAAGGATGATTCAAACGGAAAGTCCAATTTTCGGTCTTATGGTCTCCTCGTTTCGCGATAAGAAGTTCAGCGATCGACGAAGAGGGAGAGACAGATTTTGGCTTCGAAACAAGGATTACGAACCCCGTGAGAGGGAAATAGCCTGGTTCGAGACAGCTTATTTGTTGAAGTCGTTTAGGGAAACAACGGCACATGGTTGTGATAAGGCTGGCGAATTCATCATTTCCGGATCGCTTAGTCAAAAGGAGGAGTAGTAAAACGCGTGACACAAAGGGAGAGAAAATGAAAAGGTTCTCGTCTTCTTACATTGTTGGTACACGCCTTTAGGCATGACTAATAAGATGCTGCAAGAGCAGACGTTCGATTATATAAATGAGATGCTCGTGGTAATGATCGCCCCGGATGCTTGCCTACCTCCGAATGGCCATTATCGTTGCTCCATTATCTCGTGATTTAACGAAATTTCCGGTTGGAACTACGGCGAGACTTGATGAGCTTCGCTATAAACGATATCAATTATCGTTAAATCTTAATTGTTTGTATAAGGAATCAGGATTTTCTGTTCGAGTTCAGATATAGCTAACCCGTTATGTAGGTGCAGTTTAGTATTTAATTTAAATATACAGAAGCAGAAAATTGTATTTATGTAATTGTATTTACGTGTTTGGAATCACAAAACACGAAAAGGAGATTGTATTTATTTTTATCAATTGTATTTTGTGATTTATCGTCAACTGTTTTATCATCAGTTTAAAGCATCCGAAATACATACAGCTGATTTTTATTATCTAGATTCAATTATCTCGTTTCTCTAGTGATATTCGTAAAGATTTAAAATTGCATAAATATTTACAGTTTAGATATGACGATCTATATATCTGAAATACTCCAGGTAGCGACAACGATATAAATTTAGTTGAAAAAGCAAATAAAATAGAGCGTATATGCGTAATAAAATAAAATATGTGAATAATTTATACATCGAATTTAAGAGTTGCCACCTTATATAGAACAGAAAATATGACTTACCATATTTATATGCAAAAATGATCGATCCTGTTCGATTGTTTTTCTCTCTTAAAGACACTTGAATATCCAGGCCATAAATAGAATAACGAAAAAAATCACAGATCCACCACTTCCATAACCATTTTTAATTCTCCCACTTTGTTTTCTGTCGATGTATCACACACCATTAATATCTCGCCGTAGCAGCAATATTTCGTTGGTCACAATGGACGTCGTCGGCCCCAAAAACTGCGCCATAATTTATGACTGTGCGAAACACGTCGACTATTACGTCATATAACAGGCCAACGGAAGATAGCTGGGGAAACCGCCCACTCATCGTAGCGCCCTCGATCATTATGATGTTATACGAAACTCATTCGACGACCATTCAACGACTATCGTACACAAAGCTATCCAAAAGATCCACACTCTTATGCATCCTATGATCGTTTTACAAATTCGTCTGATTCATCCTAATATCATCCGTAAACCTACCCCGCTTGTATTTACAATAAGACGCCGCTGTCTGACCCTCGGAAACCCTGAATTCGTCGTCTCTGACGAAGCACGACGTCCATCCGCCTTGATCCGTGCAATTCCCTTCGAAGTTTTCGCGAAGAGATCCGGTAATTGGCCCGGGGCTTCATCAGAATCGTCTTCGAGGGTAAGAGAACGACCCTGAGAATCAGTCAGGGGTCGGAAAAGAAGGTATACGAGAATGGACCAGGAAGCAGCGTGACAGACGGATATGGTTGGCGATGAGAAGGGAAGAGAGAGAAATATAAGGTAAGAAGGTTTGCGAAAGAGGGAGATTAAAGGAAGAGGGAAGTGGAGTAGGGAGGGGCGAATGTTTAAGGGTCAGGAAGAAAGGAAGAGAAGGTGAAGTAAGCTCGGAAAAGAAAGGAAAATAGATCAAGGTCTGTGTCAGAGAAAGGTAGACATTCTTCTTCGAATGAAAATTGATATCCAGAGGAAGGTGACCCGAGGCGGAAGATGCGTATAAAAAATAAAAGAAAAACAAGGAAGGTGAAACAGAGAAAGATGATGGGACAAACTCAGGGAATAGAAAGGAAAAGAATAAAAATGAACCAAGGAGGTTTATGCCGCAGAGAGCGAAGCCAAAAAAGGTTATGTTAAAAGAACATAGAGAATAAATTGAAAGAAGGGGAACAACCGAGGGATAAGGAAGATCAGAAAAGGGAAAAAATGAAACCTAACCCAAAGCAAGAAACGATACGATAGAAAAAGATAAAGGAACGAGGTCAAATAGAGAGAACCATAAGAAGATAGAAACAGAGAGACGACACCACCCTCCTAGGACATCTTATTTACGTTAGTTAGGGTTTGTTGGCATAGTCACCCGAGGGGCCATTCAGTGAACCTACCACCCTCTCTATTCCCAAATGCATCCACGTACATGTACGTATATCCCAAGATTTCCTCTCCATCTAGTTCTAGCTGCCTGTTACCTTCACCCACGCGTCAAACACCCTCTGTGCGTCTCCTACCAACCTATCAACCGAATGGACGTGTAGCCCAGGAAACTACTACCTTAGAACCCAGCTAACCCAGCTTCGTTACTTACGCCGCCACCCTGTACGCGCGACGCAGCGGGAGTTAGAGCCGAGTAA